>NW_022196087.1:0-600000 GCF_008641045.1 Pistacia vera
AGTCGTGGAGAGAGAAATGCGTGACCACGCGTAGTATATACGCGTGCCGAAAGTTGTTGATTAGAACATCGTAGAGAAGGTTTCGCGCCACTGTCAGGTGTTGGGTCATTGTCACGTGACTATATCCGAGCGTATCCACCACGTGATTTATTTGCGTGTGAACATACGCATACTCGTGCTTTTAAAACCTTTTTATATGTTGTTGTTTTAAATTTTCAAATTTGATCTACTTATTAGACTTTATTATTTATTTATAATACATAAATATCTCCTTGAAATTTCGGTTGCAAGAAGAATTTAATGCAAATACAAGTACAGAACGAGTAGAGGTTGAAATGGTATAGTGTTTGTATTAATAATAATAAACGACGTATTCCGTTTGACGAAATCACAAATTGGTATCTTAAGTTATATTTATTCTAGATTTTCATCTTTAAAATAACAGTGTTAGCAATTTTTAGGGTTTAGAGCATGCAATTATCATAATGCCCTTAACCCTAAATTAATAAATTAAGTTTTAACCCCTAAATTAGTAGAATTATAAAACTTATCATTTTATTTTCAAATTATGTCAGGTGACCTCCATCACCTTTCCCGTAGTTCGTCGTTCAAAACCCCTCTGGTTTTCGACTCATTGGCCCCTCCAATCATCGACGCCGTTAGGCTTAGGGTTTCGGTGTTCTTCGCTGGATTCCGGTCGATTCCAGCGGCAAAAATCCAATTGAACACCACCATTGCAACCACCGTCTCCAAATCTATAAAACCCCCTATGTCCCTAGTAACCGTTTCATCGCCGTTCGTCGGCCGAGAGTTCATGTTCATCGGCCTTTTTTTGGTGAAGTGGTGGATGGCAAACGATGAGCTGCTGTGGTTGGGAAGGTTAGGGGTTTTGTGGGGAAGGATGCAAAGAGTCAAATGGTGGTGCTGGCTGGGGTTGTCACCATTCAAAACAGTCGGAAACTGACAAAAACCAATAACATGTCGCGGTTGCCGTAGTCGACGATGGGCGAGTGATAAGGGGTTGTGAAGGGTATGGTTTTGTAGAGAGGAGGATAGGAGTTCAAATGGTGGTGACAAGGGTGATTTTGGGTGGAAGAATCACTTGAAAAAGGATGAAAAGCGTCGGGGACGTCGTCTGCTAATGTACACTAGAGGATTGTTAAAGGCGACGATCTGCTAACGTGCACCGCCCCATGTAAAATGACTAATTTACCTCGTTACCGTTACATTAAACATTTTTCTGTCACTTTAAGAATGAAAATCTGGAATAAATATAACCTGAGGTACCAACTTAGGATTTCATCAAACCTTGGGTGGAAATATGTGGTTTACTCATAATAATAATAATAATAATAATATGAAACCCACCCACATGTGGTTCCCCGGGCATAATGATTACATGTACATAATAAGGATTAAAGACCCGTGGAATGGGAAAGCATGACACTATGATCATAATTTACTTGCCATTTGCTACTGGAAAATCTGATACCCTTTTATTACTGCTTGTAAGAGGGAAATGCTAACTCAGTACATGTGTCAAACATTTTGATTATAAAAAATTTCAACAAAGAAAATCACTTACCTCCCCTTATGTTTCAATAATAATCATCAACTAGTATCTATTACATTTATCTAAAATCCCTGAGCTATGGAGCTTGGCTGTGTGCAAAGAGTGGCAATGGCAGTTGAGTTGGCAAATGTTTTAGGATGATTTTAAAACTTTAAACAACGTGCTTCCTTATCCATATGATGAATATAATAAGAGAGAAAAGCAAGTACTCCTGGGCCCATTTTGTAGCACCTGGTTTTGGATTTGGTTTGTGGATGTTCAACTAAATTAGGTCATCACTATCCAACTACTACTACTTTCAATTTCAAATAATAAGTTTAGTTGGAGTGACGCAAAAGACGGCCCAAAATTTCATCGTATTCTATCAATTTTTCATTTAAACTACGCATTATGATTTTTTCTTCATATAATGGTCCGGCTTTAGCAGAACTCCTTTCCGCCGATCCAATCAAAAACTATGCTTTGTTTAAGTAGTGTTTTTCATAACCTAGAATATCTGTGAAATATCTAAATTAAGGTCAGTTTATATGATTATGACTTTTATATTTCTGAAATAGCTAAAAATATATTATTAAAAAAAATCATTAAAGATTGGTAAAAAATTCAGATATATTGATATATTTTCTAGACAATTTCTTAACGTATAATATGATCCCCAAAAATTATTCCTGGACAATAGCACGGCTCTGAATTCTTTTAGGGAAGTGGGATCTTATCTTTAATTGTTTTGGTAAAGCAGCATTAAATTTTTAAGTTGACTGGAAAGTAATCCTCACGTTCTACCCAAATAACCCAATCGAAGAACCTGGAGAATAACTGTTTATTGCCTTTTTTTTTTTTTTAATTAAAAAAATTAAAGTTGCTCATAATAATTCCCGAGACAAAATCACCAGTGGATGTCGATGTTAAAAAAACAAAAAAAAAAAATTCTATGAGTTTCTGAATTTGAGTCTCCCGACAATAATAAAGGTGATTACGGGACTCTTTCCAGTCTACAGTTTGAAGACTCATCCCGATGATTTTTAAAAAAAAAAAAAATGTTGCTACTTTTCTAGAGAATAAATTCAGATGAATTTGTTAAACGTTTTCAATCTGAGAAATTCTTCTCTCTACAAATAAGAACAATGCTAAACACACTAGGAACTTTTTAAAAACCAATATATTAAAACCTCTAAATACGATACATACCGCTATTCCAAACACCATCACTGCAGAAAAGTCAAAGCAGGCCACAAAATTTTCTATCTCTCAGTAAGAGATAAGCAAGGGACTGCAGTACTAGTGTTTAGCACTTGAGATAGATGAGTCAAAGTCAAGGGTTAAAGAGAGAAGAGCCGCACTTGCATTTCCAACCTTCCGGTTCATAGTTTGCAGACTGAAGTCCCACTCGATCAGACGTTGTGGGTATTTGAATGGCAACACATGGTTCGCACCCTTTACACTTGTGGTTACAGTTAGGTGGTATTGACCCAAGTCTACTTTCCACTTTATAAGTTTCTTCAGTTCTGGACGCTACTGTTCCCGCTTCCATACTCTGATGACATCCCTTAATATATATGTCAAAACAACAATACATCTTCATACTTAGTTAGCCAGCAAGATCCTGATAGAGAAAGAGCGAGAGAGCTACATTACCTTTTTTGAGTCCGAGGCAGCTTGTAGGAACTGAGGGAACTGTTCTGTTTCATCAAGTATAAAAATTAAAAAACACATATATATAGTAAATATTAGTAGAAGATATGATCTGCTTAATGAAATCAGTACTCAAAGTAGAAAGGAACAAGGTCGGTTGTGAGAAAACAAAGGTCATGTGGAAGAAAAAGTGAAAAATAAGCCTTTTTTCTACCAAACAGCTAAAGTCCCTGTTGGAGAAAGAAAACGTTGTGTAAAAAACGAATTACAAAAAGGTGAATCAGAGACATAAACCGAGTGCTAACCTTGGTGATCAGGAGCATATGATGTGAAAGTACTACTCGTTACAGAAACTAAACTAGAAATCTCTAGTGTTGCTACAAGAAGATAGAAGATTATGCTCTTCATTTTCTCCTTAATATCTCAAATGATGGCAATGATGATGATGATCTTCACGGGTCTCTCTGTCACTCAATTAACTCAGCAAGCCAGATATGGATAAATATACTGTTTAGAGCTGTAGAGAAGAGACTTGTGCAACAGAGAGAGAGAAATGCACAACAGAGAGAGAGAAATGCACTATATATATATATATATATATATATATATATATACTCAACAAGGCGCAGGCAGGCCAGAGAACAACTCTTTTAAAAGCCGGTACGCTTCCTCTCTCCCGGTCATGACTTCATAGATTTTTGCTTAGCAGACAAGTCACAAGTACTACTGAACCTTACTCGTAATAAAAAAAAAAAAAAAATATATATATATATAGAGAGAGAGAGAGAGAGAGAGAACAATTGATAAGAAAAAGAAATAGTAAAGATGATCGCTTGAAAGTTTTGCATTAATTGACTTCCTCCATCTCACACATACGTCACAACAAATTCCATAACTTTGCTGTAAGAAGTGGCTTGATCTTGAAGAATTGCATATTTGTATTAATAAAAGTGAACAATATAATAGATTCAATATATTCTATACAAGGAAATATAATCATCATAATAATGAAATTAATTAAAACTATATAGAAATACAATAATCCTAATAATGAAATTAATCAAAACTAAAAGAAAATATAATTATCCTAATAATGAAGTTAATAAAAAATATAAGGAAAGATAATATTATAATAATCATGATAATAAGGAAATAAAATCCTTAATACTTCCCCGCAATTGAAGTGGTAGATCTCGAAGTTGCAATTCAAGACAAAACGACTGAAATCGCTCACAAGATAGGGTTTTGGTGAATATCTCTACAAGCTGAGAGGCATTGGGTACATGTTGAAGACAAAGGGCCCCGCGGGCAACTAAATCACGAATGAAGTGTAGGTTGATATCGATATGCCAAGTGCGAGCATGAAAGACAAAATTAGTTGTCATATGTAGAGTGGATTGATTGTCACAGAGAAGCAATGGGGAAGAATACAAGGGAATGCCAGGCTCACGCAGTAAATAACAAAACCACCGAACATCAGCAGTAACATGGGCAAGAGCACAATACTCAAAATCAGCACTAGAGCAAGACACAGCAGATTGCTTCTTTGTAGTCCAAGATATCAGATTGCGACCAAGAAAAACACAACCACCAGAGATAGAACAACGAGTAGCTACATCAGTGTAATAGCCGCTTTCTACTCAAATACTCATAAAACATGTACATAATAAAATACATATCAAGTAGTATAAAAGGTTGGGCCCAAAATTTTCTTTTATTAAATATATACATTCTTTATACAAAAAGTTGTATCATGTACAAAACATCAAAACTAGGTGGACAGTGTAGCCATTTCCCTTCGCTTGCCGACGCCCATCCGACCGTGTCCTCACCTAGATCCTGCAAAACATGAAAACAACGGGGTGAGCACAACTAATGCTCAGTAAGTAAATCATCTACGCATCTATCCCCGTAAATATCTCTCTCTAATTCTTTCCTTACAATTCTCAATTACTCTCTATTTATACTTCTCTCTACTTTCTCTTTCTCATAACTCTTTTCTACTAACTCTCTTTAGTAGTCACGGCCTCATCTTACCGTAGGCACGGCTGGGACTCGCTCCTACTCTACGTGACTTCTACTCATTCTAGCCGATCGGACTTGGTTATGCATGGATTCGGAACCCTTGGCTATGTGAGTGTATAATCTCTCTCTCGGGTACTCGGGTATAGCCCTCATCCGCATGCACTCTCACGAGCTACACCACTTTTCTCTCTCTCTCATACTCATGCCGCTCTCTCAATGCGGCGTACATGTGGGAATACTCTACCCATAACTCACGGATTCCCTATCGCACAACCTACTCTATTCTCTTTTCTCTTCGTTCTCTAGTGCTCATTCTCTCTTTCTCTTTACTCTTAAGGTAGGTTATGCTCAAACTCTCTACTATGTCCCAAGCTACTTCTTGAGTGCATAAAAAAAAAATGCATATAGACAGCTCATGCTCACTAATGCACTTATAAAATGCCAAATGCAATATTGCATTAAAACAGTCATTCTGCACAGGTCGCACTAAAAATGGCATAACTTGCGTTATACACATCGGATTTCTACAGTTTTGGTCTCGTTTTAAAGCTTAAAAACAGGGCTACAACTTGATGTTTTGGTCTCAGCCCAGTTCAATCCGTAAGATGCCCAAAATTCACTTAGAAAGTCACGGCTGTGACAGGGCAGATTTCACTTAGGCATTTCCTCAAACAACTCATGTGCATACCAAAGCTCTACTTATCTATAACTCCACTCTTCTCTTTAATCATCCAAAATGGGAGGAAAACTCCCTCATACAATCTAATTTCCTGTCAAGGCAAAACACTTCCCATAGGTTTTGCTCAAAACTCCCTCCAACTTCAATCAAACTCAACTCATCATTATGCAATCACAACACTTCTCATAACTCAATTAAATTCATATCAACATAGATACATACTCATAACATCTCAATTTCTTAGCAAGCATAATACATACATATACATACACAATCTCTACTCAAATAAATTCTTAAATCTCAATTTAGTTTGGATTTACTTACCTTATGAAAAAGTGACTTCTCTAGCACTTTTCCTTTCCTTTGTTGTCTTGTCTCCTCTCTACAACTCAAAACAACAACAAGAACAATAACAACCAAATAAGACTTCACTATAATATAAGCAAACTCACATCTAAAGCATGAATCCTTACCTTAGGATGCTTTAGATGAAATCTCTACTCAAAAATTCCCCAAAAGCTCTCTAAACTCCTTAGAAATCTTAGAAGATTGGATGGAGAAATTGAGAGAAATTAGACAATGGAAGAGGTGGTGGAAATGAATGAATAAATGGTTTCTCTACACTTTAACCCTTTTTAGCTCATAAAATATCCATCATTTCCCATTTTGCCCTTGCTCTTCCTTAGAATTTCCATTCATATCCTTTGATTCTTTGCAAATACACCCTTATTACCAACACATTCTCTACTTAATTTCCTTACATTTTACTCCCCACTATTCCTACTAATTAGGGGTAGAATGGTCATTATGCCCCAAAGGAAGAATTCTCTAGAAAACTCAAGAAATTTTTTGTTAGGCTCTTCGCCGCGACGAAGAACTTCCCGTCGCCCCGGCGAAACAGGGCAGAACCTACCTGTGGTTGCAGCTCCTCCTCGCAGCAGCGAAGATTGGATTTCCAAAATTCACCAAAATTCAACCAAATTTCAAAGCAATCAATCAACCAACTCAACATACCATTTCAATTAAAGATTCACCAACCAACCATGAGGACATACAAACTCATTTGAAGCTAAATCAATGAACTTTTAAGTAATACAGCAAATCTTAAGTACGTACCTCAAGCGGGGTGTTACAATCAGCAACCCAATCAGCAAAAGAATAGGCAAGATGATGAACGCTAGGGTCACAATGAAAAGTGAGACCACGAAATAGTGTGCCCTTAAGATACTGAAAAATTCGCTTGACAGAACGCATACCACGTTGAGTGGGAGCAAAACGTCTTTGAGCAACCTGATTTACAGCAAAGGCAATGTCTGGCCTGGTGAGTGTGAGATATTAAAGACCACCAACCATACTGCAATAAAGGGTCATATCAGGAAAATGATCATCATCTGAGAATTGTGATGCTTTGGAGGAGCTAAAGGGTGTAGCACATGGAGCAAAAGAATCAAGTTGGAAGCGTCTAAGTAAGTCCACCACATAACGTCGCTGAGACAGATACAGAATAGTATTATCCCGAACAACTTCCATGCCAAGAAAGAAACCAAGAAAGCCTAAGTCCTAGAAGGCAAATGCAGAACATAACAAAGAGACACAATCTATGACAGCAGAGGGGTTTGAACCAGTGACAATCAGATCATCCACATAGACAAGAAGAATCGCAACAGATCCAGATGTTCGGCAAATGAAGAGAGAGGAGTCAGAACGACTATTGGTAAATCTAGTATCAATCAAAAAGGAGTATAGACGATGGTACCATGCACGAGGAGTCTGCTTAAGAACATAGATAGCTTTAATAAGTCGACAAACATGAGAGGGTCGTTGTGAATCTATGAAACCGGGAGGTTGCTCTTAAGTGAGATAACCCTGGAGAAATGCATTCTTGACATCAAGTTGACGAAGCAGCCAACCATGCATTGTGGCAAGAGCAAGAACAGTGTAAATAGTGACTGGCTTAACAACGAGACTAAAAGTATCACCAAAATTCACACCAGGCTGCTAATGAAAACGCTTTGCAACTAGACGAGTCTTGTATCGTTCAACAGACCCATCAGCTAGATTGTGCTTTGTAAACCCAACAACAACCAACAAGATTCTAAGGAAGGCTAGGTGGAACAAGAACCCAAGTATTATTCCGCAAAAGGGCATTATATTCTTCACACATTGCCTAACGCCAATGAGAGACAGATTGTGCTTGCTTGAAGGATGTCTGTTCATACAACATAGGATCTAGTGTCTCTGCAGTAAGAGCATGCAAAAGCACATGAGGTGAGGAGGCCATAATATCATAGAGACTACGATACCGCTGACGGATTGGTGTTGGTGGTGTCGCAGAACATGGAGGCACAGAATCTGCAGGCGTCAAGGGAGACGATTGGGAATCCCCGATGGAAGAAGAATGAGCACTAGCTGATGGGGACTAAGGAAGACCAGTCGAGTCAGATGGAATTGAATCAGAAGATTGATCTGTAGTGGTAGATGATGGTGGCATGGCCGGTGCAGATGAAGAGGCAAGCCCAGATCCAAGAGCATCGAAAAGTTGAAGCACTGTGGATGGAATAGACAAAGGTCGAAAATCCGAATGAGGTAGCGTTGAAGTGGCAGCAATGACATAACCAAGAAATGTTGTCTCATGAAACACCACATATCAAGAAATGTATATACAACCAGTAGGAATATGGAGGCACCGGTACCCACGATGTGACAAGTCATACCCCAGAAAAATACAGAGAGCAGAGCATGGGGCTAGTTTGTGAGCAGCAGTCAGAGTGAGCAATGGATAACATGCACAGCCAAAAGTCTGCAGGAACCTATAGTCAGGAGATCGTCGAAAAAGAACCTCAAAAGGACAGCGATGCTTGAGCACTGCTATAGGCAACCTGTTAATTAGAAAGACAACAGTAGAAAAGGCCTCCACCCAAAAGGATGGTGGCAAGTTAGATTGTAATAAAAGGCAGCGTCCTTTTTCCACTATGTCACGGTGTTTCCGCTCAACGACACCATTTTGGGCAGGAGTGTAAGGACATGACAGTTGATGGGTAATATCATGGGACTCAAGAAGGGAACGAAACAATTTATTATCAAATTCACCACCACCATCAAAATGCACAATTTTAATAGAACATGAAAGTAGGTTCTCAACCATTAATTTAAATTTATGAAAAATCTCAATGACATCATATTTTTTAAACATAGGAAAAAATCAAATATATTGACTATAATCCTCAACAATAGATAAGTAGTATTTAAAAGAAGATAATGACACGACTGGAGTAGGACCCCATACATCAAGATGAAGGAGCTCGAGAGGAGATTTGGATGTGTATGTCCGTTTGCTAAAGGGAAAACGACAACCTTTACCAAGAGGACATACTGGACACTCAACAGAGAGATCTGAACTGGACTAGACACAAAGGCAAGCATAGTCTTGAGCACAGTAAGGGAAGGATGTCTAAGATGACGATGTCAGACATCAGATGATACACAAACAGATGAAAAAGCGGTAACAATGGGAGACGATAATTGGTATAATCAATTACTACTACGACCAGAGAGAAGAATCTGACCTGACTGTTTTGCCTTGATAACAAAGCCAGATGAATCAAGAATGCAAACAGAATTAGTATCTGATGTAAGTTTATGAATAGACAATAAATTCTTACGAAGAGATGGAAAACACAAGACATCAGATAAAATAATTCTAAAATTATGAGACTCAGACAAAGATACATCACCCTTATGAGTAATAGGTAAGGACTGACCATTCCCGACTAGAACGAAAGACGTACCATTATGAGGTTGAGAAGAGGACAAGGTAGTAGCATTGGGTTTCATGTGATGTGTGGCTCCAGAATCAAGAACCAAATTGGAGCCAAAAGGGTCACACACGAACATAGCAACAGAAGGTGTAGCAACAGTCTCTGCGGAATATGCAAAGTTGCCACGCTGGGGACAAACACGAGCGGAATGCCCATGTTTGTCGCAAATCTGACAAGCACCCTACGAAAGAACACCAGCTGGAGAAGGTAGCAGGGGAGGCTGGAAAGAAGGCGGAGGCGGCTAGCGTGACTGATTATTCTTAATACCACGGCCTCACCCGCAATTGCCCCGATTGCGAGAACGGTAGTTGCGCCTATTGGAGGAAGAGCCAAAGGGCCTAGATGACTGTGAGAAAGTGCGATTAGCAACCAAGGCCACAACCTGGGTGGACAAACTGTTGAAGCGCTCTTCGTGAACTAGAAGAGCTCACGAACTAGAAGATCAAACAATTCATCAAATGTAGTAGAAGGACGAAAATGGAGAGCGATAATGAACCCTTGATATTATAGACTGAGGCCATCAACAATATATTCTACAAAGTCAGATTTCGGAACTGGAAAACCTGCTATAGAATGGGAATCAAACACAAATTTAGCATCAATAAGATAATCAGTCATTGATTGGTCAGTGACCTTTTGGAGATTGCACAGTCGATCACGAGTAGAGCAAAGATGAACACCAAACAAAGGATTCAGGTGACGGTCAAGTATGATCCAAGCTTCGGCAGCAGTGGTGCATGGTAGTAAAAGATTATGGACAATAGAGGGCAAAACGGTAGACTTGATCCATGTCTGAACCAATATGTCAGTCTGTAACCAATGGGAATGAGCTTGGTTTGTAGTACCATCGGAGAGGAAGGCTGTAGGGGGACATGCATCACCAACGATGACATGTTGTAGGTCGTGGATAGCAAGGACATCAAGAAATTGGGACTTCTAGGCGTGATATGTATCGCGCTCCATGAGAGAAGAAAAATAGCTTCCAATGTTGACTGTGGCAGGCAAGGGTGGCAACAACATAGGCTGTGGTTGGGGTGAAATAAATGTCGACGAGTGAGATAATCCGGCCGTGGAAGTGAGCACCTAAGTAAGAGGAACTTGCTAGTGTGGTGGTGGGTAAAGGAAACTGCCCATAGAAAGGGATGAGGATGGTAGGGAGATCGTTGGCTGAACAACTGAGGAAGTAGAGTTGACTGAGAAGAGGACACCGAAAGTGGTGGTAGTCACGGCTGAAGTGGTGGACTGTGACGAATCTGCCATGAGAAAAGAAAAAAAGAGGCTTCAAGAAGGCAAAATAAGAAATTAGCTGGAGCACGGCTGGAGAGTATAAATGATCGTCGGAGAAACGCAAATCGTGGCTACTGAGAAGAGCAAACAGATCTGCAAAAAAATCACGGAAAAGACAACGAAGAAGAAGAGAGAGTCGTCACTGGGGCCGAGGAAGCTGAACAATTGCCGGAGTCTAGGAAGCTGGGCAGTGTGATTTGGAGAAGAAAAAATTACAAGGGTGAACTGTTAGCTTTCAGAGATTTAGGACCCAAGAGCAATTACTGCTTTGATACCATAAATAATCGTATAAATGATTGTATATTCAATATTAATAAAAATGTATAATATATGAGTTCAACATATTTTATACAAGGAAATATAACTATCCTAATAATAAAATTAACCACAATTATAAGAAAATTCAATCATTTTAATAATAAATTAATAAAAATATAAAAAATAATATTATAATAATGATAATAAAAAAAATGATTTCTGTCGCAGCTCATTGGCCTTTTAATAATTAAGCATACAACAAGGCATATTATTATTTTAATTACTACTTGAGTCATGTCATGAGTCGCGTACTCAATCTGAATTTTCCAGTGGGATCATTAAGATTGATGGATGAACAATCACAATCAGCAGTCACTTTCTGACTCACATTATTGTCTCATCACCAATTTTAGGGTTCTTAATTAGCAGTGTGCCCTTGACCTAAGGCCTGTTAATGATGAAACTAAACCACTAGAGGTGTTCGGATACCCTACATTTTTTGAAAAAATCAAAATTGAAATCAACGGTTCCTTAACTTTTAGAATCGGAACCAAAATCGACGGTTCCTTGACTTTTGAAACCGAAACCAAAACCGACGGTTCTGATTCCTTGAATTTTGGAATCGGAATCGGAACTGACGGTTCCAGTTCTGGTTCTGGGTACCCTGTAAAATTAATTATCCTCCCCCCAAGTTTTTAAAATGACAAAAAAACTCTTAAAAACTTACAAATACCCCCCACTTGGCACTTATTAACAAAATTAAAATTGTAAACTTCATATTCAAACTCCAAAATTAAAATAATCTACTGAAAATCACAAATTCAAAATTAAAATATTACAATAATCCATTGAAAATCATAAATTCAAAATTATAAACTCCAAAACTAAAACGATGAAATTACATAACATATAAAATTAGTAACATAACAATTAACAACATCCAAATATGAAAAACTAAAAATATCTCATGCTCCATGCTCTGAATTGCTTGCCTCATGTGCATTAATTTCTACAAAACAAGTACAAGAAAATTAATTAGTAAGTTCAAAATATTGAACAAAATAATTTAGAAATAAATTAACTAAATATGAATATAAAAGATTGATATTATTTTGTTACCTGAGATAAATTAATTTTCTTTTAATCTTCTTCTTTTTGGGTTTTGTCATTGTTAGTAATAACTAATAAGCTTACTTAATTTAAGTTTTATAATTATGGTTAATCATACTTATCCCACATGTAATGTTCGTTACCTTTCTCTGTTTTAAGCTTTTGAAGACAAAATTAACTATCTTTTACATATTATGACTTTCAACCTACTTTCAGTTCAGGATTAATATTACACCATTTTAATTAATTAAATTTCATATAGTCCAAGAACAACACAGTTACTTTATATATTAACATTAGATTATCAATTTTTTCTGCCAATCTTGTGGTTGAAGGTCATGAAGATTAAAAGACAAAATATATAGTATACGGTAAAAATTGTATCTCTAGAGTTCTATATACTCTTGGTTTCTTACTTGGGGAGCTAGTTTAACTAGATCTGTAGTTACTCTACAGCAGAAATGAAGATTCAAAAATAAAATAAAAAGAAAGAAATGGAAATTACCTTAAGAAATTGGAGTGCTTTAGTGTCTTCTTCTAGATTCCAAGGATCACGATTTCACAAAGCCAAGCAGATTAAAGGAAAAAAATGCTGAAGTTTTTGCCTTAATCTAAACTGAGTGGACAGAGAGCAAGAGTAGACGAAGATTGTGAGAAGGGAAGAAAGAAAATGAACTATTTTGTGAGGAAAAAAAAGCTGAAATTTTACCTTAATCTGAAGTGAATGGACAGAGAGTAGCAGGAGGCAGGAGCAGATGAAGAGTGTGAGAAGGGAAGAAAGAAGATGAGTTTTTTTTTGCCCTAATCTAAAGTATTTATATGTGGCAGGTAAATTACAATTACCCCCCCACTCTTTAATAACATTTTTTTCAGTCTCGGTTCTCGGTTCCGGTTCTGGTTCTTGATTCTAGGAACCGAAACCGGAACCGTACAGTACAGTTTCAGATTTTTAGAATCGGAACCTACCCGTTGATGATCGGTTTTGGGTAGGAATCGAAACCAAACACTGGGTACCCAACGGTTTCGGTTCCGAACGGTTCTTTTGAACACCCCTATAAACCACGCAACAGCCTAAAACTTTGACCATATTAACTTTTGGGAAAATTTTAACCAAGTCCACGCCTTCTTCTGTTTTGCCAAATGCCAAGTCTATACCAGTTTGAGTTTTATGTGAAAAGGAAGAAGATACACTTTAATAAGGAGTAATTCTACCATGTTATTCCAATATCATGTGCCAAATCTCAAGTACGTCTAATATCACGTGTCAAATCTTGGGTCCAATTGAAAAAAATTGTTCATTTTCCTTTAGATCCAGCTCAATGCACGGGTTTATTTTAGGGTTTCACGAAAATGTTTTTCACCCAAAACGCCTATCTCTTTAGAAAGATCTAAAACTTATAAATTATAAAAAAAATATTTTTTTTAATGCATCTAAATTTATCTTTTAATAATGAATAAGGACGTACATTAAAACAATGTTGGGTGCGTTTGGTTTAGTATTTTGGATAGGATTTTAGGAATAGTATTGGGTTATTGGATAGGGGAGTATTATGAGATAAATTTTAAAAATTTGTGAAAAAGCCCTTGGGTTTACTAATTTAATTAAAGACCCTAACATATAAAATGACAAAAATACCCCCACCACCTGCAGTGCCAGATTCTGGCCACCACCGTCAGAATCTGGCCGAAAAATTTCGTTACGGCACAGACCGGTCGGATCTATGCTGTAACACGTCATTATGACATTTTTCGTCCATATCCATGGTGGATCTGGCCGGAAAAGGCCAGATCTATGGTCTGTTATGGTAGTCGACGGCCGAAAAAGGCCAAACGACGGCCAAAGATGTGGCCGTCGTTTTCGGTCAACGACGACCATTTCTTTGGCCGTCGCTGATGGCCAGATCTGGCCTTTTTCGACCAGATCTACCACGGATCTGGCCGGAAAAGGCCACATCGGTGAACTTCCGGCTATTTCTGGTCGAAAGTTAGGCCTTGTACAGATTTCGGCTATCACCAACGGTGGTTTCCAGAATCTGACAAGTTAGGTTGATAGGGGTGTTTTTGTTAATTTTTAAACTTTTCTTTTAGGAGATATTTAGTAAAATTAATAACCTCATAGGATTTAAAAGTAATTAAAAAAATAGGATAATATTTCTAAAATAATGTACCAAATATTATTTGAAGAATATGATCCAGAATATGGATAAAAATATTAAGCCAAACACAGCCGTTATTGTTAAATATTTATCAAGAATAAAACAAATCTTCAACTTGAAATTAGCACAAAAGCCTAAGCAAATAATTGTTATTCATCAACAAATCTTCTTCTTAGCATTACACAAAACCCTAAGCAAATATCCATATGGTAAGCATGAGTAGTGATGATGCAAAAAAGCAAAAGGAAGTGATAAGAGGGGAAAGGACGTGGGTCCTGGGTACGCTCATAAGAAGTCGGGCCACCATATGCAGTAGAAAGAGTAATAAATCCCTAGCTAAGACTAGATTGAGTACAACTGCAGAAGGATGGTTGATGACGAGAGGTACAATTGAGAAGATAATCTTTCATTAGAGATTTGAGATGCATGCAAGACGTCGGCTTTTAGTGAGGTCGCAGTGTACGTATGCATTTTTTTATAAAAAGACTGTATACTATAAGTGTAAGATCTCCCTATATAGATTTCCTCTCTGATATTTATGAGTAATTTACTGCATGGAATTATTTACTGGCCGACCAGCTAGTGTGAGATGGGACGTTCAGTCTTTGTCTTGTTAGCTTGAAATTGAATGTTGTAAATATCATCTGATTTGGTAAGCCCCAAAATTTATGACTTTAATCAGATGACGACTATTTTTAAACTCGCCTTTTGAGTTTAATTTGGGTTCTTTATTTGTGTGTCGGTTTTCTTCTTGTATTTTAATTTTTAACAATAATATAGTCGTGATTCTTACACCAACCATTCGTATATATAAAATATTAAGTTATTTTTAAAAATTATATATAATATAATTGATTCAAGAGTAAGAATAAAGTTATATAATAATAACGAATATAAAGACGAGAATAATAAATGAGAGAGATAATTTTTAAAATGATTCAGATACCTAAAACGATTCCTATTTTTACTGTTTCTTTTATATATAAGAGTTTACAAGAGGTCGCGTATAGTGAACAGCAAACAGAGATACAATAACTGATTATTAAGAGAGAATATCAAGTCAGTCTTTTTCTCGTAAGTTATCTTTGCTTTGAAAATTGAGATTATAATCGGAATCAGAATTCGAAAAATGTGAGGGGGAGTCCTCTATCTATAGTAGCTGAATTCAAGGTAATGATTATAAATCTGCAAATGGATAGATGTCGTGCAAGTCCTTTATTGCCTCTCATTGGTTGATAACTTAGTAAATATCTTCAAATTATCTGGGACTTTGACAGGTGTGCGGTCCTTATTCACTTATAGACAAAACCTGAATCTGTTGGGTTAATGACAATCGTATTCTTTTTGTCTTGAGGCGATATGATAGCTCCTGAAAGACGCAAAGTCTTCCTAAACTCTAATTGGTGTTTGCTAATATAAGTTTACATCAACCCTGATTTTTTTAAGCATAACAAATACATATGTATTATATATGGTATTGATATATAAATGAAGTGGGCATGCATTAAATGATTTAATAATTTTACATAGGATGTTACATAATTTAAGATTTAAAATTTAGAATATATCTTGAGATGAGTGAATTACTCTTATATCAAAGTAATTTTAAGTGTTAGCTTATTGTTAGTTTGTTACACAAATTTTAAATATAACAACTATGTTTTAAATAATACATCCCTTGAAGCAAGGAAAAAAAAAAAAAAAAAGGAATTTCGAATTGGAAGGAAGAAAATGACATAAAAAGAATGATTTATTGAATATGATTGTATATTTATATTACTTCATATTTTCTGTTTACATGAAAGAATAGGTAAAACCCAAACACAATTGGGTTAAAATTAAGCCATAAGGAAAATTCAACTAATGAAAAAACAGTAAGAAAGTCACAAAAAAATTATTTTCTTACAAAAAAAAAAAAAAAAAAATCACGGTCAGTTCCATCTGTCCCCGCCTCAGTTCTAACTTCTAAAAACCTAAAGTCGGGGCACCAGTGATACCCAAAATGGCAAAATCCTACTAATGTTGACCCATCATTAAACCCATTGTGGAGCTTAGCTGGTGGCAGGAATTGGAGTCCTTGGGCTAGGAAGGCCCATGTACGAGATCCTTGGTGAGAGACGAACCTTTGGGCTGGGCCTTGGAGAAGGAATTGGCCCGTATTTAACAAACGGCGCGGTTGGTGGACGAGGCGATAGGCTAACTTGTTCCAGTGCTCTCGACTGTAAATCTGCAGGGTAGTCTCGCACACAACCGATGCGGGGTCCAGCTCCTGTGGTCCAGTTGCAGGGCAAGCGTTTTCCTACATCAAACGAAGGTACTTCTGCGTTGGAATCATCATTTATGTCAATCTTTTCTTTTTGATTAACGGTTGTGATTGTAGCTGCCTTGATACTGTGGTCCACATCAGGGCCCACCGGTGGCTTTTGTTTTGATTCCTCGCCGGTGACCGTAATTGAAGAGGGATTGTCATCATCAATGGCATACCTCTGAAACAAAACAATGAAGCAACATTTCTATATTAATTCTTGAATAAATAAAAAATGCAATATATATAATATTATCGCAGACAATTATTACCTTTACATTAGCGAGGTCAACATGGTTCTCCTCAAGAAAACTGATGAATTCCCGGAAGTTCTCTTCTGTTGGGTGATAGTGACCACTATAGGGCCATATTGCCTGCAAAAAGAAAATATTATATCAGTCATCTTCTTTAATTTTAGGAAAAAAAATATTATCACTGCAGAATTAATAATTGTGATGAAAGAGTTACCTCAAGAATTCCGTCGTGAGCAACTAATCTTCCAGCTGCGGTGGTGGCGCCACCTGCTAGAAAACTGGAGTGTTGAAACGAGCCTTTCTTCTTTTGCGCAACGTACAAAGCCCGACTGGTACTCAGCACAAATATCCATTTCGAACCTTCAATGGTTTCTATAGGCATTCCACTTTGCTTATAAATAAGTTTCCCGCTTTCAACTATTACCTCAAATGCTTCTCTTTCTTTCTGCAATGAAAAAAAAAAAGACAAAAAGGAAATTGGATAAACTTCCCATCACACTGTAAATAAATGAATATCCATGCATTAATTAATAATTAACTTACTGGTCCAAGATATTTGATACATTGGCGATGAAGAACAGACCTAGGACATTTCTCCAGATTTACTTCTTTACCATCTCCAACATCCAACCTTCATTGCAGAAAGCAGTAAAGTTAATAATAAAGTCACAAAGCTAATTAATCTAAAGGATTTATAACATCTCTAGCTATAAAAGACAGAGACTTAAAAAGATAATGAAACATTTTAATATACCAGTAAAAGAAAGGTTGGCTGCTCTGGCTTTTAAACCAGACATCATAATACATGTGTAGATTGTGGCCATATCGATGCCGTGGATCAATCTGCTCAATGAATAAAATATAATATATTAGACCAACTACGTATAAATTATTCAAATAGGGCTACACTACAACTATATGTACAAGAGACGCTAAAGAAAATCAATTTCGGTAGACTTACAGCTTCAAGCCAATGCTGTAAAGCCAGTTTTTGAGCCTTGTCATCTTTCGACAGCCCCTTCCCCACCTGGCCACGTAATAACACACAATCAATATAATATATATTTATATATAAAAACATTATGATAATTAATACGTGATTACGAGATAAATTTGGATGTAATAGAAAAAAGTACCTTAGCTACTCTTGTCCTGGCCCTTGCCCACCGTGATACGGCAGTTTCTGGTTTCTCAATATTGAAGAATGACACAGAACTCCGCTTGAGAGCTGCAAAGTCTAATGCCTTCCACCTACATTAATTAATACATAAAAATAGAAATATATTATATATAGAAGTAAAAACAAACAGCAAACAAGATCACAACATATCTAGAAATGGTTGGTGAGACACTAACCACAGCTCCTCAACCACAACCGCACAATCTGCAAGGTTTCTTCGAGTTCTGTAACTCTTATAAACCTTTTGAAGTTTAACTGCAGCTGCATCGAGTTCACTCACTGGTCTTGGTGAAAACAAGATTGCTGGTTCAGGAAGAGAAAGTGCAGGAATGGGATAATGCTTCAATCCCTCTTTTCTATTCAAAGTTTTATTTGAAACTCTCTCTTTGTCTTGAAGCAGATCCTTGAATGAAAAACTTGTTTCAAGTAATACATTTTCCGGTTTGTAACTCTTTAAACTTCTTCTGGTTTTAGTAGTTATGATTTCATCAGACTTGTTGGTCACGTTTTCTGAATCTCTTTTCTTGAAGCTGTTTACCCTAACCGTGACCTCTCCATCTTTGGTATCGAAGCTGATGTTATATGCCAAACTGAAGAACCTATGTTTTAGAATTTCTTCCCACGCTGATAAGAGCAATGAAAGCGATAAACCCATAGATATTCAAGGACCAATCGGCTTCAATTTGTTAGAATACAAGCCTCCACCTGCTCAATATAATTAAGAAAGTTATGATATTGCAAAGTAATACAGAAATGATGAAGTTACAGGCAGAGACAAATTCAGACAAGATGAAATTATAACTGTTGCTTTATTATGAGAAATAGTGATTATTGGTTCTTAAATATTTATTCATTGGTTTTCATTTGTCATATTCTTTAAGTTTTCCTTTTTTAATATCCAATTATTCACTCACAAATCCCCTGGCCTAGTTTTCTTATCTGAAGTACTGACATTAGTCTAACCCGACAAAAGAAGGAAAAAAGCTAATAAAAGCAAAAGCTAAAGCTAAAGCAGAAGGCATGGTGGAACTACACCAACCCCCCAGAATGAATAAAAGAATGAATTGATGTCAAATTATTGAAGCCAGACATTGGATCATTACAAAAAGAACTCTTTGATGCCTATTTACCTGTAGTTAATTCAGAAACCAGTGCTTGATCCAAAAACGTTTTCTTTGTTATTCTCTCTCTGTTTCTCAGACAAATAATGTAAATTTTAAATGGGAAAAGCAAACTCCGGCCCTATAGGTAGAAGAGATGTTGTTGATTCTTGACTACCCCCCGTCTTCCTTTATATACAACAAGAAGTCCACTATATGGCACTAACCCTTCAAAGACGTAACAACCCAACAAAAGAGAGGCACAGGAGTGTTTGAATTCTTGCAACTAATGATCAACTCAAAAGGTTTTGAATGGAAAGTTTTTGGTGGGTTGGAATCAAGGAATAGTTTTCCAGGCTGAAGACCACGAGTTTTGATGAATTCAAAGCCTGAACTTTTGAATATCTTGTAGGGTGTGAAACCCGCCTTATATAGATTGTGTTCTTAATCTAAACATGGAAATGGAAAGATAGAAAGAGGAGAGAGATAGAGCGGTCAAAGAAAGTAAGCCCATGAGGTATTTCCATGAAAAAACACGATATTGCTTTAAAATCTCCACACTTAATCTGTATGTTTTGTTGGGTTTCATACTTTCATTCATAACAGTCAACAACCATTTAGTCATGTCTTCGGTCATGCACGCGCCTTTACGTTCTGGTGCTCTAAATATGAGTAAGTGACCTTGTCCCACCCATGGTTTGGCCTAATGACTTTTCCGGCCCAAAAAGTTTCCAAATACAATTTTATTACCCAAACGTTATGTTCAATTAATAATTTTCATTAAATATAGTGATATTCATTGTTGAAGACGAAAATATACTTTACTATTTGACTTAATTATTATTATCTAAAACAAAAAATGCGGCAAACAACAGTGTCGCTTGAATGATGAACGACGAGCAAGTGGGCAGCAGGGTGGTGGGGGTTTTGTAGAGTGGGGGCTGGTGAAGCAAACAGTGGTGACAACTTGGATTTTGGCCACTAGATTCGGCCAAAATTTAGTTGGAAGCGACGAAACCCTAATCCAAATGGCATTGGCCAACAGTGGGAGCAATTAGGCAGTAGTCAAGGGGGTTTTGGAGTATGATGTCGGGGAATCTAGTGGTGGTGACGGTTTTGATTTTGGCCATCAGAATTAGTCGAAATTCAACTAGAAGGGGTGAAACCTTTATCTAAATGACAGCGACAGTGGGAGCAATTAGGCAATAGTCAAGGGGTTTTTGGAGTATGGAGGTTGGGGAATCTGTTGGTGGTGAAGGGGCAAGCCAACACTACTAGTTTCAGTCTAGTCATCAAGAAAAGGCCAAATACGGCTGAGAAAATTATCGTTCTAGTTGAGGAGTTATGAAAATGGGAAAAAGGTGATGAAATATGTCAGTTTTGATGAGAAAATCGATAAAGATCATTGCAAAATGCCGATGGTTGTAAAACGAGAAAAAGGAGAAGCAACTGGCCAAGGAAAGAAGGAGAAAATCGAAAGATTGAAATTAGTGCTAATTGACTATGTTACCCTTACTTATAATGGACTTTTGATTATTTTATTCTTCTTTACAGTGAAATTTACTAATATAATTATGTTGTGGGTAATAAAATTATATTTTGAAATTTTTTAGATGAGATAGTATCCTTGGGCAAAACCTAGGATTGGGAAAAAGTCGTTTACTCTATAAATATTTTATCACCGCTGGCGCTGCTGCGTTCATTTTCCATCTCTTTCTTGACTTGTTATCATAAATACATAAAATAAATTTCTATCTGCTCCTTCAGTACTATGAACCACCATCAACCTTAATGGTACGAGAGGTTTTTGAGGCGGTAAGTTAACATCATCCACCGTTACTTTTATTTTGTTGGATATTTTATCCCGAAACTGTTGCACCCTATAGTTGAATACATGTACACACATAATTAATTTTTTTTTTTTAAAAAAAATCTGTTTTAGATTTGTCAATTTTTGACTTCCTTATATCTATTTGTCTAAAACTCAAAAAAGGCTATTCATATTCTCTCTTATTCAAAGGAAAGAATGCCCATAAAACTATGCTATTATATATACTTATGTTTCTATAAAATAATAATATGAAGCTACAGTTAAGGGCATACTAGAGACTATAATTTATTCGGCACACGAGGAGCATTGGTTTCCCATGAGTTGCAATGAAGGGAAACGTTTTATGAAGACTACAATGTGGTCAAGATCAACTCGTTTGGTCAAAATCGAAGACCACTACTAATGTATTGGGAATTTCTAATTTGATTCTATTTTGAACTTTCTATAAATCAGACTTTTCTATGCATTGCCCATCCTTAACGTTGGAAAATTAAGAGATGATTATGAATAATCTTATAGCTATGGCCTCTGAACAATAAAATTAAAAAAAAAAAAAAAATATTCTTTAATTAATCTATTATCTAGACCACTGAACAAGCAAAGTTTGGTTTGAAGGCAATTTTATATTTGACTGATGGACTGCCATATATTTTAATTTAAGAATTAATTTAGGCTTGTTCGTTACTTTAAACACGTTCTTCTGGTCCCGGAATGACCACCACACCATTGTTGAGGAGTGCTGGAAATTTCGAGCAGCAACGCCTTGGAAATTTAAATTTACAACTCCCAAGTCTTTTCTAACTTATTTTTCAAGTAAAAATTTAATAAGCAGTCATCCACGTGACAACAACTGGTTAATTTTATTAAATTCTGAAAAGCTATTAGTCAAGTGGGCATGATTGTCATTTTTAAGAAGACAAGCGAGTAAAGGAGACCGACCAAAATTTCTTCGCTCTTGGGGACCCAAAGAAAATGGGCATTTTAGTAAAAAAAAAAAAATAAATTAAGTAACTCTGCTAGCTGTCAGAGTCGTTGATGGGTCGGCAACGTGACGTGTGCCGTACCTTATTTCTTGAATGGCTGCTACGGCAATTGTCAACGTACTAAATTGGGTCTCCCCATTTTATTACCATGAACACCCAAACCAAATACCTTGACAAAAATTAAAAATGGATATTTCAAATATATATATATATATATATATATATGGATTATTTTGTATGATATAACACTTTACAATATGCTAATAAATAAATTACTAATTTTTGAAATTCATGAGGCATCTCATGTTATAATACTTTAATAAATAAATTAGGGTTAATTACAATAATTTCCTGTAAGTATAATTAATAACAAAAACTCCCCTATATAGAAATAACAAAATTTTCTACCATTAAGTTTTGATATTAAAATAAACTACAAAGAAATATCAGGGATATTGGGATAATTAGGTAGTTATTGATTAAAGCATGAAGATTTTTACTATTTTTTGAAATTGCAATGACAATTTTGCTATTTGATTAAACTTAAAAGGTTGAGAAATAACCCCATATATTATTTTTACATGGAAAAACAATTTGACTTAATTCAGTGAAAAAAAATATTGTGATTATGTTAAAAAATGGTTAAACAAAAGTCTATACCAATACATTTTGTCACGATTAAGTTGGGTCTTTAAATAAAATTTGGTATAATCCGCAACTTGATGATATATTTATAACAAAAATTGATTTCGTCAGCCAAATATTATACCAAATCAGGTTTTAAATATATAGAGCAATACAAATCCCAAATCCAGTTGGTGATGATTATTAAGATTAGTTAGAAAATAATTGATTCGAGTGGAATTGAAGGAATCTGAACTTGTCCCGAAAGGATTAGGGCCTTATATTTAAATTGGGTTGATGGACAGAAGTGGGTCTCTGATCCAATAAAACTTATGGAGTTAAAAAATTAAAATACAAGATTAATCATAAATTTATTTAATTATATAAATACATAGCTTTGTTGAATATCAGTAATTGAAATTTAAATGCTGATTGATTGATTATTATTCATTTTTGTATCGTATAATTACATTGTACCTTAAATTATCATGTAATCAGAGGGAGATCAAAGGTTTAAACCCTGAATTCAACATTTATTTATTAAAAATAAATCATCAAAAAGATTATGCACATGTCATTCTTCTAGTATTAATTTCAAGTTGAATAACTGTAAGCTCTATTTCACCAAAATTTACATTTATTTTGTATTTTATATAATTTAATATGCACATCAAATTTATGGAATTAAGCAACAGTTACATAAGTCCAAGAGATGCATAATAAATATAGAGCAAACGACATGTTCCCCCTAGGCTTTAGCGAAATCTCAAGTTCATACCCATTGCATTTATTCCAAATTGACTTGTTCTATTACCATCTTGCCCTTCACTTTTGATTTCACCCCACCCCACCCCACCCAACCAACATCACCACCACCCACCAAACCCACTTAGCCGTCGTTCAGGCCTAGTTTGGCTTGATTCCGATGTCGATTAACCAATCCGGAGAATTGCCAGAATTCGAGTCGAAAGTGGAAGGGTTTTGGAGAGGGAGATGAAAAGATCATGATGGTGGTGTTAGATTGGTCAATTGGCGCTAGAATCGAGCTAGATTAGGCCTGAATGACGGTCGAGTGGGTTTGATGAATGGTGATGGTGGTGGCGGCAGCGGCTGGATGGTAATAGTGGCTGGGTGGGAGTGAAATCAAAAGTGAAGGATAGGATGATAATAACATAAGTCAAAATTCAAAATTAACTTACAATATTTGTTTAAGGGTGATATTTTAAAATAAATATAATCAGGGGTATAAACTTATAATTTCGCTAAACCTCAAGCGAGAGCCGAGAACTGAGAACATGTCGTTTGCTCATAAATATATATTAATAATTTGTTTTATAATGGTTGTACAATAGAGGAATACACTTGTTAAGTTGTGATTGGTAGATGACAACTGGTAGCGCTTCTAAACAAAATCATAAGCCGCTTTTTAGTGGGACGCAACGTTGCATAGTCCAATCTGGCAGACAGCCAGACACACAAAAGATTCGGCTTCCATTTTCTCTTCTCCTCTTAATGCTGAAACCAGCGATCCAAAATCTCTCTCAACAAACGCTAATGGCAGACTCAACACAATCTTTCCAAGGTACGTACTTATCGTCTTATTTTGGTTAATTCTCTCAATGCTTAAATTTTCTCTCATCTATTGAATTGATTATGGATTTATATCCCAACTTTAACCTATTGATTTACATAAGTTTACCAGTGGTGATACTTGCTTTTGTTTTGGTAGAATGTGCATTTCTGGTTCTTGAATAAGTCATAGGAATTGATATGTCTTGTTTTAACATGTGATCCTCGGTTATAATAAAAACAGTCCACATGCACTATGTTGGATTCTTGTTTGTTTGTTTCAAATTTGCAGTTTCTTCTCCTAAAGCATGAAGTTTATCAGCAACCCAATGGGACATTTGTTGTTCTCTTTACTTTTTCATCGTTTGTTTTAAATTGCATCTTCTATTCATGCCTAATGGCTTGATGCTTACCACCATATTTATCGCAAAATGGTGCCCCATTTGTTGTATGTAGAAGCCGAACTGAGCGTTGATGCATTTAAAATTCTGTAATGTGGCAGATAAAGATGCAAAAGCACCCAATATATTTGAAAGTGCGAATGAAAAGATTGAAGCTGTTTTACACACTGAAAGAACACTTAACAATCACAAAGAGACTCATGGTATGCGAAATGGAATTGATGAAAACACCCCTTTAAGTGATGTCAAAGCGCCTAATATGTTTGAAAGAGCCAAGGAGGAGATTGAGGCTCTTGTTGAAACAATCCATCAGAAGATAGAGTCTCAAACTAATGAAAAAAGGTTTGAATAATGAATGAGAAATTTAATTTGAGGGGTTTTGTTTGGTTATCTAATTGTTGTTGTGTGATATTTGATTCAGGAATCAATCTTCAAAGGCAGGGTCAAATCAAGAGAAATTAGATTCTTTGACAGGTATGAATTCCCATTCTGATATGTTCATTCAGGCTTTAGACAGCTTTATGGTGGTTTTGATTTTTGATTGCTCTTTCCATGTCTAAGATATTTACCAGTTGGAAAAGTTTCAGTGCTAATATACAATATTCTCCTGTTTTGTTATAAGCATTGTTAAATTATTCCTTCTTTGATTGTTGAACCTCAATGTTAACAGAGAAAGAGGTCAAGGCCCCGACTTTAATTGAAAGAGCAATGGAAGAAATTGAAGCTCTCATCCACCACGAAAAGTCGCCGCCCCATCATCATAAAGAAACACCTGGAAGGAGTGATGACATCAACGAGAACACACCCATTAATGAAGTTAAAGCACCAAATGTATTTCAACGAGCAAAGGAAGAAGTTGAGGCACTTGTTGAAACAATCCATCCCAAGAAAGAACCAACCAAGTTTACCTCCTCATCTAAGAAGGAAGGAGGATTCTGGTCTTCCATTGCAAGGATTTTAAAAAAAGTATGCTCTCCTTTGGCTACAAAGAGAGATTAATATCATCAGGGATCAAAGCCTAAATACAGAGATTTGCGTTAGGAATTTGTTTTTTGTTTTGTCAAATTTGTGTGAATGTTTATGAATAAGTGAATACATTGTAACAAACATCATATCACATTGAATCTAGCCTCACTATAAACATGTTATGCTTGAAAAAGTAGGGCTGACACAGAGTCTTGTCAGCATGGGGTGGTTAGAACTTAGGAAGGTTTTGCGACCGTTCAGACGCGGCCACGTCGCATAATGACGCAAGTGGCATGCCACTGTCAGTGCAGTGGGTGAGTGCCAGGTTAGCGGATGGTTGAAAATCGTCCACGTGTCCAATCCCTGCGAGAGTCGAGGAAATTACTCGGGCAGGTGAGCAATGGGACGCAGAGAAAGATTTGCACGGTATCCACCCACTTGCAGATTTAGTAATTATTACCTTGGTTTATCCCACTATAAATAGAGGCATTCCCTCTCATTTGCGGGATCTCATTTGCGGGATTAGCTAATTTTCCTCCAGAATAGCTTACTCTCTCTCTCTCTCTCTCTCTCTCTCTCTCTCTCTCTCTCTCTCTCGTATTCTCTAAACAGTAGCTCAGCTCGCTGAACGCGACCTGACCTTATCAGTAATACAATATCAGTGGACGTAAGATTCGCTTTTGAGCATCCGAACCACTTTAAATATTGCCTTTCACCCATTATTAAAGAATAATGTTATGTGCACTAACCAAAAACTATACAACCCAAGTACTAACTGACGTGGCAGACCTCTCTTATAGCCACGTCAGTTCGCCACAAAAACTAAAAAAAAAAAATTTCAAAATTTCAATTGTTAGTACTTGGATTAGTATAATTTGGTTAGTGCACATAGTATTACTCATTATTAAATTCAATCCCCTCATATCACGTGCGACTTCTAATTCTCTTTAGCATTTCCCACGTGCGAATAGTTGGTGTCAAAATCAAGCATCAACAGTTTGACGCTAGAAGAAGGGACTGATTTAGTACTTGCTCTTCATCAAAAAAATCTCTAACTAATCGGCCCCACCACAGCAAATGGCTCGCGGTTTCGAATCTGAGCGAACCAATTATGGCAATGAAGAGATCCCCTAGGTACAAGAGGACACTTCTCTTGAAGTGCCGCCAGTCCAGCAGAATATCATGGGGGATATCCCTTCAAGCTCGCGGCTTGATTCGGCCGTCATGAGTTACCTAGAGAGGTTTAATAATACTCTCCAAACGGTCAGCCAAATGCTAGACCGATTGGATCGAGTCGTGCCACCTGAATCTAATGAGGCGGTGCCACCGCCAAAGACGCCTGTAGGTCGCGTGAAAGTACGGAAGAGGGCAAAAGCCCATACCGTGTGCACTGCAGCACGTCAAAAAAAAGGGAAAGCAAGTGGCGCCTAGCAAACCCAAAGGCTCCGAGGGACTAGCGAACACCGATCGCACCCCGGGTAGAATACCCGTGGCGTTGCGACTCGATGACATGTCGCGGAATGAGCTGTCCCACGCCACGTCGCATGGGCACTCCCATAAAAGTGCAAGGCGGGGAGATTCTCATTATCTCCAAAGTGACGACTTTGATCGTCATCATGCAGGGGATTCTCACCGTCCGTGGGTCGGTTCGTACCACCGTAGAGGTCGAAAAGATTCCCCGAACCACTCAATGCCATCACACGGCTCCAGCCAGCATGTGTCGAGCCGGAGCCCCCAGCTGAGGTAAGGAGGAGTCCGATTTGTGGTCTCTCCTCAACCACAACCGTGAGGGTCGAACCCACGTTGCGAAAAGTGATCCCTAGATAGCTCCGTTGCCTTAGATTAAGGAGCTACAGTGAGCTTTGGATCAATTTAAAGCTCAACAAAATGAGTAAAGGCAGGTCGTAGAGGCGTCTTCCTTTTCTCCAGTAGTGTTAGCCGCCTCTCTCCCGTCAAGATTCAGAATGCCCGACATGCAAGCATTCGATAGGAATTCCGATCCGCAGGATCATTTGTACGAGTTCAATGACCTCATGAAACTCCACCAAGTCTCTGACTTGGCAAAATGTCGTTGCTTGGCGGTAACCCTTATCTCCCATGCCAAGCAATGGTTTAGGTTGCTCCCAGCAGGATCAATCAGCTTGTCGCCTCAAATGAGCTCGACATTTCTGAGGCACTTCCAAGCAAACAGGAAGTTCTCAATGCCGCTAAGCTACCTAAACAACATACGACAAGAGAAGGACGAATCCCTCTAATTTTATATAGACAGGTCTCACAGGGAGCTCCAAAAAGTGGCTCATACTCCTGAAAAGTCTGTTTGGACTCTCATTATGGCGGGAGTTTGCCCGCAGACAAACTTGTGGAAGGAGCTGCAATCTGAGGATGATGTTTTCCTCACTCGCTTTTACAACCTTACTGAAAAGTACCTCTAGATTGAAAACTCAGTGGCTGCGAGTGAGGAAAACATCATCCTCGCTGGTAAGTGGGGCAGTGCTTCCAATCGGGGGGAGAACAGGAGGGCTGATCGCAGATGGGCTAATGACGATCAGCGAAAAGGAAAGAAGCAGCGATACGAGCCCAAGAAATCCTATGCCCTAGTTCCTCATCGCGATCGCGACAAAAGTCAATACACTCCTCTAAATGCCTTAGTATCGGCTATTCTGGATAAGTCAGAGGAGGTCGATTTGCTTGGAGAGCCCGAGCCCATGAAGAATCCCATGTCGGCAAAAAACAATAAAAAAATATTGTCGTTATGATTGCGATTAGACCTGGCAAAATGGGTTTGGACCCGCGGGTCGGTCCGTACCCGGGTAAAAAAATATAGGGTACGGGTCTAATAAATTAAACCCATTTTTTGTGACCCGTACCCGTACCCGGTCCAATAAATCACGGGTCATACGGGTGAACCCGTGGGCACCTGTATTTGCCAAGGCTACTACTATTCACTGAATGTCTGAATCCCTAAAAGTCTTTAATTTTTTATCACGCAGAGATCACAGTTCACACTGACGCCTCCCTCTCACGCCTCCCTCTCACAGAGTCACAGTCATCACGAATCACGAATAGAGATCACAGTTCACACTCACGCAGTCACGCTTCCCTCTCACGTCTCCCTCTCACGCATCTCATCAGTCATCAGACTCATCACGAATCACGCTCACGCCTCCCTCTCACAGTCTCACTCTCATCTCAACATCTCATCTCTGATCTCTCAGTCTCAGATCGCGGCTGTATCTCATCATCAGTGAGGAACCAGCTTTGATTCGTCACTTCGTCAGTTCGTCACTCGTTGCTTCGTCAATCGTCAGTCATTTCCATTCCTGGTTCGGGCCTAAATAGCAATTAAAAAACCACAACAAACTAAATAAAGCTACGAACTTTACCAGAAAAATCCAAAAAGCAAACAAACCCAATTGAGAAAAACCATCAACAACAACAAAGCCAAGAGTTTTTCACTCACTCACCGATGAGAGGAACATAGAATCTGCAAGTCTGCAAGCCATGGTTGAGCAGTAATGCAGAAATTCCAATTCAAAAGACCCCAACTTGGAGTTCGAATGAGTGAAAGGAGAGGAAGAGGGCTGAAGAGATAGGCTTGTGCTCTGTGTATTTGGACGAAGCAACCAAGAGGGTCAGAGCAGAAGCCAATACTCGTGGCCCTCTCTCCCTAAAAGTGTTTCACCTGTTTGATGTCTATATTGCAACTAGTAATCCTTTTATCCTTTGTGGATAGATTTTCTTGGGCAATTGCAACCATTTGTTGTTGTTGTTGTCGGTTTTTTTTTTTTTTTTTATTTACAATTATGTTTGATTTTATTTGTTTATACTAAATTAGAAATATTATTTTTTAGAAATAAACAATTATGTATTTGTTTATTTTAATTCGTATTTATAGTTTATTGACTTATTTTGTTTGTTTATGTGTAATTGTGTATTAGTGATTTTGTATTTGTTTATTTTGGTTGGTATTTGTAGTTTTGTATTATATGTTATTGTTTGTTTATGTGTTATTTATTTATTTTGGTTCATATTTGTTTATATTCTTAATTGAATTGAATTTAGAGTAGTTGATTTAGGGGGTGTAAATGTCAAAAATTAAAATTACAGGAATTTTGGGGGTGTAATTGTCATAATTGAAAACTATTAGGGGTGAAAGTAAACTAAAATCTGGAGAGAGAAAAAACGGGTCTACCCGCGGGTCCACCCGTACCCGTATAGGGTAGGGCACGGGTCCAACATATTGGACCCGTATATATCGACCCGCACCCGTATAACCCGCACCCGTATAACCCGGACCGTACCCGGCCCACCCACCCGTTTTGCCAGGTCTAATTGCGATAATGGGTACCACACTAATGAATGTAGGGCCCTCAAGCAAGCAATTGAGAATCTCATTAAGCATGGGCACTTTAAAGAGTATGTCGATGACTCTGCTTCCGTTTGGGAGAAAAATCAAGAGGAACCGGGAAAGAAGCGTCGTGGTCGCAAATGTCTCTATTATGTAGGGATTATCTTTGGAGGATTGCACCTCACAGAGAACTCTCGAGGTGCCCAAGAAAGGTATGTTTGTGCAGCCCATCATGATCCTGTAAGTGTGATGAGCACTATGCCACAACCCGCCAAGGTTCACAGGGAGGAGAAAATCACCTTCTCTGAGAAAGACGCAATGGGATTGCATCATCCCTACGACGATGCTCTGGTCATCGAGCTTGAAATAGGTTGGTGCAAGGTCCACAGAATATTGGTGGACAATAAAAGCGCCGTGAACATCTTTTCTAGCGAGCCTTTGAGAAAATGAAACTGGATGAGGCAAATCTAAAGCCTATCTCTATCCTTTTGTATGGTTTCACCGGGGATCATTTGATTTCCAAAAGGACGATCTCGCTCCAGGTCATGTTGGGAGAGACCAACGAGATGACCAAAATGACTAAGTTCTTAGTAGTGGACTGTCCATCTGATTTCAATGGCATCTTGGGACGACCTCTACTACGAAGTTTCAAAGCAGTCACTTTAATCTACCAGCTGAAGATGAAGTTCCCCACCCCGGTGGGGATAGGGAAAGTAAGTGGATCTCAACACACATCTCGCGACTGCTATGTAAGGGCAGTGCAAATGGCGTGCAAGGGAAAAAGAACTCCAATCAGCATCCCTGAGCAGGCAATGGCGATCAGCAGGATAGAGCCACAACCTGGCCTAGTTGAGGATAACATGGATCCTCACATCCAGGAATGCCCTTATAGTGGGCCGGTCGAGGACCTATCTGAGGTATTGGTCCATCAAAGCAAGCCGAGTCGAGTGTTGAGAATCAAAAGTAATCTCAACCCCCAGCTCGCCAATGACCTGACCAGCTTCCTCAGCGAAAATATTGATGTATTCGCATGGACTCATGCTGACATGGTCGGGATCAACCCGAATATTGTATGCCATGCCCTGAATATTGATGGTGAGGCCATGTCGGTTCACCAGAAGAGAAAAACAATGGATCCTGAGCGATATGCTGCCTTGAAAATTGAGGTAGATAATCTCCTCTTAAATGGATCCATCCGAGAGGCACTCTACCCGAGCTGGGTTGCTAATCTGGTCTTGGTAAAGAAGCCTAATGACAAATGGCGAACCTGCGTTGACTTCACTGATCTCAACAAAGCATGTCCGAAGGACAGCTTTCCCTTGCCAAGAATCGATCAACTCATTGATGCCATCTCTGGGCACGAGCTGCTGAATTTTATGGATGCCTACTCGGGATATAATCAGATTCTGATGTACGCACCGGACAAAGAGCATACTTCTTTTGTTACAGATCGGGGGCTGCATTGCTATAAGGTTATGTCTTTCGGCCTAAAGAACGCTGGGGTGACTTACTAGCAACTGGTTAACCGAATGTTTTCTAAGCAGATTGGAAAATCAATGGAAGTCTATGTTGATGACATGTTGGTCAAAACGCATATCGCTTCAGATCACATAACGCATCTCACTGAGATGTTCATTATACTTCGGAGGTACAGAATGAAGCTCAATCCTCTCAAGTGTTTGTTTGGAGTATCTTCGGGAAAATTCCTAAGGTATATGGTTAACCAAAGGGGAATAGAAATCAACCTCGAAAAGATCCAAGCTCTCCTTAATATGAGAAGCCCGACCAACCGAAAACAGATTTAGAGTCTCAATGGGCGAATAGCGGCTCTCAGTTGCTTCATATCAAAGGCAACATATAGTTGCTTGTCATTTTTTAATATACTCAGGGCCAACAAGAAAGTTCGAATGGACTCCCGAATGCTAACAGACTTTCTAGAGCATTAAAGAACACCTCGGAAAGCCACCTCTTCTGTCCAAGCCTTTTCCTCAGGAAATTCTTCTTCTGTATTTTTCTGTCTCTCGGCATGCGGTCAGTGTAGCTCTAATTTGGGAAGAAGACATGGTCCAATGGCCAGTATATTATGCGAGCAGACGTCTGCTAGACGCCAAAATGCAATATCTAGAAATGGAGCGATTAGCTTATGCCTTACTGATCGCCTTTAGGAAGTTGTGGCCTTATTTTCACACACACACAATCCATGTATTGACCAACTATCTGCTCAAACAATTCCTCCAGAAACCAAAGGCTTTAGGTAAGCTGCTCAAGTGAGCGATGGAACTAAGTCAGTTCGATCTGCAGTACAGACCGAAAGCAACCATTAAAGGGCAGGCTATTACCGATTTCATTTCAGAGTTCTCACACCAACCGGTTAAGGAATCCGAGCAACAAGCCAGCAAAGTCACCTAGGAAACCATTCAGAATCTATAGATCTGGAGCCTCTATGTCGATGGATCCTCGAATAGGAAAAGGGTCAGGGCAGGTTTTCTCCTTCTTAGTCCCAAAGGGACTCGCATCCACGGTATTCTTCGGTTTGGATTCAAAGCAACCAACAACGAAGTCGAGTACGAAGCATTGCTCATAGGTCTGCGGTTGGCAAAAGAAATGGGGTCAACTGCGATCAGCATTCACAGCGACTCCATGCTGGTTGTTAACCAGATCTTGGGGGAATATCAGGGCAAGGAAGAAAACATGATCAGTTATCTGAAGAAAGCTAAGGCCGCGCTCGAGCCATTCAAACATTTCATGATCACGTAGATTCCTAGAGACAGTAATTCTGTCGTGGATGCCTTGGCAAAAATAACTTCGTTGCTGGACTCAGATGCAACAAAGAGTATTCTTGTTCGATTCGTAGAGATCTCTAGCATCAGCTCGCCCGAATAGATCGTGAATGTGACAGAATCAGTTTGCTGGATGACCCCAATTATTCAGTGTCTCCGAGATGGGACCTTGCCCAACGACAAGATCAAGGCAAGAACCATGCAGACTAGAGCTGCTCGTTACACACTTATAAGAGATCAATTGTACAAGCGAGGGTTTAGTGCCCCTCTCCTCCAATGTGTAATTGATGAGGAAGCAGACTATATCATGAGGGAGATACATGAAGGGATCTATAGTAACCGCACTGCCGCGTGATCCCTTACTAACAAAGTTGTTTGTCAAGGGTACTACTGGCCCTTACTCCAAGAAGATACCTTCAACTTTGTAAAAAAGTGTGACAAATGCCAATGATTCGCAAACATACCGCAAGCTCCTTCCCACCAATTGATAACCATGACAAGCCTTTGGCCATTCTCCATGTGGGGAATTAATCTTATTGGACCCATGCCAGCTGGAAAGGGAAGGGCCAAGTATGCGGTGGTCGCGGTGGATTACTTTACCAAGTGGGCCGAGGCTAAACCCTTGGCCGCGATCACTACCAAAAAGCTCAAGGACTTCGTCTTCAAAAACATAGTGTGCCGCTACGAAATTCCTTATACCCTCATCTCTGATAATGGGAAACAGTTCGATAACGATGAATTCAAATAGTTTTGGATTGAGCTGAGGATCCATAAAAAGTTCGCCTCAGTCGCAAGACTGCAAGCAAATGGTCAGATTGAAGCTATCAACAAGACCATCAAGCATACTTTGAAAGCTAAGCTTGGCGCTGCCAAAGGTAATTGGGTCGACAACCTCCCATAAGTCCTATGGGCATACAAGACAACTCCGAGAACCTCTACTTCAGAAACACCTTTGTCACTAGCATATGGCTGCGAGGCAATGATCCCAGTGAAAGTAATGACTGGTTCACTTCGAAGAGACCTGTTCAATGAAACAGACAATGAAGCGCTTATGCGTGCAAGTCTGGATTTAGTTGAAGAACATCGTGGCAAGGCTCAGTTGAGGATAGCAGCCTACCAGCAGCGTGCGAAAAGATTCTTCGACTCTTAGGAGAAGAGACATCCAGGTCGGCGACCTGGTTTTAAAAAAATTCATTCTCTGTACAAAAGAACCAAGTGCTGGAGTATTGGGGCCAAATTGGGAAGGCCCATACTGCGTCGCTCAGGTGATATGACCGGGGACTTATCACCTTAAAAAGCTCAACGGTTCTAAAGTACCGCGAGCTTGGAATGCTAAACATCTTCACCCCTATTATCAGTAATTCCAAACTCATTTTCTAATTTTCCTGTAAAGATTTACTCTTTTAAGCTCTATAAACAAGATAACTCTTATGTAATATTGTTTCTCGCAGGTGTGCCTTTCTGTTCGCATAAGTAATATTTGTACAAGTACTATCACAAATAGTTAGAAAGCGACCTTGTGTCCATATGAGGGTTGCAAACGAACCGAACAGTTCGCGAACAACTCGTTGTTCGTTCGATTACTGTTCGATAATGTTCGCGAACAGTTCGATATTCGTTCGATAATATGTTCGATCGAGTTCGAACAGGGGTTATTCGTTCGATTATGTTCGCGAACACTGTACGTTCGATTACTGTTCGATAATGTTCGCGAACAGTTCGATATTCGTTCGATAATATGTTCGATCGAGTTCGAACAGGGGTTGTTCGTTCGATTATGTTCGCGAACATTATACGTTCGACTAATCCATCCGTTCGCGAACAATCGTTCGATTGTTCGTTCGTTTATGTTCAAAAAACATTTTATGCATTATTATAATTTAATTTTTTTTTTCATTTTTATATTATGTTTGACTTAGTTCGGATGAATTTTTTTTAATGGTAATCAATAATAAAATATTATGATACTTTTGTTTTTCTTATATATATACTATGTTTTGATTTTTTTTTCTTCCAAATGTCATCAATAATTAAATATATAAGTATATAGCATTTTAATTAAAAAGTAATAAATTTGTTTCTCTTATATATATAATATGTTTGGATTTTTTTTTTTCCAAATGTCATCAATAATTAAATATATAAGTATATAGCATTTTAATTAAAAAGTAATAAATTATTATGATACATAGCATGACAAATTTAATAACATAATAGATTGTATAATCAAGTGATATATAATATAGTAAACCCAATAACATAATAGCTTCATTTTTTTCCAAATGTAATCAATAATTAAATATTATAAGATAGCATTTCAATTAATAAATAATAAATATAGGATGGTAAATTGATAAATATAACATATTGTATAATCAAGTGATGTATAGCATAACAAATTTAATAATATAATAGTTTAATTAAACCTAAATTAATCATACATTTGTATTGATCATATATTGCAATAAACCCTCATACCACTATGAATTTATAGGTGTTGATACAAAATATATATGTAGACAGTAATGATAATATCTACATATATAACAAATTAATCACACATATATATTGATCATATATTACAATAGACTTTTATTCCACTATAAATTTATAGGTATTGATACAAAATATATATGTAAACATTTAAAATATTTATGATAATTTATGTAATGATAATAAATTATATGATAACGTATAATTTTGGTAATTTCATAACATATTTAACATATTTAACCTATGATTAATATATGTATGATAATAATTTTGTATATATACAATTACACATTATATATAACAAATTAATCACACATATGTATTGATCATATATTATAATAGACTCTCATTTCACTATGAATTTATGGGTGTTGATACAAAATATATATGTAAACATTTAAAATATTTATGATAATTTATGTAATGATAATAAATATATGATAACATATAATTTTGGTAATTTCATAACATATTAAACATATTAAATTTATGATTAATATATGTATGATAATAATTTTGTATATACACAATTATACATTATATATATATGTTTTGAAAATCCAAAGTCCAAAGTCAAAACCCACATTTTTCCAACCCAAATTTTAAAAATCCAAAGTCCAAACCCACAATTTGTTTTGAACGATTTATTGTTCTGTTTAATTTATTTTGAAGTTTTATTATTTATGATGGTTAGTTATTTTAATTTACTGAGTTTTTATTGATTTATTTAAAATATAAATATAGATAGAGAGTTGGTTTATTTTCAAATGTTGAATTAAATTATAAATTGTTGTATATTTGTTTTTTATAGCATGAATTGGAAAGTTAGTGTATATTTTTTATTCAAACAAGTATTCGAACGAGTTATTCGAACAGGTATTTATGAGTTAGTCGAACGAGTTAGTCGAACAAACATGAACGAGTTATTCGAACAGGTATTTACGAGTTAGTCGAACGAACACGAACGAGTTACAAACAAACACGAACGAGCTTTTTGTTAATCGAACGAACACAAACATACACGAACGAGCTTTTTGTTAATCGAACGAACACAAACACACATCCTGTGTTCTTTCGAGTTCGAACACGAACACGAACACGAACACGAACAATCAAACATGCTTATCGAACGATTTTCGAACGGGCCTGTTCGTTCGTGTTCGGTTCAATTGTAGGCCTAGTCCACATGTATAATGTTTGTAAGGCACAAAAAAATTATAAGTACTCACAAATGATTAAAGAAATAGTCTCTTTATTTATTATAGTTAAAAACAGATACAGATGTGCGAGCACAAGTACGGTTGTAAAAAAGAAAAGCAGAAATAATCATTGGCCTACGTTCCCAGGCCCTAAAGGGGTGACCTAGGAATCCCCAGGTTAGTCGCCGACCACCTGGTCCGTTGCCGGAGGAACATACTCTTCTGGATGCTCGTCTTTCGAATAAGGCCCTTGACCTTCCTCTTTGTCATCGGCCTGCACCATGGAAGCAAGGATCCTTTGGTAGTTATCCGGGAGATCGGTGAGGTCCATGTTCGGATTCTTTGGTCCCAGGGCATAAATGGACTAGGTTGACCAATCAGCGGCTCTTCTCTCAATTTCCAGCTCTTGTCGCTTTATCTTTCGGTCAACGAAGCGACACGCCCCTGGGACAATTCCAGTTCCGTCTCAAGTGCCCATCTTTACTTCTTAGTTATCTCCCACAACCCCGTCCTATCTTCTTCTGCTCGCAAGGCTCGCTCGGAGTTTGCTCGTAGCTCTAGCTCTTTCTTGCTAGCCTCCTGGGTGAGTTTGGCCACTTTCCTTTGAAGCTCTTTGATCTCCTCTCCCCTCTTCTCCAGCTCGGCCTTCTAGAAGTCCACCATGCGAAGCGTAGCATTCCTCTCCAACAAGTACTGGTTCACCTGAACGATGGACAGGTTCAATTCCATCTACATAGCCTCTAAGTCCCGTTTCAGCTGCACGTTCTCCTCTTTTAGCTCAACGAGCCCCTCAGCGGCTCCCAGTTAAGTCTTTTACTGGGCCAAGTGCATAGTAAGCAGAGACTACATAGCAAAGGGAACAGGGGATTAAATTCCATTTCATTGAAAATGTAAGGGAAATATAAGAAAGTCCTCGACGAGAATGAACCCTCTTACCTAGCTTTGCAGCTAAAATGCCATGGTCATCAAGTCCACAGGGTTGGAGGCCACAAACTGTTCAAATGCCTCTACAAGCTGGCATTCTAGTAGGGTAAACATCACTGGCTGCAAGTGCTCCGGGAATTGCCCCATAGAGTCCAGCACAGGTGTGCCAATTCCAGTAACAGGTGGCATCTCGCCCACCGTCTTTTTTCCTGCTCTTCTCCCAGGAGTTGCGGTCTCCCCTTGCCCCCTACGCGAACCTTTAGGGGCAAGTGTAATGCCAGTCGCGTGCCTAGGGGGCCCTTCCGAGTGAAAGGTCTGGTAAGGCTGTGACCTCCTAGGCTGAATGCCCAAGCCCTCCGGCTTGGACTCTGATTCCTGGACCTGTAGCTGCTTCCTTTTTCTTAGATTTTTGGGCCACAGTCTTCTGTTTAGGACGAGTAGCCGCAGGCTGAAGAGCGTTTGCTGGCTATTCAACGGGAGTTGGTGCTCCCACCAGTGCTCCTCCGACAGGGGTACCACTAAGGCCTGCTTCGGTTGGTCCCATGGCACCAATCCAAGGGAAGACGAACCTTTTGGCTCTCAGCGACCTGGGCACTTTGGGTGGCATGGTCGCTGCATGCAAACATTATTAGCAAAACAATTCACTGTATGCAAAGAATAAGATTGGCTAAGGCAACAGACACTTACTCAGTAAAGATTCCAAGGTCGCTTCGGAATTAAAAAAGTTGTACTTCCTCAAGTCAGAGGTCGTCACGAGAAGTTTTGTGTTGCGACTCTGATCAAGCAGAAGACCAAAAGCTTTTATCCTGTTAAAGTCAGTGAGAGTCGTCAACCTGGTCGTTTTTTTTCCTACGAAGACACGGAAGAGTTCGTTAGCAAAGATTAAAAGAAAAGAAATTCACTAAGTAAAAGAAGGGGAGACCTACTCGACTCCCTGAAATGGCAAATGCCATCATAATAGAAAAAGAAAAACTTCTTCTCATATGCCCCGACATTACTAGGGTAATTGAATATGCCTCCCTTGATCGTGGATCGCTTCGAGAGGTAATAAGAGTCATTGTCCTTGCTCTTTTTCAGATAAACGAGCAAGCAAGCTCTAGCACAGTCAACTCGCCAAGACCGCTCTCACCACATGTGATATACATAGCCACAACTATCATATATGCGTTGGGCGTCTGTTGTAAAGATGCAACCCCGAAGTGATCGAGGATCGACCTTATAAAGGGATGGAAGGGAATCAGTGCTCCGCATTTGAAGATATTCTCGGAGATCGCAGCCATTCCCTTTGGCGAATTCTGAGCTGTATGCGTTCTGTACTGGTAGACATCTACGCTAAGTGCGTATTGATCAACTACTTTTTGTATTTCCTCTCCGGTGGCCACCAACAGAATTTCTTGCGAGGGACCTGCTAGGGCGTCCTACACCGGCAAACTCGTCCCCTCGTCTATCCTAGTCGCTGAAGGGTCCATCTCTTCTACGGTCTGAAAAAGAGCGACATGCAAGGATTACTCAGTCTTTGTACAAAGTTTCGTATGATGACGTGGAAGAACAGAAAAACACAATGTGTCTTCCTTAAGCCCTAGAAAACCCTAAGAATCCTTCGGAACCACCCCCAAAGATTCACCCCCTAAAAGAAAGCCCATTCTCCGTTCGACCGCCCACAAACACCCACTGTTATCACATGGTTATCTACAAAACAGAAAAAGGAAAGTAATGGAAGGATCTTCCTTACCTCTTGGGTGTGGGGATTGAACTTTCTGCTATGAACATCAAATGCACACCAACTTGAAGGATGGAAAATCTGGTCTCGCGAAAGCTTCTTGCTTTTTCTGAAAGAGTGAGTGTTGCGACATTGCTTAAGGTGAGCCTGAGATTTTATAATGGAGAAAACAGCGATTGGTTTTCCCGAAGCCAAGCGATGTTTGGGCAGAAATCATCTCTCACCGTTGATCGCGACCACGTGTCATCAATCAGCCAGAAGGAGTAGCCGCCACGCTTCGAGAAATTCAATTGTCGCTTCTCTCCGTTGAAATAATCGAGCGACGGCTCATTTCCCTCCTCCACATTAAATGCGCTCTCATCCGTATTTAATGCCTTGATAAAGAATGTCGTTTCAGCATGACTTGCATTTAATGCGTATGGCTGGCACTTATTGCACACAGGACACGTTTGTCAGAATAAAGGGTACCTAATTAATGGATTAGCTACCAAGCACAACGAATAACATTTGAAGAGGTCGTTAGAACAGAACACTCTTCGTTGCATGTCAGTTGCGGAGCGATGTGATTCCTTGCCTTCAACAGAAATATGCTAAGTATAACCAGATCGCGGGCATCGGTTAAGATAAGAGGTGCACTGATATGACATTGAATAGGGTCTGATCCAGGTCGTCAACCTTGCAGAAGGAGACCATATCTGGTCGTTCATAGGAAAATGTGTTGCGACCTCCTTGTAGCCAGGTCGGATCGACCAGGCGTCATTCGGGACATATCAAATCAAGGCATAATTGTGAAGTTCTCAAGGTTCGATTCTCAAACCTTAAAAACTAGGGAACTTCTGTTATGCCTGAAAAAGTAGGGCTGACGCGGAGTCTTGTCAACATGGGGTGGTTAGAACTTAGGAAGGTTCTGCAACCGTTCAGACCCGGCCATGTCGCATAATGACGCAAGTGGCATGCCACAGTCAGTGCAGTGGGTAGGTGTCAGGTTAGCGGATGGCTGGAAATCGTCCACGTGTCCAATCCTTGCGAGAGTCAAGGAAATCACTCGAGCAGGTGAGCAATGGGACGTAGAGAAGGATTTGCACGGTACCCATCCACTTGCAGAGTTAGTAATCATTACCTTAGTTTATCCTACTATAAATAAAGGTCTTTCCTCTCATTTGCGGGATTAGCTAATTTTCCTCTAGAATAGCTTACTCTCTCTCTCTCTCTCTTGTATTCTCTAAACTGTAACTCAGTTTGTTGAACGCGACCTGACCTTACTCATTAATACAATATTAGTGGACGTAGGATTCGCTTTTGAGCATGCGAACCACTTTAAACATTGCCTTTCACCCATTATTAAATTCAATCCCATCATATCACGTGCGACTTCTAATTCTCTTTAATATTTCTCATGTGCAAATAGTTTGTGTCAAAATCAAGCATCAACAAAACAGGACACAACTTTTGCTTGAAAGGAGGAAGTTGACGTATTATCCTCTTTGTTAGCATTGCATAATGTATTGTTTATTAGTAGAAATGCTGCGAGTCGCCGTATAAGACTGGTATCACATTCTATAGTTAGTTACCCTTTTCTTGATACTTATGATGAATCACTTTTTGGTAACATGTCATTTTGCTTCATTATTTAACACCATTCTTTTTCCATTCAATGCCCGGTGGGCCTTTTTCCATCTTCTTCACAATCTTCCTTCATTAACAATACAATACATATTTGACCCTTTTCCACCTGATTCCATATTATTTAAGAACCCTTGGCGTTCTAGATACTTTCGTAATAATGAAGCTTTACATCAAAATAAATTAATTTATCACATTCTTATTTTATTGTTTAACTCCTCCACTAATAACTATGAAAATATAAAAGTAAAAAGCGAATACCAATGAGACTAAATCTATTATTATTATTATTTTATTTTTTATGATAGGAGTATCCAAGTTAATTTATACACATCTAACTAATTTTTTAGGACCCTAAAACTATTAATCAGATAAAAGTTCTAATGTCTTCGAATGAGATCATGAAAACTCGAATTCGAGAGACCATATTAAACATTCTCCTTGCTCTTTTATCGTCAAGAAGACTCGAACTTAAAAACCTATATTAAATTCTCTTTTACTCTTTTACTATTAGGTTACCCAATTATATAATTGAGATTACACTTATTACGACAGTGTGTTTTATAAATGTATAATCAAATAAAAGAGAACCTTTCACATTTCTGTTGAAGTATTTTTTAACTTTGTCTTAATTCAAATATCAAGTAAAACTGTTGGTGGGTTGAAAAAGTTTCTTGTCGTCTAGTCTCAAATCGACCACGGTATCGTAGTGGTTCGGGCGGTGAATGAGTTGTCGACTCAAAATGGATGAGATCTAAGAATGGTTCAAGGGGATAGAAACAAAAATCAGAGACTTTTTAGATTAATGAGAACGCCACACCACAATTATTGAAAACTAAAAAACAAAAGTAATGGCAACACTCAATGACGAAATTAGAAAACGGCCGCAACTCATTTTCTGCTCCATAAACATGCAAAAGTTCGACGATCCTGTAAACCAACTAGTATTTTATTTTATATCATAATTCAATCACTAGCAGATATTTTCAGTAATCGAAAGATTGAAAGGTCAAACCCTTTGAGATAACATTTCACTGTAGCCGTCGGATCAGATCACATGTCTGAAAAAGACACAACAAAACATGTCAATATTAGATTAGGACCAAAACGATGAAACTAAAGACAGCTTGATTTCTTCTGAAAGAAGAGCAGAAACAGCAAGTGGAAGTTGGAGCTTCCTGCTGTACGGACGAAATTCCGGGAACTCATTATGTAATAATGACAAATTTTAGCTTAACAAAAAGGAAGCTTTCATTTCAGTTGATGCTTTTTAATGGCAATCTTCGTCACCCATGTTACTATTCTTTCTCTTTCTTTAACTTCAACTTGCCGCATCCCATCCACGGCGTTTCTTCTCTCTCTCGTACACCCTATTTATGAATATTTATTGGTGGGTGTTTTTATCTCTTCGATTTGATCATATAATATAAGTTATAGACATTTCCAGCTCAGTTTTGGATGGATAATAAAAATGGGTTCTCGGATTATCAGTAACAACAGCAGCACATGTTGTATAGTTGCAGCCAATACCGAAACTTTCTCTTCATCAGAACATTTAAACACCGATATCTCGGCTTTTCGTCTTCTCTCCAGGAACCTCGAGTCAATCTTTGAATCACAGGATTTCGACTTCTACTCTGACGCCAAAATCGTGCTTTCAAGCGGGCGTGAAGTTTCGGTCCACCGTTGCATTCTCTCGGCGAGGAGTCCTTTTTTCAAGAATGTGTTTTGTGGGAAACAAAAAGGAGCCAAGTTTGAGGTGAAGGAGTTGGTGAGAGATTATGATGTGAGTTTTGATTCACTGGTTGCGGTTTTGGATTATTTGTATACTGGGAAAGTGAGGGCGTTGCCTAAAGGTGTTTGTGCTTGTGTTGATGATGGCTGCTCGCATGTTGGCTGTCGGCCAGCCGTTGATTTCATGGTGCAGGTTCTCTATGTGTCTTTCACTTTTCAGGCTCCTGAGTTGGTGACTCTTTATCAGGTGAAAATTATCTTGCTTTCATTTTTTAGTTTCTGTTTCATGTCTTCTCCACTTTTTATGTGTTGTTTTTGTGTAAATAATGGCAGTAATTTTAAAGCATTTCAATTAATTTGAAGTTGCTTCATCAAAATGGTTTTGGCGTTTTGCCTGCTTCAGATACAGAACATCCCCTGTCATGTTATTATTTATCTTCTTTTAATGCTTCATATTGATGTTAAGCAAAATTCTTCATGAATATAAATTTGTCTAATAACTTAATTGAATGTGAAATATTCAAATTATTTCAGATAAGGATTTGATATTTTCTTGTTCAATTGAGGCTATGTTGGTGTCTGAGTTATTATAACTTCAACTTTTTCCCATATAGAGAAAACAATTGTTAAAACTTCAGCTGCCGATATTAGGAAATGGCTCTGGCACTATCCACTAATTTCTTTTCTGAATAATTCTGTTTCTTTGATTGCAGAGGCATCTACTAGACATTCTTGACAAGGTTGCTGCGGATGACATCCTGGTGGTTTTGTTTGTTGCCGATAAGTGTGGTAAAGGTTGTGAGAATCTATTGGCAAGGAGTATAGAGATTATTGTCAAATCTGATGTTGATACTGTAACTCTTGATAAAGCCTTGCCCCAACACATTGTTAAACAAATCATGGATTCACGTTTAGAACTCAGCTCAGGAAGACCAGAAAGCTTCAATTTTCCGGACAAACATATAAAGAGAATACACCGTGCTCTAGATTCAGATGATGTTGAATTAGTCAGAATGCTATTGAAAGAGGCAGAGTCAAATCTAGATGATGCATATGCGCTCCACTATGCTGTGGCATACTGTGATGCAAAGACTACAACTGAGCTTCTTGATCTTGGACTTGCTGATGTAAACCACAGAAATTCAAGGGGCTACACTGTGCTGCATGTTGCTGCAATGAGGAAGGAACCCAAGATTATAGTATCTCTTTTGACAAAGGGAGCTCGGCCGTCAGATCTCACATTGGATGGTAGAAAAGCACTTGAAATCTCAAAGCGGCTCACTAAGGCTGCAGATTATTTAACCACTACTGAGGAAGGAAAATCTTCCCCAAAAGATCGGTTGTGCATAGAAATATTGGAGCAAGCGGAAAGAAGAGATCCTTTGCTCGGAGAAGCGTCTCTTTCTCTTGCTATGGCTGGTGATGATCTTCGGATGAAACTGTTATACCTTGAAAACAGAGGTAATTTCCGGTTAAGTTCAAAACTTTTCTTTTACTATCATACATTAGAATGACATAGGCCTTCTTAATGTCTAGATTACACTTTTGAAAGCTTATTCTGGTGTTCTTTTAATTTCTTCTTATATCCTTGATCTTTTTTCAAGTGTTTATTGATATCACTAAACAACCTTGGTGCTGGAAATTGAACAGAATTGTTAGTCCTAACAGAATTTCCTGCAAACAAGTAGTCCAAGATTTCTTCTCATGGAAATTATTCTGTCTCTTTCTTTCCTGCATTCTTTGTCAATCTTTTCTCTGGCTTAGTTCTATGATCAGCTAACTGTGACAATGACTCTACCTTCAGCATTTTAAAATATTCACATCTGCATACTTGTTTGTGTGTGGTTACCTTTAAAAACTATACCTTTTCTTGAGAAAACAAATATTTCTGTTAGGTCATTTGTATATTGACATACAATTGGTACTGCTTCAGATCTTAATGTGTGTACCTGGGAGGCTGGGAAGAAAAAAAAAAGTTGAAAGAGATTTGAGTTGATTTCCCCTTGTTCATTTTTTCTCCCCGCTTCCTTGAGATAAAAAAATAATAATAATAATTAAAAAAAAATGAAGAAGAAGAAGAACAGAGGTACTAGGAAATAGATTCATCTTCCTTTTTCCATCAGGTTTCGAGTAGCATGTTAGTGTTAATAATTAGGTTAATTTTTTGGCATGACGTCAAACTCATTAATCAGAAAAGGGTTCTTTGACATTTCTTGTTTTGAACCATCTCATGATAATTTTTCTACTGTTGGACCTCATATTTTCAGTTGGACTGGCAAAGCTTCTATTTCCTATGGAAGCAAAAGTTGTAATGGATATAGCCCATGTCGATGAGACCTCTGAATTTACATTAGATGTCATCAAGTATAAGAATATGGCTGCTGCCCACAGGACAACTGTGGACTTAAATGAGGCACCCTTCAAAATTCAAGAGGAGCATCTAAATAGGTTCAAAGCACTCTCTAGAACCGGTAGGATGCTTTCCATATCTCTGCATCATATAATTTTTGCTTCCTCAAACACCAGAAATTGTTAGAACATATAACTGGTTTAACTCACGAATGTTTACAGGGTTAGGACTGATTGTGTTGCTTTTATGTGAGCAGTGGAGCTCGGGAAACGCTTTTTCCCTCGTTGTTCAGAAGTACTGAACAAGATTATGGATGCGGATGACTTAACTCAGCTCGCCTGTATAGGGAACGACACTCCGGATGAACGATTCCTGAAGAGAACAAGATACAAGGAACTTCAAGAAGTTCTATTTCAGGCATTCAATCAGGATAAGGAGGAGTTTGATAGGTCTGCTATATCATCTTCATCCTCATCAAAATCTGTAAATTTGTTGAGCCATAATGCTGGTAATGCTCACTCATAACGATGCTTGGGCCTAATGCTGCCTTCTTGTATCATATACTTTCAACATTTTTCTTTTTCCCCTTTGCTAATGTACTAGTGCTACACAAAAGAATCAACGTTGCAGGCGTTCAAAACCAATTACTGTAAAACTGCAATTTTTGTTTTTTCTTGATAACAAATGTCCGAATATCAGTTTATACGTATTTTAATTAATCTCTAAGATTTATTGAATAACATCAAATAAATCTTAATGTTATTTGTAGTAAATAACTCAAATGTTTAAACTCATAAACTTTTAAGGAACGGAGCAAAACTCCTTTGCCAACTTTGTGGTTATCCATATGCAATTCTTGTTAAAATCATGGCAACAACATCTGGATCTTTGAATGTTTCCATAATTCAAACCCTGTTTTTCTCTGTTTAGTCTTTGACTCTTTGCCTTGTAAGGCAACTAACAACCACACCACCTTATCTTAAAACAACTTTTAGTCACATCACATCTAAAAACCTTACCCAAATCAGACCCCCCTGGGCCCCCACCATATCCGAACATAGCAGCTCTACGTGTGTCCACAAAAGCGTTGCCACGTGGCATGGCTTTCAAAGCACATGTATTTTCCTAGAATTTTCTAGTCAGCCAGCTGTATTAAGTATTATTAGTATAATTATCCACTATGTCCCATTTTGGGAAGCATACAACATATCAATAATCAAATCCTTTCTAAATGTTACTGCACATTGTTGCTAACAATTAAAAGTTTAATAGAGGTGATTAGCAATTTTCAGGGAAATATTAAGCTGTAGGAGACTAAAGATATGAAGCACGGAATAAGGCTCTGATATTGTCATTTCAAAGAAGCAAATTAAAAACTCTGCAATTGAACCCAAACCCAAAGATATACCACTGAAATTATTCACACCACAGTCAGTATTTGAAGGACGTAGAGGAAGCCTAGCTAATGTCATATATGACGGTATAACAACAGAAATTTTCACAACCTAAGGCAGCAGACAAACAGTGACAAAGGACTGTACACTAAAAGAAGAGGTGAAAAAAAGGGAAGATTTTATGAACATTAGGGGAATAGACCATAAATCCCTTGTCTTGAAATATGGTCTAAAATATGTATTCTCTTACTCCACCTGAAATTTTCAACTGGTCTATGCAGAGCCATGCATGCACTTCATCTCCAGCTCGTCACCATTTTATCAGCAATGGTATCCTACACGGTACCAATGCATGCATACTCATCAAATTATTAACTGCATATGGTATTAAACCTTATGCGATATAAAGAAAAAGCAAATGTAACATACCAATGAAATGAACAAACGCATCAAAGCATCGGTCCAACACAACCATGCTCCACTAGCTCAGTTACATATCCAGGCCAACTACAGGGCTTCTCGATCAAATTCTCCAACTCATGAAATATCTGAGTGTCGTTAACAGCCAGTTCTTCATCAACCATATTTTCAAGAACTGAACTGTCCCCAAGTAGGCTTCCCACCAACACGCGATATACAGATGATGTATCTTCATCACTTGTTTCACTCATCACATTGCCCTTCAGATCCTCAATATGATTGCACAATTCATTTTCACAATCCATAGCACCAGGGAATGGAGCCTCTTCAATAGTATCAGTAATTACAGTACTACTGTCTGGTAACATATCAGTGAGCTCAGATTGCATTGATGCCAATATTTCCTGAGCTTGATTTCTACAATTGACACGGTCAGGCAAGTTTTCAGTCTCTTGGGCTGCAAGCAATCTCCTTCTCTTACTAATTTCACCTCCATCAAGCTCTCTCTGTTGCTTTCTCTTCCGAATTAATTGTTGAACGAAGTTGGGGTATTTGGCTACTTTGGCAAAGAAACTCAACATCTGTTGCTGCTTACACTCTGCACATCGTACACGTTCCTCAACCGCAGTAATTTGATTCTGTGAGTCCTCTTGTTGCTGTCTCAGTTTCAAAATTTCCAATCTCAATGTACTGTGATCATCCCTTAAACCTTCAAGCTCAGCTTCCAATCCAGATTTGGTCAAATCAATACAAGTTATTACCCCATCTTGTTGTTTGTTAAGTCTACTTCTTCTTTTGATGCTTTTAAGCAAATGCTTCTTCCCTCCCTGAAACTTCTCATTTGCAAATTCCCATCTATCCGAATGAATCTTCCTAAAACCCTGAGATACAATTTTTGTCACCGATATTAAAAGCATATCCAAAAGAGTACTGAAACTCATATGAAAAACCAAAAAACTAAAAATTAATAAATGAATAAACGAACACCAATTTTCAAAATAAAAAAACTCATACACACAATAAAATATTTGTAAAACACAGATTCTAACTTACATCACTAACAATATAGTACAACTCCCACATGAATGATAACTACAAATAATTAAAACCGTAAGGCAGAGTTCCTGTGATACATATTTGCTTGATTCAAGCCATTTGATTTGGCAATGGCTAAAATCAAGCTAAACAAACATTTACAAAACAACTTAACAATATTCATAATATCATATACCAGTGCCAGCAGTTATAAAAGTTAAAATTAAATATAAAAAAAAAGACATGAATTTATACTGAAATTGTGATCCTCAAAAACTTACATAAGTGTTGAGCTGGCGAATGAAGCTAGAGAAATTCTTGTGCTTGAAATACTTTGGAAGAAGAGTTTCAGAAAAGTCATGCGAATCCCAAACAATAAAGCTACTACGATTCGCACCCCACGAAACAACCGAGTCAGTCTCCGGATCCTCCACCATCTCATATATCTTCCTCAGAAACGGCGGGGGACCTAACTCGTTCAGCCCTTCCATTGGCTTCGGCAAACTCACCGATGAAGTGGAAGAAGATGACGATCCATTTGAATTAATATAACCACCGTTAATATCATCATAAACACCGTCTGCCACGTCATCATCTTCCTTCTCTTGTTTGATCATCCCCGCCTTCTCAGCTTCATCATCTTTTGGAATTTGAAAAGATGAGCATGTGTTATTGGCGTTGAGCACTGCCATTTGGTCCGGCTCTTCTTTTGCTGTAACATTTTCTGCTTTGACTATCAGTTTAGTAGGAGAAAATGACAACAAAGTTCCACCAACATCGCCGCCGTCACCGCTAACACAAGACGCCACCATGTTTTCGCTCTCCTTTTGTGAAGTGATAATTGTGAAGTTGGACACTGCCTTTTACTGTGTGAGAGATTTTATGTGTTTTAATGCAACTGAATTTTTTTTTTTTTTTTTCTTTGCTTCTGCCATTTGTGCGTAGCTCAGCTATTTTTTTATGGACTGACTCACGTAAGTTTCTGAAATTCTCTTCGGCCCCTGTTTTTGTTTGGATTTTTCACTATAGGACAATAACAGACATATCCACTGCCAGCCACGTGTTCCTATCGGTGATGCGTTTTCATACACCCGAAGTTGAATGTTATTTCCTCTGAATTCTGATGATGAAATCTATACCCTTGGATTTTTCCTTTTGTTAAAAGACACAATTGAGATACGCAATTTTCAATTCACGCGCTGTTAAGAGCGTGAGTTACGTCCCAATGGTAGGGTGTGTCGTGGTATAAGAAGAGAAAAACATTACAAAGTATTGTCATTTAATGAAGGACTCTTGGCCTTGTGTATATTATCTATGTCTGATCCAAACCTGACAATTGTTTTAAATTCAATTCTATCTACACAGTCCTTCCCAAGCAATAGTTGATTTTGCAGCGTTGGATGTGCGAAATTGGATGGTCATGATGAGCCGGTTTTTGTCGGTTCCTTTTCGGCATGTATCCCACGTTTCACTGCGCTGTCTCACTTCCACTGGCGACCCACATTGAATTAGAAACAGAGTAATTAATTTAGATATTTTATTTAATTACAAAATGGAGCGAAATATCTCAAATTAATTCAGTAAATGAAATTTCAATGAGTGTGGGCATAAGAATCGTTAACTTTTTATTACTAAGATTCTGCCACGTTTGCTGAAAATGTGATATTGTCTGGGGAGATTGCTTTAGCATTGACAAAAAGGTTCTAGAAGAGATGTTACCAGAGATTGACAAGTGGCAATCATATAAGTGAGTGGAGGTGAGTAAAGCATGTGGATGGGCTTCGTTTGGGGCTGACCATGAAGCATATGGGCCCAAGCTAAGACGTGGCCCGAACTCTTCCTCTAAATTGTCAATTTTGTTGACAAAGATTAGAGAATTTTGTAGTTCAGGCGTACGGTACCAACCCCAAATTGAAGAGATAAGGTTGTGTTAAAATGAAAAGAACCCTGATTACTTAACAAAAAAGAAAAGAACCCTGACCTCATTGGGCCACATCGTCTGCAACAATTGCGGTAAACATTAATTAAGCTTAACTTAGGCTTAGGTGAAGTTATGAGAGAGTAATTTGTAATCTGTTTTAAGTAAATTTTATAAGAATGTTATGAATATTTAAAAAAATAATAATAATAATAATCTACCAAATTTATAATTTAAAATTTTAGAATATATAGCATCATTCTTGAATATAGATTCAAGTACTTTTATTAAATTTAAAAAACGTTTAGTAAACATATTATATGCTTTCATCAAACTCTACGCTTCCACCTACACCTGAACATTTACACCATGGCCACTATAAACTACATCATATTACAATGTTAATTATTTAAATTATACAAAACAAATATCATTTTAAGTCATATTATTATTTTTTTAAATATGATCATAATATATATTAATGAGCAATTATGTTGTGTAGTTAGAGAGTTGTAATTTAGTTTGTCAGAACATCTCAAAGATTTTAAAGAATATCTTTCATATAAAGAAATAATATATTTATTAATTTTTAAATATAAAAAATAAATATCTTACTCAAATTCAATATACTCTTTAAATTTTAATAAGATATTAATGTAGTAACCTTAAATATTAAAATAAAATTGATAATTATTTTATTAAATTTTGACTTATAATCTCTTATGATATCATTCATCCTTAATAAATTTCTCTTTCTTTGTTATCTCTTAAAATCATTCTTGTCCTACTTTGTTCCCCTTCAGTAAGGATCACATTTGAAAAAAAAAAAAAAAAAAAAAAAAAGAGCAAACAAATTTTTCCCGCCCAAATAATAGTTTAATAATAATTTTCCACTCACAAACTTTTAAATTACCATTTTACTATCCAAATTTATATTTCATTTCCGATTTCAAAATCTTTGTAACCTCACACCACCATCATTCTCTTCCCCGATCATCACTCACTAAAACCAATCAAATCTTACTTCTATCAATCCTACCAATCATCGACAATTGAGTGATTAGGATTTGCGCATCTGTCCCCTCCCAAGTCAAATTCCAATCAATTCATCCATTAAAATCCAACGTTCCACCACCAAAAGACTCATCGGCTTCCCTTTTTTAAAATCTCCAACAACTTAGACTGAGTTTACTCTCTGTTCGTTGTCAAAACTTAAATTTGGATAATAAAATAGTATTTTAAAAGTCTATGAATGAGAAAGTGGCATTAAGTCATTATTGGGGTGGGAAAAAGTCGTTAACTCAGAAAAAAAATTTGTAAAATATAATTTTTACTAATTTCCGTTTAAAATATGTATTTAATTTAAAAATATAATAATGGAGTTTAGATAAAAAATTATTGTGTTAAACATTTCTATTCCTAACTATAAATTTAAGACAAGCCACTTTTGTATGATTTTTTTTTTTTTTTTTTTTGATAACCCGAGTGTCTGAACCAGTTTACGCGTACTTTAACAAATCTCCAGAGTCAAACTTTTGTATGATTCCTCAACAAATTTTGAAACACCCAATTTCATCTCTCTCCATTTATATACAAAGAAAATGAAATTAGTTATATCAATCAATAACTTCGAATGATATTTTACAAATAAGAATCTGGGTCTTATAATCGGGAGGGTCCTGACTAGAGAATTGTTATATATACGTATATACATACACGGATATTCTCGAGTCAAGAGCATCCTACTACAGTATATACATGGTTTAGATAGACTTTTAAATTTTTAACTTTTCCATTTTCATTAAGCCAATAACCAAAACAAGATCACACATCTCCCAGATAAGAGATTATTTCAAACTGAACAAGTTGTAGCATACAGAAACTGAAGCACATATAATTTACAGAATGCATGGTAACATATATGAATTAACAGACGCATAAAACCTGTATATTCTAAAAATCAATGACAGGGACTGAAAGCATCTGCTTCATAAGTTACCAAATACTATCTTGCCGAGACCATCCGAGCCACGTGAGTGGATTGATAGGATGAAAGCTTCAACGGTTCCTGCTATTTGCATTTTGCAGCAACAATCCAATCTGAAACCAAGGTTTGAATTTCTGACTGCATTGTTGAAGATAAAGAAAAGGGAGTGACAGCAACCTGTCATGCCAAAAGGTAAAGACACTAAGCCAATTGGAAAGGGGGTTGGTTCAAATACTAAAACCAGGAGCATGTTAACTCACAAATCCATCTTCAACAGCTCTAAAATCTAGATCATCATCTACATTTTCTGACTCCTTCTCCAATAACTGCATAGAAGAATATGATCACTCATCACGCATTGAGTTCCATTAAAATAACCAAAATTAATGCAAAGTAAAATGGAGAATGAGAGAGATGATGAAGCCATCTAAAAAAGTCAATTCAATTACTGATTGTCATTTTACTTCTCTGTTAGCTTTTATAATGCAATAATAATTTTAGATTAGAGGTTTTGCCTTCTACCAAACCTCAAGATTTATTTATACCTCTAAACGGAAGTATTTTTTTACTTTTTGCTGAGTATTAAACTTTCCTGCAACCCCAATAGATTCAATCTCCACATTCTTCCGATGTGAGTTCAACCGCCGTGCTGCACCCTGTAAAATTCAAAATGGATTACTTATCTGCCGAATGAAGAGAAACACTGAAATAGTGTCATTTCCACTAGAGCAACTATAGCATTTCTAGTATCAAAAAAGGAGAACTTACAGCTGCAGAGGCATCCCGACTGAGCTGTGCAAGCTTAATACCAAGGCTTTGCTGGTTGGACATGAAGTGGCCAGCTGAAGGATGTCTGTTTGCGGATGCTGCTTGCCAGCTTAGAGATGACCTACACATACTCTGCTTAGTCACCTTCAATCCCTGTCAAACATAGATTATACTTCATTACATGAGTCATACTCACAAATGGAAAACAAATACTTCAACATGGCCCGGACACTTTGGTTACCAAAAAAAAAAAAAAAGTCAACATTATAGCCAAACCAAGCCTGTTTTGCTATAGGATAATTATTACAGAATAGGAAATTGATGAATTTTTTGCAAGTCTAGTTTGACATTCTAACCCTTATTTTGTGGCACGAACCTTTGTAGGCAACAGAAAACCAAGAAGGCCATGCAACGTAAATGTTACATATTGAAACATATAATCTGTGTTTTCAAGCCTATTTCATAATTAAGAATCAAACACAAAAAAATAATAATAATAATAATTAAGCCCAACTCCACATCTACTATTACTCCTTGTCCATTCTGTCCATTGATGGCAATTTTATCCACTGAACTAGCCTACTTTGCACATATAACGATAATTGAAACAAAGTTTTTTTCTTTTCAAAGCATATCCTGAAAATAAATTTCAATTATGGAAAGTGATAAATGGCCTTTGAACTGCACCAGTTACAAATTCAAGTAAATCCATCTCACATGGATGAAAATTCATTTGGATATAAATTTATTAACACTCAAGTATATAAACATGAGAATCACTAGTTTAAAGTATATTGACAAGAAAAATAAACAAATTTTTAACGAAAACCAAAATACTTGACTCCAAATTCAAAACTGCAAGAAAAACTGTGAAGAGCAAACCTTGTTAGTTAAGGGAGTAATGGGAATGTCCACACTCAATAAGCAACCTTTTGGATAAATCCCGCTCTCAATATCTTTTACAGCTGCATATATCAATGGTAAACAGACACTGGCTGCATCTTTTAGATCACTTTCAGAGCTCACATCCTTCTTCCTGGGAGAAATTTTAACCTTGCTATATTATAGATGCTTGACAAAGTAATGTAAATAAAAGCACAAATATACTTCAAAATTGACATTCACCAGTTTAATGATAGGCAAAGCGAAGGTACACCACATATCAGGGCCTCTCTAGCTCCAGCAAAAGCCCCAGAGTAGAACCTGTATAGCCATGGAATTCCCAAAATAAATAAAACCTGAACAAATTGCTACCACAAAAATTGCGATAGCAAAATTGTGATTTAGATCACAGTTAGCTAACAGTGTTGTGATTCAAGAGCCTAAAATGTAACAAAAATGAAAGGCAGCATGCAGCTTACATCTTATGGCCACAGCTTGATCCCATGTTTATTCCGCTGATTACCTGAATTTTTTAAGATAAATGAAACCATTTACACCCCAAAAAAAAAATAAAAATAAAAACTTAAAACTAAATCAACCAACTGCATACCAAAACTGGCTTTGTCCAAGAAAACAATGCTCCAGATAAAGCTAAAGATACACAATCCGCAGGAGTCCCTAATCACAAACATCATCAATCAAAGTCAAACACATTTCCCAAATGCCAAATCTTGTAAATAAAAAATCATGTTGGCGTTGTGACTTTCAAATAAAAAAACACGTGGAATTACCAGAAACTTCAAAAGCAGTAGCGCCATTCATTTCAACTGAACTCACAGCAAGAGTCTCTCTCACCGTCACAGAATGACCTGACGCCGATTTATCCCTACAAAAAAAAACCGATTTCATTATAACTACCACATTTTCATGATGGTTCAAAATCTATAGTTCAATTAAAAAAAAAGGTAAATAGGTTTGAAGTGAACCGACGATTGAGGCGCGCAGACATGGACGTTAAACAGACAATCACGCACAAGAGCTTCGACGAGTGATGTGAGTCCAGGAGACTCTATTCCTTCTCCGTTTGTTAACAATATCACAGGCTTCTCACTATCCTTCTCTACATTAGCCTCATCGCCGTTATTTGAACAGCATTTTCCGTTTAATTCCTTGGACTTGGAATTGGACTGTTCTTCAACGGCGTCGTTTCTACTGATGAGTACTTGCTGAAGATTCGAGATCAGCGCGGGAGGCATGAAGTTGTTCTTTACAGAAGTCGTCATTGTCAGATTAGAGATTGTTTTGAATTTTGATTGGAAAAGAGTAAGATACGGAGAGAACTTGAGAGAATTGTTGCAGGAGTGTGTTATTATATTTATCAATAATATTATTCTAAATAAATAACAGTGTGTTATAAATATAAGTTCAGTGAAACAGGCGGTCCAAAGAAGTTACTGGACCGGTCGTTTTTCTGGATTAAAAGTGACAAACAAATAACAGTGTGACACGTACGATAGGGGAACAAATTTCTGATTTTTCGGTTGAATTTAGAGAGACTTTACCCCACACCTTTAGAAGTTTGTCTTCCGTCATCACCGGGTTAGGCCAAACACGTTTTGTTTTGATAGGAAAATTTTAAATTAAAATTTCCTTGAAATGTGGGTTAAGTTATGTAATTTTTGTAAATTAAATAATAAAAAAAAAAGGCAATAGGTTTAATAGGTGCTTCACTCAATCTATCACCCTAAGTACAAGTGACTTAATTAGTTCTAAGTTAACTAATTTTGTTATAATTTAGTTTCAGTAATGAAAAATCTTGATTCACATATCTAAAACAAGAAAGAATTAATTACAAGTAGGGATAGGTTAGGACCCTATAGTGTTAGAGAGCTTTTATGGTTTACATTATGCCCATGTGTATTGATTACTTGGTGAATTGGCAATTTGGTGTGGAGAGATTATTGAGCCAAAATGAAAGGCATTAGGTTCACTAATAGAAGCAACAGTGTTAATGCCATGTTTGGTGATACATTTATGTGTATTACTCCCTTTGCAATAAGACTTGCTTATAAGTAACTATTGATTACAAAATAATACAATATCCTTAAAGTTAATTATCAACTTTTTTTATATTTAACACTTTAATGTCACTTCTTATGTTTGAATTTGCTTCATTTGTTCAAATGCTACATATCAGGGATTAGTAAAGAAACAAGTCAGAAAATTGTTGGTAGGTTAACTGTTAACATCATTATAATTGAGTCAATTGACAATTAAATTGTTTAATGTTACGAGAATTCAAATAAATTTGAATCCGGGAAAAGAAACTGAATTGAAAACAGTGATCATGTACTCTTCTTTTTTTTTTTTTGTTTACTTTATTTGCTTTTCAATTTTGAATAATAAAGCACTGCATTTTCACGGTGACATCCAACAAGGCCAGCCCCACATTTGTTATAGGCCCACCCACAGATTAAATTGTCAAACGTCTACCCCTCAAAATCCTAACCAAATTTAAGGCTCTGCGCAAATGGCTCCACCTTTCCAACAATTCCCCAACTGTACAACACATATCACTTCACATGGAAATGCCTAAATGTGAAATAATCTAAATGAGTACTACACTATGGTACAAATGTAATTTAATTTTTGGTTTCAGGATTTTAGACAACATTGACAGCAAAACTTTTTTCAACTCTTCACCAGATCCAAGAATAATAGTAGTACGACTGGCATCATGCTGCATGCCACCATCTTAAATCTTAATCAACCGGCATTACAGTACAAGATATCTTTGGATCATGCTCTTACAGATAACCTTATAACTTAATGCTTATTTATCTGAGGCTATCCAACAATGGTTAAAATCGACCAACCTTTGGTGCGCAGGAATGGACTAAAGATTATGGCTTAGATTTTAATTAGATTGAGGAAGATACCAGCAGGTCCATCATATCAAATCTAACCCATCTCCCTTCCATGGGATAAAAGATCAGGTTGGCCATTGAAAAATAATGTCCAATCCATGAATGTGTCAAATTATGCAGAGTTCCGATAATGCAGCCCAATCCTACTGACAAACGCAGCTTAGAGTTTGGACATGCATGATCCAAACTCCAAAGAACCTTCATATCATTGCACTTGCAGCACAAATGCAATGACCTTTCTCATGAAAAACAAAAAAAATATATATATATATATATCCTATTTTAGTTTTACCTCAAAATGAAGGAAACGAGCTTCCCGTTGTGTAAAGATTTTGCTTTAAAAATAATCCTTTAATCAAAGGGCCAGTCCAGTATCGACACTGCACATACAGTAGTAACTGTCGATCTCTGCCATTTGATGATAGACTTGTAACATAGAGCTGTCCATTTGTAATATGTTACAAGTTACCATTTCACATGAGGTAGTGATACCTATCAGAGCATTATAGTCAAATCCTCAATGTAATGTAAATAAAGCACCATGCTCTCAGAAGTACACATCTCATTCCAAAGCATAAATACACTTACAATTCAGATATTCTCTCCACCGAACAAGATGATGCCTCACCTTTTCTCTCTTAAATCTTGTTCATTGGAACTTAAAAGTAAAACAGCCATATCTAAACCTGCCACAGAATTTACCGTGAAAAAAGTATAAACACCCTTATACGAAATTGTTAAACAAAAAAAAAATGGATTGATTTCTTAAACCATTTCAAGTTTTCAGCACAGCACACAATTAACGAATAGAAAACTGACAACAGGCCAGGTGGTTGATTTCCATATAATAAGACATCAATGCAACCATTACTAGAGAAAGATGCACAGTGCTTCCTGATAGCAAAGTTAGGTTCACCAAATAAAAGAAGGCAACCACTGAGGATTATTACCAAAAATGAACAATTTAATAGGATAAACTTGCAAGGCTCAACTTTAAGATGGTAATCACAAAAGATTGGATTTTCACCGAGCTAAAATCAACAAACAGAATTATGCACAATTAGCCAAACTGAGATTAATAAGAGCTGGAGAATCTCGGGCTGCTGAGCTCCTAGCATCCACACCTGAGACTGGGTTTCATCAAGATACCAAATGTGCAGCCTTCAAACATGTGGCCAACCTAAATTTCAGAATGTGATCAGAATATATATGAGCCAAACGTTATGGAGAAAAATTTATTATTCCTCACAGTTGCCTTGTAAAACTGCAGCTATAAAATTCGACTAATATTGTAAATTATTTTCAATGGTTAGTTTCTGTCTGGCAAACCAACAGCTGCTAATGGTAAAGCACTAAAAGGTGAAAGCCATCGTCACAAAGGTAGAAGTAAAACATGTACCTGCTTATTTGGTGACAGAATACAAGTGACAGCAGCAGCCGGATCAATCTGTCAAAAAGTGTACAAAGACCAAGACTATAAACATTTAAGAATCAGTCACATGACCTGTGATCTAACTGCATCTCAAGCATATACTTCATGAAACAGTTGGCACTCGTGTTTACTGCTTTGTTTTGCCAAGACTAGACAAGAAGTCTAAAATTTTTGAACCTTTTGTTAAGTCATTAAGTTGACCTCCACTGGTACCAGCACCACTGCCAGTATCATCATCTCTTGTTTGATTATTGGACCCAGTACTGAGTGCAGACAGATTTATTTTCCTTTCAGTTTCAATCTTTGCTGCAAATGCTAGAGTCGACATGAGTGCCCTCTGAGATGAGTTTGGAGTGCCTTTAGAGTGCCCACATGCTAGATCTGAAGAGTGACCTACAGCAAGTAGGGAAGCCAGGGGCCTCCGTGGAATTGCAGTAGAGTTTTGATGTTCATTGGGGGTATTTTGACTCTCTTCAAGCAATCTATTGATACCCTTATCCGAACTGGAAGGCAAACTAGCTTGTTTATTACTAATAGAGTCATCTGTTAAAGCTTTTCTGATAGAGAGAAAGTTCAGTCCCTGTGGAGTGAATGCAGGATGAGTTTTCTTCAGCATCTCTTTTGAATTTTCAGTTGCACTTGACATAGTTTGGGTTTTCTGGTTCCCAACCTTGACATTATTTTCTCCATTGTGCGATGAGCCAGCTTGTTTATTTACACCGAAATTGTTTAATAGCGATGATTTTACACCATTTTCCCTACTCAAAAGCAAGCTAGCTAATTTTTTACTACCGGAATCTGCCACTGGAGTGTTGCCAAATGAAAGAAAATTTACACCCTTTGGTGCGGCTACAGGTGGTGTTCTCTTTGGCGTTTCATTCATATTTTGAACAGTGCTCAATGCAGTTTGTTCAGTCTGATTCCCAACTTTGCCACTGCCATTCCTCTTTGGAGATGAGCTGCCTTGTTTAAGTTTACTGGATTCAAGCAATGATGATTTCCCAAAGAAGAGACAACTTACACCTTTGGGTGCCACTGCAGGTTGTTGCACAGGCACTGCCACATTCTGTTCTGTATTTTTGCATGAAGAAACTTTTCTACAGTTGGATAAAGCATCAAGGTTCTGATGGGAGAATGGATCAATGTTTGCTTGCTTCTGGGAATTGGACATATGAACCAGGGATGGAAGCTTCAGTTCATGTTTGGAAGCACTAGAAGTGGAAGGGCCATCTTCCTTGGGTAGCACCTGAAGCATATACACGCAAATACATACTCAATCAGCTAACCCGGACAAGCCTTAAAACCCAATTACTTAAGGAAATTATGTAACAAGTATATTGAAAAAAGACAGCAGCACGCAATAAGTAACATTTTAGAAAAGTAAGAATGTACCTTGTGTGAAAACATACAATCACCACCTCTGTTGCAAAAGCCTTTAGCCACAAAGTTGTTACAGGGATACTTAAAGAGCTGATGATCGAATGGACAGTCATCCCCCTTCATGCAGGAGTTACGTGCAAAATGACAGCATGGCTGCACACCAGAATGCAAGACAGAGAATTAAGCATCAGAGAGTCTGAAATATCCATGTAAAACACAATAAAAGAAAATCCTAGATAACATTCTTTTAATGGGGAAGCGGTACAGATTCAGTATACTGATTACAGATTGATAGAAATGCAAGCACAGATGCAAGCCATAGACACAATCAACAAATCAATATATCATAGTAAATTTGAGCAACATAGCCTCTGGTAGGTTACAGAAGTAACTAGTGGAAAAAATCCTCAGATAAGATTGCATTACTAGAATAGCATGAGTAATGTATATGGTTAAATGACCATACCTTGGACTTTGTTAAAGGTACTGCATCATGTGAAAATTTGCAATTGTCAGCCTGTGAAAGCCAAAAAAAAAAAAAAATGATAATAATTAGCAGAGAGCTAAGGAAAGAAAACTGAAGGAGACTTGATTATTTGATTGCAATCAAATATATGTCTCCTGAAAACTCATTTTTACGAAAAATCACAAGGAAACAAAACAATAAGTTTTTTTTTTTCCCTCCCTCTATAATTCCTTTTATCCAACCATTTCCTTCCCTTCTATTTATATACAACTAACCAGAAAAGTGTGTAATAGCCAGACTACATCATAATTTCTTAAAAGCAAAATCAGTTCCACTATTACTCCTTTAATTAACAGTTTATTGAAGTCGGTGTTTAAAATACAAGCAGTGGTTACCTGAAAACACACATAAACACTACAATAATAGGATATAGTGACCAACCCAATGCAATTCATTGACATCAACTTTAAGCTATTAGATACATGTCCAACAACAATATTTAAGTCTTAACAAACCCTCTTACATGTAACATAGCCCAAACAAATGACAGATAGATGAGCCAAGCAAACACTAGAGTATATAATAGCATGTTAAAATTATTAGGTAAGGTACCAACATTAATACTTAAGTCTAGTATTCAATACCGCAAAAGAGAGACAGTTGATCATGATAAACAACAATAAAATGATCAATAAAAACTATTTCGATACATTTTTCTACATGCAGATCAACATACATCTGATGCAAAATAATCAAAAGGCTATATAAACACCACAAAAATAATGGAAACGGGAAATTGGTACTACCTCCTGGCATCTTCCCATAAGGTAATGACGGCAATACGTTACAGTTTTTGGTTTCAGAACCGGACGCAGTTTCAACCTTTTAACGCCAAGCTGTCGATTCTTTTCTGCTCGCTTTTTTCGTTCTTTTTGCTGCAAAAAGGATCCGATAAATAAACTAGTTATATACATCAGAAGCACATAAAGAATATCAGCCGCAGACAAAGTAATGGTGACTCTTTGGAACATATAGCACATATTAATTTTTCAGATGACTACGAAGAAATCGATAATGAATTGTCTTAAAAAGTCTTGCATCCCAATCAGAAATTAATAAGCTGCATATAAAAAAATCCATTCACACATCCAAAAGAAAAAATATGTAGAAAATATACCTTTTTCTTTGCTTTCCTTTCCTTTGAGGGAGCACTTCGCTTTTTCTTATTACGGACACTAGAATCCAGCTACAGAAAGTGAACAACAAACCACACTAGTTAAAAGTAGACCAAATTATCAAATAAAACTTAATCATTGTTAAATAATTAAAAACTTCCCCTTTTTCAGCCTCTCCAATCATTCCAACAAAACCGTAGAGAAAGAATATTACATATGCAGACAAGAGAGAGGAGAGATACTCATGATACGTAGTTTCTTCCAGAACAATATTGTGCCTACTTAGTCAAGTCACCAAAACTTATTCATAGTCAAGTCACCAATACTTATTCATGTTATAATTACAACATTACAAAATTTTGAATAACCAACATGAAGGTGGTATAACATATCATGACAGAAAAGATCATAAAAGTACAACAGAATGAAGCATACCAATAGATGTACCTATACCATTTCACAATATACTATCGTGGAAAAACACAGAAATTAAATTGTAAATTAAGCACTAAAAGAAAATGCAAAATAAAAAAATACCTTCTCTTCAGATGTAATTCCTCGCTTCTCAGTTGCGCTTAGCTCTAAGACTTCCACACGCATTGTTGGATTGTTAGGATATATTGCTGGACAAGCAACACTCCCCTCATCTCCACTGGATTTCCTTTTATTTGTTCCAGCTGCTGGCACAGAAGTATACCTCTCTTCATCTGTAGCCATCTTTGAGGTTCCATGCACAAAGTTTTTGGATTCACACTGTTTATCATTTCTGAAACTTTCTTTGAGTTCCATTGCTCTACCAATATTGGCATGATTCACAGTAAAAGCAGCAGGATCAGAAAATATTTCATTAGCTCTGTTTTGTTCATCACAAGAAAACTCTCTTTTATCAATTACATCTTCAGAAACTTGCAACCTATCTTTCTTCTCCTCTGACAACACAGCACTTTTAAAAAGCATATCAATTGATGCTTCATCAACCTCAAAGCCACCAGAAACTTCTTTCTCTTCAACATCTACATCTTTGGCCACATAATTATAGGAAACCATTGCACCATCAGTATGAACTAATTTCTCTGGTACCATCTCTTTTGGCCGCATTTCAGGCTCTGCTTCCACGGCATTAGTCCTCAATAAAGAACACCCGCCTTCACTTTCGTCACTCGGTTTTGGAAGTTGACAATGCATACTTCTATCTACAGAAAAATCAACTGGTTCAGAAATCTTTAGATTACATTGTATTTTCTCTACTTGTAGCTGAGCCTCTTTCCCAAATTTCTCATTAACAATTTGCTCAAAGTCAACATTTTCTTTTGGGTCATTCATCAAGACAGCCTCACCACTCTGGTTCTCATCCATAGATGCTGCTGAGACACTACTAGTATTCTCTTGAACAAGTTCTCCATTTCCTTTTACAATATGCTCTAATTCATCCATCAACATTTGTTGCCGATCAAATCCCATGTCTTGGGAACCAGTGCCGTCAGCAATATCACTAGTCATTGGGTCCCTTTTCAAAAAATCATCATTTTCTTCTATTCCTAATATATGATCTATCTCATCATTTACAATTAGCGTGTCACCAGCTTCAAAGGTTTCCTTGACAACTGCGTCTTCATTCTCAGGCACTGCACAATCAGGACCGACCAATTCACCTTGCTCTGTTTATGTCTGGCAAACCAACAGCAGCTAATGGTAAAGCACTAAAAGGTGAAAGCCATCGTCACAAAGGTAGAAGTAAAACATGTACCTGCTTATTTGGTGATAGAATACAAGTGAAAGCAGCAGCCGGATCAATCTGTCAAAAAGTGTACAAAGACCAAGACTATAAACATTTAAGAATCAGTCACATGACCTGTGATCTAACTGCATCTCAAGCATATACTTCATGAAACAGTTGGCACTCGTGTTTACTGCTTTGTTTTGCCAAGACTAGACAAGAAGTCTAAAATTTTTGAACCTTTTGTTAAGTCATTAAGTTGACCTCCACTGGTACCAGCACCACTGCCAGTATCATCATCTCTTGTTTGATTATTGGACCCAGTACTGAGTGCAGACAGATTTATTTTCCTTTCAGTTTCAATCTTTGCTGCAAATGCTAGAGTCGACATGAGTGCCCTCTGAGATGAGTTTGGAGTGCCTTTAGAGTGCCCACATGCTAGATCTGAAGAGTGACCTACAGCAAGTAGGGAAGCCAGGGGCCTCCGTGGAATTGCAGTAGAGTTTTGATGTTCATTGGGGGTATTTTGACTCTCTTCAAGCAATCTATTGATACCCTTATCCGAACTGGAAGGCAAACTAGCTTGTTTATTACTAATAGAGTCATCTGTTAAAGCTTTTCTGATAGAGAGAAAGTTCAGTCCCTGTGGAGTGAATGCAGGATGAGTTTTCTTCAGCATCTCTTTTGAATTTTCAGTTGCACTTGACATAGTTTGGGTTTTCTGGTTCCCAACCTTGACATTATTTTCTCCATTGTGCGATGAGCCAGCTTGTTTATTTACACCGAAATTGTTTAATAGCGATGATTTTACACCATTTTCCCTACTCAAAAGCAAGCTAGCTAATTTTTTACTACCGGAATCTGCCACTGGAGTGTTGCCAAATGAAAGAAAATTTACACCCTTTGGTGCGGCTACAGGTGGTGTTCTCTTTGGCGTTTCATTCATATTTTGAACAGTGCTCAATGCAGTTTGTTCAGTCTGATTCCCAACTTTGCCACTGCCATTCCTCTTTGGAGATGAGCTGCCTTGTTTAAGTTTACTGGATTCAAGCAATGATGATTTCCCAAAGAAGAGACAACTTACACCTTTGGGTGCCACTGCAGGTTGTTGCACAGGCACTGCCACATTCTGTTCTGTATTTTTGCATGAAGAAACTTTTCTACAGTTGGATAAAGCATCAAGGTTCTGATGGGAGAATGGATCAATGTTTGCTTGCTTCTGGGAATTGGACATATGAACCAGGGATGGAAGCTTCAGTTCATGTTTGGAAGCACTAGAAGTGGAAGGGCCATCTTCCTTGGGTAGCACCTGAAGCATATACACGCAAATACATACTCAATCAGCTAACCCGGACAAGCCTTAAAACCCAATTACTTAAGGAAATTATGTAACAAGTATATTGAAAAAAGACAGCAGCACGCAATAAGTAACATTTTAGAAAAGTAAGAATGTACCTTGTGTGAAAACATACAATCACCACCTCTGTTGCAAAAGCCTTTAGCCACAAAGTTGTTACAGGGATACTTAAAGAGCTGATGATCGAATGGACAGTCATCCCCCTTCATGCAGGAGTTACGTGCAAAATGACAGCATGGCTGCACACCAGAATGCAAGACAGAGAATTAAGCATCAGAGAGTCTGAAATATCCATGTAAAACACAATAAAAGAAAATCCTAGATAACATTCTTTTAATGGGGAAGCGGTACAGATTCAGTATACTGATTACAGATTGATAGAAATGCAAGCACAGATGCAAGCCATAGACACAATCAACAAATCAATATATCATAGTAAATTTGAGCAACATAGCCTCTGGTAGGTTACAGAAGTAACTAGTGGAAAAAATCCTCAGATAAGATTGCATTACTAGAATAGCATGAGTAATGTATATGGTTAAATGACCATACCTTGGACTTTGTTAAAGGTACTGCATCATGTGAAAATTTGCAATTGTCAGCCTGTGAAAGCCAAAAAAAAAAAAAAATGATAATAATTAGCAGAGAGCTAAGGAAAGAAAACTGAAGGAGACTTGATTATTTGATTGCAATCAAATATATGTCTCCTGAAAACTCATTTTTACGAAAAATCACAAGGAAACAAAACAATAAGTTTTTTTTTTTCCCTCCCTCTATAATTCCTTTTATCCAACCATTTCCTTCCCTTCTATTTATATACAACTAACCAGAAAAGTGTGTAATAGCCAGACTACATCATAATTTCTTAAAAGCAAAATCAGTTCCACTATTACTCCTTTAATTAACAGTTTATTGAAGTCGGTGTTTAAAATACAAGCAGTGGTTACCTGAAAACACACATAAACACTACAATAATAGGATATAGTGACCAACCCAATGCAATTCATTGACATCAACTTTAAGCTATTAGATACATGTCCAACAACAATATTTAAGTCTTAACAAACCCTCTTACATGTAACATAGCCCAAACAAATGACAGATAGATGAGCCAAGCAAACACTAGAGTATATAATAGCATGTTAAAATTATTAGGTAAGGTACCAACATTAATACTTAAGTCTAGTATTCAATACCGCAAAAGAGAGACAGTTGATCATGATAAACAACAATAAAATGATCAATAAAAACTATTTCGATACATTTTTCTACATGCAGATCAACATACATCTGATGCAAAATAATCAAAAGGCTATATAAACACCACAAAAATAATGGAAACGGGAAATTGGTACTACCTCCTGGCATCTTCCCATAAGGTAATGACGGCAATACGTTACAGTTTTTGGTTTCAGAACCGGACGCAGTTTCAACCTTTTAACGCCAAGCTGTCGATTCTTTTCTGCTCGCTTTTTTCGTTCTTTTTGCTGCAAAAAGGATCCGATAAATAAACTAGTTATATACATCAGAAGCACATAAAGAATATCAGCCGCAGACAAAGTAATGGTGACTCTTTGGAACATATAGCACATATTAATTTTTCAGATGACTACGAAGAAATCGATAATGAATTGTCTTAAAAAGTCTTGCATCCCAATCAGAAATTAATAAGCTGCATATAAAAAAATCCATTCACACATCCAAAAGAAAAAATATGTAGAAAATATACCTTTTTCTTTGCTTTCCTTTCCTTTGAGGGAGCACTTCGCTTTTTCTTATTACGGACACTAGAATCCAGCTACAGAAAGTGAACAACAAACCACACTAGTTAAAAGTAGACCAAATTATCAAATAAAACTTAATCATTGTTAAATAATTAAAAACTTCCCCTTTTTCAGCCTCTCCAATCATTCCAACAAAACCGTAGAGAAAGAATATTACATATGCAGACAAGAGAGAGGAGAGATACTCATGATACGTAGTTTCTTCCAGAACAATATTGTGCCTACTTAGTCAAGTCACCAAAACTTATTCATAGTCAAGTCACCAATACTTATTCATGTTATAATTACAACATTACAAAATTTTGAATAACCAACATGAAGGTGGTATAACATATCATGACAGAAAAGATCATAAAAGTACAACAGAATGAAGCATACCAATAGATGTACCTATACCATTTCACAATATACTATCGTGGAAAAACACAGAAATTAAATTGTAAATTAAGCACTAAAAGAAAATGCAAAATAAAAAAATACCTTCTCTTCAGATGTAATTCCTCGCTTCTCAGTTGCGCTTAGCTCTAAGACTTCCACACGCATTGTTGGATTGTTAGGATATATTGCTGGACAAGCAACACTCCCCTCATCTCCACTGGATTTCCTTTTATTTGTTCCAGCTGCTGGCACAGAAGTATACCTCTCTTCATCTGTAGCCATCTTTGAGGTTCCATGCACAAAGTTTTTGGATTCACACTGTTTATCATTTCTGAAACTTTCTTTGAGTTCCATTGCTCTACCAATATTGGCATGATTCACAGTAAAAGCAGCAGGATCAGAAAATATTTCATTAGCTCTGTTTTGTTCATCACAAGAAAACTCTCTTTTATCAATTACATCTTCAGAAACTTGCAACCTATCTTTCTTCTCCTCTGACAACACAGCACTTTTAAAAAGCATATCAATTGATGCTTCATCAACCTCAAAGCCACCAGAAACTTCTTTCTCTTCAACATCTACATCTTTGGCCACATAATTATAGGAAACCATTGCACCATCAGTATGAACTAATTTCTCTGGTACCATCTCTTTTGGCCGCATTTCAGGCTCTGCTTCCACGGCATTAGTCCTCAATAAAGAACACCCGCCTTCACTTTCGTCACTCGGTTTTGGAAGTTGACAATGCATACTTCTATCTACAGAAAAATCAACTGGTTCAGAAATCTTTAGATTACATTGTATTTTCTCTACTTGTAGCTGAGCCTCTTTCCCAAATTTCTCATTAACAATTTGCTCAAAGTCAACATTTTCTTTTGGGTCATTCATCAAGACAGCCTCACCACTCTGGTTCTCATCCATAGATGCTGCTGAGACACTACTAGTATTCTCTTGAACAAGTTCTCCATTTCCTTTTACAATATGCTCTAATTCATCCATCAACATTTGTTGCCGATCAAATCCAATGTCTTGGGAACCAGTGCCGTCAACAATATCACTAGTCATTGGGTCCCTTTTCAAAAAATCATCATTTTCTTCTATTCCTAATATATGATCTATCTCATCATTTACAATTAGCGTGTCACCAAACCCTTTGTTTTCAAATCCAACAGCTTCAAAGCTTTCCTTGACAACTGCGTCTTCATTCTCAGGCACTGCACAATCAGGACCGACCAATTCACCTTGCTCACGTATCTCTTCATTAAAAGAAAAATCAAACATCAACAACGACATCACAGAAATTAGAAGTACCAGAGACCGGCAAAAATACTATTATTGTAATTTAATTCAAATTTGCTAGCATAACCTCCCTGATAAACGTAAAATCAATTTCTTAAACAAGAATTAAATTCCTATTAAATTAAGCAAATGATGTAAATCAAGTACCTGGAATTGGCTCCTGGGGAGCTGAAACTGGAGAGTGATCATAGCAGTGCGACAGGATTCGAATCAAAGAGCGATAAGTTTCACTCTTGAGATGTCGATGAGGTTGAGGAGAGAAACAGAATGACGTTGTTCCAAATTGTGATTTCTCCATTTGGCACTAACAATCTCGGATCATAAACCCTACTGTAGTAAGGGTTTTTGAAGTCTGATGTTTAACCGCCTCTCTTAACTAAGCATGCCCATTCCAATATCCGGGAGAACTAAAACGACTACGTTTAAGATTACAACTGCTATATTCTTAACTCTGCAAATTAAACCCTTTTTTTCTCAAGAAATTTGAATTTATGAAATGAAAACTAGCCTCAATGTAGAATGTATCTTATAAAAGAGTAATACTATGTTTATTCACTATCTTACTAACCATCTTACTATCCTTTGTAAATATAACATATAATACTGGTACCATACGCATAATACAGATACTATGTAAAATTTTAACAAAGGTAATAAAACGGTTAGTAAAACTCGTGAATAAGCATAGTATTTCTGCTCATAAAATAGCCAAATCCCATTTTCATAATTTTAATTGACGAAATTGTCCCTATCACATTTTTTAACCTTTTAAAAAGCCCGTTTAACCTATTCTCCGTAATTATAACCCCTCCCAAATCATTATATTTTTCGATTTTCTATAGAATATATTGTATGAGTTTATTGAGATCTTAGGTAATTAAAAGATTGACAAAAGATATATTATTTTTATTGTGATCTTAGAAAAAACAACCATTATATATATACACTAGAAAATAACAAGGTTGAATATAAGAAGTGACCGATAAGGGGTCTCGATCCCTAGTAGGACTTATAGGTGGTATATGTAATTTTTATATCGGTCGCTAATAGGGAGTATCGATCACCGATAAGACCTATAGGGGGTATCTATAATTTTCCTATTGGTGACAATAGGAGTATAAAAAATTTTATAGGTAAAACTAAATATATAGATCACCGATAGTGTTTCTCGTCGTCTGCAACCTTGAAACTGCTATATGACTGATACCACTTATATCAACCGATAAGCAGTCCCAAGTTTCATAAAAAACATTAATACATATTCTATCTAAGTCCAAACAACATCATTTTCTTCCCATAACTCAAAATCAACAATTAAAGTACTTTAAATAAAATAAAACAAACTCAAACCCTAACATACCTTCTGAAATTGTGAATGGAGTCTTTGGTAATTGATCAATCTATAAATTTAATCCATTCTTTGATGGAAATCGATCAAAATCTGATGAAAATTGTACGAAATTGATTTGAATTTGAAGAGGAGATAAAGTTAGGGTTGAATGAAGCCTATATATGAAGGGGCAATTTCGACCTTAAAAGAGGGGGAAGTTGGATTAGACTAATCTTTGAGACACTTTTCATATTGGGACTACTTATCAATTCACACCCTAAATTATGACTAATTAAATAATTTCTCCTTCCTTTTTTATGCAAAAATATATTAATAAAACTATACTTATATTTTTTTATACAACCTTGATGGCAGTTCACAATTTGTCAGTTTGTATTTAGGCAGATGAAACCTGCTACGAGCTAATCAATTGTGAGTTGTCACATCAGGGTTATATAAAAAAATTATATGAAAAAGTTGTAAGTGTAATACTGCTAAAATTATATTAGCTCAATAAATTTCAAAATTATCAACCCGTCGGCGACTTTTTGGGGGTGTTTGAAGACTTTTGGTCCAATTTGGTGTTCAGACACCTATAAAAAAAGTTCTATAATGGAAGAGCATGGACATATTAAGGATAAATATTAAGTTATTCTCATATAAAAAATTAAGAAAAATATTAAAAGTTATTCTCACAAAAAAAAAAAAAAAAATTGACAATAGATATTAAGTTAGTCAAGTAAATAATTACAATAATGCTAGACATACAGTGAAATTTATAAAGATTTATTATACAAAGTGATGTGACATGAGATAAATGAAAAAATGAACACAAAAAGTCAAACTTATCATATTTACTTTTCTATTTATCTCCTGTCACATCACTTCGTACAATAAATCTTTGTAAATTTATTTATAAGTTTAGCATTACCTTAATAATTATGAGGTCTCTAACAACGTCGGAACTAAGAGCTTGTTTGACCAAGTTTATGAAAATTAGCTTACAAGCAGCTAGTGCTTATAAGGTAATTTGAGCTTATAAACATTTGAAATTTACACAGATGCGTGTTTTGTTAAATTACTTATAAATGACCGATAAGTAATTGACGCATTTGATAAAATGTGGTTTATAAGTACATTTTATTATTAAAATGACTAAAAAGGATACTACATTATTTTATCAAATAATAAATTATATCAACTCAAATTTTTAATATTATCAAAATATATTTCAATCATATTACAATATAATTTAATTTTAGAATTAAATAAACAAATACTTATAGACAAATATTTTATTAAAAATTTATATGAATAATTTTTTAAGTAAATAATGACAGAAACGTGAGTTGTTTGAAATATTAAAATAAAGTTATATGATGAAATTTTAAAATTAAATAGGAGTAATGTGGTAATATACTAAAAAAAAAAAAAAATTGGTTTTCCCCAACTTATTTTTTTAGCTTATAAGTCCAAAGAAGTTATAAACAAACATGTCGATTTGATTTTAAAATTTATAAGCTAGTTTAACCAGCTTATGTTATAAACAAACAGATCAGCATGATCTTAGAGCTTATATAAACTCAGACAAACATTCTGGCCCGACTTAGTTCTCTGAATTTTTTATAAAGTATCACAAAATACCCCCAAAATTATATATAAAATATCTAAAATATTTAGAAAATTACAACCTAACCCTTTAGTTTTCTTTGATTTTTCTTTCACTTTCTACATGATTTTTTTCCCCTCTTTTGTCCTTATTCTCATTCACTCTCTAACTCAAAAACAAAATATTTCCCATAAAAGTCAATTTATATATATATATTAAAGATCAAATAGCTTGGATTCTTCAAATAATTGTCTAAATTTATAATGTCTTAAGTTTCTTATCGCATTGGTTCAGGTTGATTTTTCTTTTTTTTTTTTTATATATGAAATAATATTTGATTTTCTTATATTTTACTATTGTAGTTTATATGTCAAACTAATATTCATTCAAATTAACCAATATATATATATCAACAAAGCTACGAACACCGAAAAACTTGCACCGAAATTGTGTACCGGCCTACGTGTACCATACGCGTGAATTTTTTATCAATTTTTTTTCTAGTGAACGGCCGTCCATCAATCACTCATATGGACTCCCGTCCATACTAGATGGACGAGGGTTCATATACCAGGGACGGCCGTCTCCATTTAAAGGACGTCTGTCCCTGAATAAAATACAATAAAAAAATTTGTAAAATATTAGGGACGGCCATCCATCAATTATGGACGGGTGTCCCTTTATTTTGGACGAGCGTCCGCAAATAAGAGATGCCCGTCCTTAATCAAAATATGAAAATAAAAAAAATAAAAAACTTTGGGGACGGCTGTCCATAAATTTTGGATGGCCGTCCCTTATTTTTGGATTGATGTCTATTAGGAATGGACGTCAGTCCCTTACGTTTGGACGGCGTCCATTAGCCCATCCATACTTTTAAGAAAAAAAAAAATTGTATACTTTTTCGTCTTCATTCCCCATTTCCTCTCTTTTTCTTCTGTCTTCATTCCCCATCTCCTCTCTTCTTCTTGTCCACTTTACGCTTCCAGCAGATAATCCATAACATGGAAGCAATCATCAACATTAACTGCAGATTATATAGGCACACTCTGTCAACATCCTATATTAGTTTTTTGTGAAAGAAGAACAAAACCCAGAAAGATCCAGTCTCTATCCACAACTTCTTTATCCAAACTCTCAACTTCTTGAGAGTCTTTAACAAGGAGCGTTCATGGGGGTTTAGTGCTAGTATCTGCAAAATAAAGGAAAAAGCACATTTAAAACTCACTTACTGCAAACATCAACATCCCTTCTCTAACTACTCACTTTCTTCCTTCAACTAATTACCAACAATTACATCAGGGCCGTCTCTAGAACATTTATGACCCTAAGCAGGAGTTACTTTGGGGCCCTCTAATAATATAAGCATATATTAAAAAAATTATTATTATTATTATTATTTTTGCCTTTTGAGATAAAAAATCACTAGGAAGTGGACAGCAACCGGTAGGCTAACAAGGTTAGGTTAGTAGGGGGTTTTAGAGAGTAGATATTGGAGAAGTGATGAGTGGTGAAATGGGTGATTTCCAATGCCAAGATTGATAAGAAAATGCTTGAGAAGTCACGGCCCAAAAGGTATCGATGGTCGGCGATTGGCAGAGTAAACAGATAAGGTATGATAGGGGTTTTGGTGAGAGGGCTGAGGGGAGGAGGATGGTGGTGTCGCGGAAGGCCAACATGTCGAGTACATGCCAAAAGGTTGAAAATGGCTATCTGTGGTGGAGCTGGGTTGCGAGATTCATAAAAATTAGTCAAATCAAGGGCTATCAAGGTTGGGAAATGATAAAATGATGATTCGGTCGATTTTGGTGAGAAAATTGACCGAAATCAACTCCAAACCACTGGCAGCAGAAGAGGGTTGGAGATGATTTATGTGATGTCAAATTTTGGGATTGAATTAGGGGTGAGTAATTTGAGATATGTAATAACTATTTAGTCTTTCATTGTTAAAGATATTCAATGTGTTAATTTAGGGTATAAGCAGAATATATAAAACTAGAGTACAAACTTGCTATTTTGTTAAACTTTGGAAATATATGTAAAAGTTTATAATAAATTTGGGCTTTTTTAGCTTTTTTTTTTTTTAGGGGGCCCCTTGGCTTAGATAAGAAATTATAAACATTTTCATTTTTGTAAGTTATTAAAAAAAAAATTTATAAAAATCTGGACCCCCATATTTTGGGGCCCTACAGGTGCCTCACCTGCCTACCCCTTAAGCCGGGCCTGAATTACATTCATCTCTACCCGATAACTAACGTTTCCAAGCATTTGACAAGCAAAGCTTACCCAAAACTCAACTCAGTTGACGACCTCTCAATAACCCAAACACTTGCCAGCCAAATTACCTTAACTCCCATCATTTTAAAACACTATTCAATCTATTATCACAAAGACATTCCCCGATTACATGTAATCAAGGTATCCAACCACCATCACAATTATTGAAACAACCAAATGCATGCAAGTTCAATTAGCAAGCAAATACATTCCATTTAAAACTCAAATCAACCGCTCTAAATATGTCCAAAAACATGCAGAGAAGGTAAATCAAGCAAGCTTCACATTTAGCTCAAACCTCATCAAAACACAAACATGGCATACCACAATTAACATGCAGCATAGATCTGAAATTTTTAAGGAAGTTTTCATTAAATCCACTTACTATTCTAGCTCAGCCGCAACTGAAATGGACTGTCAGACACTCTTCTCTTCCATACCTACACCACAAACTCAAGATCAAACACCCACTCTCACAACAAAGAAGAAACAATTAAAGAAAAAGCTTCCTAACCCCATGCATGCATTACACTCTCACTCCCTCTCTCACTTTACCTCTCGTCTCCCCTCTTCTTCTTTACTTTCCTTTCTCTTCTTCTCTCCTTTGCCTCTCTTTTCTTCCTTTCTTTCCTTCTTCTCTTCTCCTCTCGTTTTTCTCTTTTTTTTTTTTTTTTTTTTTTTTTTTTTTTTTTTTCTGCTCTGCTCTCGTTTTCTCCCTCTACTCTCATCTCCTTCTTCTTCATTTGGGCGAACAGCCCTTTTTTTTCTTTTTTAAACAAAAATCTTTCTTTTCTTAAAACAGACAATGAGACAATCACATAAATGGCAAAACCGTTTGTATAAAGGTTGCAATTTTGTAGTTGACAGAGTGTGCCTATATAATCTGCAGTTAAGTTGATGATTGCTTCCATGTCATGGTTTATCTGCTGAAGCGTAAAGTGGACAGAAGAAGAGAGGAGATGGGAATGAAGACAAAAAATAGAGGAGAGGGGGAATGAAGACGAAAAAGTTTACAATTTTTTTTTTTATTTAAAAGTAGAGACGGGGTCCATTTCGTCCAAACATCCAAACATAAGGGACGATCGTCCAAAATTTATGACGGCCGTCCCAAAGTTTTTTTTTTTTTTTTATTTTCATATTTTGATTAAGGACGGACGTCTCTTATTTGCGGACGCCCGTCCAAAATAAAGGGACGACCGTCCATAATGGATGGACGGCCGTCCCTAATGTTTAACAAATTTTTTTATTATATTTTATTCAGGGACGGGCGTCATTTAAATAGGGATGGCCGTCCCTGGTATATGGACCCCCGTTCATATAGTATGGACGGGAGTTCATGTGAGTGAACGACCGTCCAAATTTGATGGACGACTGTTCACTAGAAAAAAATTGATAAAAATTCACGCGTCTAGTACACTAGGCCGGTACACAATTTCGGTACAAGTTTTTTGGTGTCCGTAGCTTTGTTGTGTATATATATATATATACAACTTTAATTGTGTTTTGTTGTGTTTGAATTACATGTTTATGTATCATTTTTTTTTTTTGGTCTTTTTTAAATACTTAAATTTTGCATGAAAATATGCAATTTAAAGGGTAAGTTTTATTACTTGCCCCTCTGAATAAGCCACTTTTTTGTGTTAATAAAATTTTCACTTGTTGTCGAGGTTTGCAAAAAAAAAAAAAAGGCATTTAGCCTGCCCGGAAAACTTTATTGGTTACGACTTACACCCTTGGTCTTTAAATATGTTGACTTGGTTTGAGTCGTTTGACCATGTGTTATGCATATGGAATAATTTGGTAGGACAATATAATGACCTATGTAGCAAGATTGATGAAAGAGTTTATTTTATTTTCCCTCCTTAATGTACCTTAGTATTAAAATCATTGGTTTCATTTAGAAAGAATTAAAATCCCTTGTAATTCTTAAAAAAAACCCTCTCAAAAATATCAAAAGCCCCTTTGAAAATATTAAATAATATTTTATAAATTAAAATATGATAAGGGTTTTTGATAATTTTTTAAAGGACTTTTGATATTTTTAGGAGGTTTTTTGATGATTACGGGGATTTTACTTTTTGAATGAGGGGTGGATGAGTGTAATTCGAAGTCATCTCGAGGAGGAAATATAATCGCCTAGGGAAAAGTTGAAAATAACCAATAACTCAAAATTTCAAAATTAACCATTTTGAGAGAATGTAAAGACTAAATTGTCCTGCAGTCGAAAAAACAAAAGAATGCAAAACATGTAGTGTCATCCAGCAAACAAAAACCGTAAACCCCACCGAAAGACAGTGTGAAATTTTTGTTGTGGCAACCAAAGCATAAACCCCAGGAAGCAGCGGTCTGAGCAATTAGTTTCTGAGATTTTGAGAAAAAATGGTGGTGAGGATCCGATTGGCGAGATTCGGATGCAAGAACAAGCCATTTTATCGGGTCATGGCTGCTGATAGCAGATCACCCAGAGATGGCAAGCATCTCGAAGTATTAGGTTACTATAATCCCTTGCCAGGTTCCTCCCTCTCTCTCACTTTTATGTGTTGATTTTAATGATTTCTCATATCGGTTCTTTTCATGGGTACAAGTTTTACTGTTATTAAGACTAATAAGATAAGCAATAACTCAACTTCATTGAGACTAATATTTCTGTGTATTTTTCATTACTTATCCTCGTAGTTTCGAGATCTAATCGGAACCTTATTGAATTAAATTTCAATCACAAAGTACACGTGTATTTTTATGCTATATGCTGATTTTGTTCCATTGTTTGTTCTTTTAGGTCAAGATGGTGGCAAACGAATGGGCATTAATTTTGAAAGAGTGAAGTAAGTTACTGTGTTTGGAAAAGAAAATTATTGACTTTTAAATTTCTCTTAATCGTTTGTAAAGTACATTTTTCATTTAGAAAATACTAATTTGATGGTTGGCAGTAACTGGAAAATCTGTATTTCTGATTTATGTTAGTACTGAGTTCAATTTTTTTTCTGTGCGTTAGGCTATACTATGTTTGAGACATCAACTTATATGCTTCAATGTTGTGAATGGAATATGTGAACAATTGAGAAGCATACTGATTGTTATGACTATCTATCTACATTCACACTTGGAGTGATAGAGTTTATAGTTTTCGCTTACTAGAATATATAAGTTGATTTTCCTTGTCAAAACCCTTTTATTTTTAATCCCAACTCTGAGCTGCTCATAAGTTACTCCTTAAAGGGTTTTTCTGCCAGAGGTGGACCTATAATTCTGCTCAAAGTGCTTTGATCAGTCAACCTCCACATACTGAAAATTTTAGACCACTTCCTGCTTTCAATTGATGAGTTTCTTTTGAAAATTGCTATAGCCTGAATCGCAGCTGTTTTGATTATTATTTCTTTTTTCGCTTTTTGAGCCATATGCAATAATTTCTCTTTAGGCAACAAAGAATATGTAAACTTGATTCTGTTTAATGGTAGGGTTATGGCAAAAATATCTTGTAGTAAGATGATAATAGTTCATTGAACGGAAGTATCTAGTTCTAAATTACTTGGCTTATAGTCTGGTGTAAAATGTGGCTGCTTCATAGTTGAATTCTTGGAAATTTAAGACGGTTTGAGGAGGTTAAGTGATTCTTCTTGCTAATTTGAGTAGTTCTCTTTTTTGTTTGGTTAACTATACACGAATTTTGATGCCTTTATTAGGAGTTGTAGAGTTCGCTTATTAATTTTTAAGCTCAGCTCAAACCCAAAAGGAATATGAAATTATCAAGTTGTTTATCAATTTTATGTTTGAGCTTCATAAACTTTTTTATGACCATCTGTACACCATGTTACAAAATAAATAAGACTGCTTCATTCAATCCAATTTTATTTTTGCAGGTATTGGTTATCAGTTGGTGCTCAGCCTTCAGATCCTGTCCAACACATTCTTTTCAGGGCAGGGTTACTGCCTCCACCACCTATGGTGGCAATGGGGCGCAAAGGTGGACCTCGTGACACACGTCCTATCGATCCTATGACAGGGCGTTTCTTGAATTCTGAGAAGCCAGCCATTGCTGACCAATCAAAAAGTGATGCAGATGATAGTGCAGAACCAGCAACTTCCCCATGAAACTTTTCATTTCTGCAGCTATATTTGATGGAAAAAGAGAGAGCGGTGGTTCCATAAAAATCTACATGTGCTCTGATTTTCTCAAAAATTATCTTCCAACAATAACTCCTGCCTTCTCTGTAGACATGTAAGCTTATGTAGAGATTTTCTTAATCCCGCATAGTAATATTAAGTGTTATTCAATGGTGATTTGATTGAGTATTGACATTTTCTAGGTTGAGAATGAAACTTACTATGCTTTGCTGCTAAACTGTATTTGAGTATCTTTGTTAGTGTGTGCACGTCAAAGTTCTTGATGGTTCTCCAATGTAGTATCTTTCATTTATGCAGCAACACTCGCCAGTCTTTCTGTTGAATTACACAGTTTATTTTCATAGCAAATAACTGGACTTGCAGAACATTGTGTTTGCATATTGTTTGTGATCCCTTTATGATTAATTATGTTTAATATCTATGGAATTGCCTCCTTCCGAGTGCTTAGGGTTTTCATTTATAGCTGGAAATCAAGTTATGTGAATACAAGAGAGTATGTAGAGAAGACTATCACGAGTTGGGTTAATCAATTGGGCAATACTATATTTACAACCTAATTTAAAAAACATTCTCTTATAATCTTGATATAACAGTTTGCAATTGGTTTCCGATGAATTTTTTCGTTTAACCAATTGCAAGATATCACGTCAGAGTTGTGAGAAAGAGTTTGTGAGATTGAATTATGAGCTAATCTTTATTGATTTGGAAAATGAGAACGAATCGTAACTCATCGTTTAAATGCCATTTCGGATTAAAAATATTATTGAAAATAAGGTAAAAAATTATATAACAAGTAAAAGTTTACATTTAATTATAATTAATGCATGGTAGGATTTGGAATCCTCAAGAAACTTGTAAATATTTTCAAAGAGAACTTTTACAACTTAACAAACCTAACAAATCTATTTATAACCAATAATTTGCAAAACTAAAATCCTAATTATAATAACCAAATGAAATATTTTTGTAATTAAATTATAAAACAAATAGCCTCTTCTAATAATTACATTTGATATAAATTGTCCTAAACCATAATTCTTGTTAAACCTAAGGGATAAATATTAACAATTAAACCATTTCATTCTTATCTTCTTTATTGAAAGATATTTTTACTTCTTGTTATATACAGCCACTTAAAAATAGTATGCCACGTCACCACACGCATGTATAGTTGTATACATACGCTAGGTGGTTGTACTTGTACAAGTAACATAACTTATGTATAAATCAATTTCCTTTTTCTTTTTTTCTAGGTTAATACTTAATACCAAACAAGGTGTTAAAAGAAAATTAAAAAAAAAAAAAATATATATATATATAGTAAAAACAAAACAAAAGCGTGCCGCCTTAGTTAATAAAGAGAACAAGTGTTAGGTCTCTAGGGCGAGGGAGAGGATTTAAGCAAGGCCACGTTTGTTTTTGACGCCTCTCAAACCCTTTTCCCTTCCTTCCCCAATCTCTCTCTTTGCGACTTAGGGTTTTAGGGTAGCCTCGTCTCTGTTATTTAATCAAAACCTCTTCGGCAATGAGCAGCGACAAGGATAACTTCAACATGGCCGATCTTAACGCCTGTAATATATCTCCTGAGCCCTAATTTCTTCTATTTCTTCCAATTTTTATTATATCTCTACTCACGATTTCTCTTTTTTTTTGTATAGCTCTTAACGAAGAGGATCGAGCTGGCCTTGTCAGTGTCCTCAAGGTCCGTCACTTGCTTTACTTTGTAACCTAATCGGTTTTATTTTATTTCGAGTTTTTTGTGTTTGGTTGTCTGATTGAGTTAGTTTTTGTGCAGAATAAGCTTCAGAACCTAGCTGGCCAGCACTCTGATGTTCTTGAGAACTTAGCTCCCAAAGTCAGGAAGCGTGTTGAGGTTCTCAGAGAGATCCAGGCACGTGCTATTGCTGTTAAATCGGCTGTTTAATTGATACTTTATTCGGCAGGGTTATTAAGATTTTGATATGCTTTCAATAATGTGATAATTGTGTTATTGGTATGGGTTCTGTTTGAGGATGTACAATTTGTAAATATTCCGTGTTTATTATATGATGTGGAATAGAATATATGTTGACACGATGTGTTTGATATGACTTTCTGTGTCACTGGTTTGTAATGTAATTCCAATATCAGTCCAAGATTGATGTTTGCTTTTGTAGGCACCTCTCAAGGGTATCTAACATCATTAAAAACTGTGATTCTCTATTTAATTGATTGGCAAAAATTTGTGGTGAATATTTTCCACATCAGGGGAAATTTCTACTTTTTCTGTTTGGCTTTTTATGTTGTTTATGCCTGTTGCACGGGTACTCTTTGGTTTATTCCTTTATGAAGAGACATGTTAAAGTTGAACACTGTTTGGAATATTGATATTGGAGATTAACAATTCTGTGATGAATTTACAGAGTCAGCATGATGAATTGGAGGCAAAATTTTTTGAGGAGAGAGCAGCACTTGAAGCCAAATATCAGAAACTGTACCAGCCTTTATACACCAAGGTATCATACTATTGATTTTAACAAATCTCTTTACAGTATGCGTGTGGAGAGGTGAATAGCATACTTGGAAATTAGTAACACCCTAGCCCATGTAATAATGGTATACTTCCTTTCAAAGTAGATAAATTGATATATTGGTAAACAGAGATGGGGGAAGTGCAAGTTTGTGTCTTTTTGTTGTTAAACCAGCCATTCTTTCAGGTTTACCCTATGTAAGAACCAGAAATTTTCTCTCAGGTTTATCCTCTGTAAACATATCCATAGGTTAGCCTGGTTGCTCTTGATGCTAGGTTTCATATAAATGGATGAATAAACACAGCCATAGGTAAGCCTGGTTGCTCTTGATGCTAGGTAATAATGAATGTACATTTACTGATCCCATGAGAGGGCATTGCTGGTGGCTGTGGGTTTTTGTTTTTAGTTTTTGTCACAAATATGCTGAATAATTTATAATTTCCTTTCCCTAATTTTTTTAACCATATATATGCAGCGTTTCGATATTGTGAATGGTGTTGTTGAAGCAGAAGGAGCTACTAATGAAGCTGCAATGGACCAAGAAGAGGATAAGGCTGCTGAAGGTATACTCTCTGAACATCACCATGGGACTCTCTCTATTGTGTCAATATTCTTTTTGGGGCTTTATTTTGAATGTGGTACACTTAATGCAGAGAAAGGAGTACCTGATTTCTGGCTCACTGCAATGAAAAATAATGAAGTGCTAGCTGAAGAGGTTTGTTATTTTAATACAAATATATATGTCTAGTTTGGTACTTCCGAATTCATAAAAAAATTTGGTCTCAAACCTTTTTTTACTTGGAATCAGATTACTGAGCGTGATGAAGGAGCTCTCAAGTATCTTAAAGACATTAAGTGGTACAGGATAGAGGAACCGAAAGGATTCAAGCTTGAATTTTATTTTGACACCAATCCTTTCTTCAAGAACTCTGTCTTGACGAAGACTTATCACATGATTGATGAAGATGAACCTATTCTTGAGAAAGCTATTGGGTAACTTTGGTTCTTGAGAAACTTATATTGAGAACATTTATCTTTAGTTTTTAGTTTCTTATTCTGTAGTTGGTTAATTTAGAAGATTGTGCACAGTTGTTTCTGGCTGACACTTTTACTAAAATATGAGTTCTGGTGCTTCATAGGACTGAGATTGAATGGCATCCGGGAAAATGCTTGACACAGAAGCTTCTTAAGAAGAAGCCTAAGAAGGGATCAAAGAATGCTAAGCCTATCACTAAAACTGAAGATTGTGAAAGTTTTTTCAATTTTTTTAATCCACCTCAAGTCCCTGAAGATGATGAAGACATTGATGAAGATACTGTATGTTTAACATCATTTCATTTCTACAGATATATGATATTTGATTAATTGTTCTGTGTTTTACTTATTTCCAATTTTCTTGAACAGGCCGAGGAGCTTCAAAATCAAATGGAGCAAGATTATGATATTGGGTGTGTATTCTCTCGTCCAACTAATGTTACATATTGAAATAGTTTTTAGTTGGCAATGTTCTTGTTCTATTTCAGCTATATATAGAATTCTGTCATTGTGATTCAAGTTTCTATAACAATTATGTCGTTGCAACTTCTGACAAAGATGTGGACTGAATTTGTTATCTTTTGGATTCCAAGTTCTTTTTAAACTTATACTATTTATGTTCAAGTTCTATAAGATACTGGTCGTTGGTTGTATGCTGATATTTTGACTCCATAAAGGATCGAGTTATAATTGCTGAATTTATCGTTCTGTAGGTCAACCATTAGAGACAAGATTATCCCCCATGCTGTTTCATGGTTTACAGGCGAGGCTATTCAAGGGGATGAGCTTGAAATAGAAGATGATGATGAAGAAGATGAGGATATTGATGAGGATGAAGAGGATGAGGGAGAGGATGAGGATGAGGAAGAGGAAGACGATGATGATGAAGACGATGAAGANTTGTCGTGTGGTGGAGCTGGGTTGCGAGATTCATAAAAAATTAGTCAAATCAAGGGCTATCAAGGTTGGGAAATGATAAAATGATGATTTCGGTCGATTTTGGTGAGAAAATTGACCGGAACCAAAATTGACCGAAATCAACTCCAAACCACTGGCAGCAGAAGAGGGTTGGAGATGATTTATGTGAATGTCAAATTTTGGGATTGAATTAGGGGTGAGTAATTTGAGATATGTAAATAACTATTTTAGTCTTTCATTGTTAAAAGATATTCAATGTGTTAATTTAGGGGTATAAGCTAGAATATATAAAACTAGAGGTACAAACTTGCTATTTTGTTAAACTTTGGGTGGAAATATATGTAAAAAGTTTATAATAAATTTGGGCTTTTTTAGCTTTTTTTTTTTTTTAGGGGGCCCCTTGGCTTAGATAAGAAATTATAAACATTTTCATTTTTGTAAGTTATTAAAAAAAAAAATTTATAAAAAATCTGGACCCCCATATTTTTGGGGCCCTAGGCAGGTGCCTCACCTGCCTACCCCTTAAGCCGGGCCTGAATTACATTCATCTCTACCCAGATAAGACTAACGTTTCCAAGCATTTGACAAGCAAAGCTTACCCAAAACTCAACTCAGTTGACAACCTCTCAATAACCCAAATACACTTGCCAGCCAAATTACCTTAACTCCCATCATTTTAAAACACTATTCAATCTATTATCACAAAGACATTCCAGCCGATTACATGTAATCAAGGTATCCAGCCACCATCACAATTTATTGAAACAACCAAATGCATGCAAGTTCAATTAGCAAGCAAATTACATTCCATTTTAAAACTCAAATCAACCGCTCTAAAATATGTCCAAAAACATGCAGAGAAGGTAAATCAAGCAAGCTTCACATTTAGCTCAAACCTCATCAAAACACAAACATGGCATACCACAATTAACATGCAAGCATAGATCTGAAATTTTTAAGGAAAGTTTTCATTAAATCCACTTACTATTCTAGCTCAGCCGCAACTGAAATGGACTGTCAGACACTCTTCTCTTCCATACCTACACCCAAAAACTCAAGATCAAACACCCACTCTCACAACAAAGAAGAAACAATTAAAGAAAAAGCTTCCTAACCCCATGCATGCATTACACTCTCACTCCTCCTCTCTCACTTTACCTCTCGGTCTCCACTCTTCTTCTTTACTTTCCTTTCTCTTCTTTCTCTCCTTTGCCGTTTTGCTATTCTACTTTCGTCTTTCTCCTCTAGTTTGTTCTTATTTTGTTTTTTGTTTTTTTTTTTTTTTTTTTTTTTTGCTGCTATCTCTTATCTCGCTATATATCTCCTTCTTCTTCATTGGGCGAACAGCCCATTTTTTCTTTTTTAAACAAACAAATCTTTCTTTTCTTAAAACAGACAATGAGAAATCACATAAAATGGCAAAACCGTTGTATAAAGGTTGCAAATTTTGTAGTTGACAGAGTGTGCCTATATAATCTGCAGTTAATGTTGAGTTGCTTCCATGTCATGGATTATCTGCTGGAAGCGTAGTGGCAAGAAGAAGAGAGAGATGGGGAAGACAAAAGAAAAATAGAGGAGATGGGGAAGAAGACGAAAAAAGTTTACAATTTTTTTTTTATTTAAAAGTAGAGACGGGGGTCCATTTCGTCCAAACGGAATCCAAACATAAGGGACGATCGTCCAAAATTATGGACGGCCGTCACCAAGTTTTTTTTTTTTTATTTTCATATTTTGATTAAGGACGGACGTCTCTTATTTGCGGACGCCCGTCCAAAATAAAGGGACGACCGTCCATAATGGATGGACGGCCGTCCCTAATGTTTAACAAATTTTTTTATTATATTTTATTCAGGGACGGGCGTCATTTAAATAGGGATGGCCGTCCCTGGTATATGGACCCCCGTTCATATAGTATGGACGGGAGTTCATGTGAGTGAACGACCGTCCAAATTTGATGGACGACTGTTCACTAGAAAAAAATTGATAAAAATTCACGCGTCTAGTACACTAGGCCGGTACACAATTTCGGTACAAGTTTTTTGGTGTCCGTAGCTTTGTTGTGTATATATATATATATACAACTTTAATTGTGTTTTGTTGTGTTTGAATTACATGTTTATGTATCATTTTTTTTTTTTTGGTCTTTTTTAAATACTTAAATTTTGCATGAAAATATGCAATTTAAAGGGTAAGTTTTATTACTTGCCCCTCTGAATAAGCCACTTTTTTGTGTTAATAAAATTTTCACTTGTTGTCGAGGTTTGCAAAAAAAAAAAAGAGGCATTTAGCCTGCCCGGAAAACTTTATTGGTTACGACTTACACCCTTGGTCTTTAAATATGTTGACTTGGTTGGAGTGGTTTGACCATGTGTTATGCATATGGAATAATTTGGTAGGACAATATAATGACCTATGTAGCAAGATTGATGAAACCTTAGTATTAAAATCATTGGTTTCATTTAGAAAGAATTAAAATCCCTTGTAATTCTTAAAAAAAACCCTCTCAAAAATATCAAAAGCCCCTTTGAAAATATTAAATAATATTTTATAAATTAAAATATGATAAGGGTTTTTGATATTTTTTTAAAGGACTTTTGATATTTTTAGGAGGTTTTTGATAACTTTTTGAATGAGGGGAGATGAGTGTAATTCGAAGTCATCTCGAGGAGGAAATATAATCGCCTAGGGAAAAGTTGAAAATAACCAATAACTCAAAATTTCAAAATTAACCATTTTGAGAGAACGTAAAGACTAAATTATCCTGCAGTCGAAAAAACAACAGAAAGCAAAACATGTAGTGTCATCCAGCAAACAAAAACCGTAAACCCCACCGAAAGACAGTGTGAAATTTTTGTTGTGGCAACCAAAGCATAAACCCCAGGAAGCAGCGGTCTGAGCAATTAGTTTCTGAGATTTTGAGAAAAAATGGTGGTGAGGATCCGATTGGCGAGATTCGGATGCAAGAACAAGCCATTTTATCGGGTCATGGCTGCTGATAGCAGATCACCCAGAGATGGCAAGCATCTCGAAGTATTAGGTTACTATAATCCCTTGCCAGGTTCCTCCCTCTCTCTCACTTTTATGTGTTGATTTTAATGATTTCTCATATCGGTTCTTTTCATGGGTACAAGTTTTACTGTTATTAAGACTAATAAGATAAGCAATAACTCAACTTCATTGAGACTAATATTTCTGTGTATTTTTCATTACTTATCCTCGTAGTTTCGAGATCTAATCGGAACCTTATTGAATTAAATTTCAATCACAAAGTACACGTGTATTTTTATGCTATATGCTGATTTTGTTCCATTGTTTGTTCTTTTAGGTCAAGATGGTGGCAAACGAATGGGCATTAATTTTGAAAGAGTGAAGTAAGTTACTGTGTTTGGAAAAGAAAATTATTGACTTTTAAATTTCTCTTAATCGTTTGTAAAGTACATTTTTCATTTAGAAAATACTAATTTGATGGTTGGCAGTAACTGGAAAATCTGTATTTCTGATTTATGTTAGTACTGAGTTCAATTTTTTTTCTGTGCGTTAGGCTATACTATGTTTGAGACATCAACTTATATGCTTCAATGTTGTGAATGGAATATGTGAACAATTGAGAAGCATACTGATTGTTATGACTATCTATCTACATTCACACTTGGAGTGATAGAGTTTATAGTTTTCGCTTACTAGAATATATAAGTTGATTTTCCTTGTCAAAACCCTTTTATTTTTAATCCCAACTCTGAGCTGCTCATAAGTTACTCCTTAAAGGGTTTTTCTGCCAGAGGTGGACCTATAATTCTGCTCAAAGTGCTTTGATCAGTCAACCTCCACATACTGAAAATTTTAGACCACTTCCTGCTTTCAATTGATGAGTTTCTTTTGAAAATTGCTATAGCCTGAATCGCAGCTGTTTTGATTATTATTTCTTTTTTCGCTTTTTGAGCCATATGCAATAATTTCTCTTTAGGCAACAAAGAATATGTAAACTTGATTCTGTTTAATGGTAGGGTTATGGCAAAAATATCTTGTAGTAAGATGATAATAGTTCATTGAACGGAAGTATCTAGTTCTAAATTACTTGGCTTATAGTCTGGTGTAAAATGTGGCTGCTTCATAGTTGAATTCTTGGAAATTTAAGACGGTTTGAGGAGGTTAAGTGATTCTTCTTGCTAATTTGAGTAGTTCTCTTTTTTGTTTGGTTAACTATACACGAATTTTGATGCCTTTATTTGGAGTTATAGAGTTCGCTTATTAATTTTTAAGCTCAGCTCAAACCCAAAAGGAATATGAAATTATCAAGTTGTTTATCAATTTTATGTTTGAGCTTCATAAACTTTTTTATGACCATCTGTACACCATGTTACAAAATAAATAAGACTGCTTCATTCAATCCAATTTTATTTTTGCAGGTATTGGTTATCAGTTGGTGCTCAGCCTTCAGATCCTGTCCAACACATTCTTTTCAGGGCAGGGTTACTGCCCCCACCACCTATGGTGGCAATGGGGCGCAAAGGTGGACCTCGTGACACACGTCCTATCGATCCTATGACAGGGCGTTTCTTGAATTCTGAGAAGCCAGCCATTGCTGACCAATCAAAAAGTGATGCAGATGATAGTGCAGAACCAGCAACTTCCTCATGAAACTTTCCATTTCTGCAGCTATATTTGATGGAAAAAGAGAGAGCGGTGGTTCCATAAAAATCTACATGTGCTCTGATTTTCTCAAAAATTATCTTCCAATAATAACTCCTGCCTTCTCTGTAGACATGTAAGCTTATGTAGAGATTTTCTTAATCCCGCATAGTGATATTAAGTGTTATTCAATGGTGATTTGATTGGGTATTGACATTTTCTAGGTTGAGAATGAAACTTACTATGCTTTGCTGCTAACCTGTATTTGAGTATCTTTGTTAGTGTGTGCACGTCAAAGTTCTTGATGGTTCTCCAATGTAGTATCTTTCATTTATGCAGCAACACTCGCCAGTCTTTCTGTTGAATTACACAGTTTATTTTCATAGCAAATAACTGGACTTGCAGAACATTGTGTTTGCATATTGTTTGTGATCCCTTTATGATTAATTATGTTTAATATCTATGGAATTGCCTCCTTCCGAGTGCTTAGGGTTTTCATTTATAGCTGGAAATCAAGTTATGTGAATACAAGAGAGTATGTAGAGAAGACTATCACGAGTTGGGTTAATCAATTGGGCAATACTATANGAGCCATATGCAATAATTTCTCTTTAGGCAACAAAGAATATGTAAACTTGATTCTGTTTAATGGTAGGGTTATGGCAAAAATATCTTGTAGTAAGATGATAATAGTTCATTGAACGGAAGTATCTAGTTCTAAATTACTTGGCTTATAGTCTGGTGTAAAATGTGGCTGCTTCATAGTTGAATTCTTGGAAATTTAAGACGGTTTGAGGAGGTTAAGTGATTCTTCTTGCTAATTTGAGTAGTTCTCTTTTTTATTTGGTTAACTATACACGAATTTTGATGCCTTTATTTGGAGTTATAGAGTTCGCTTATTAATTTTTAAGCTCAGCTCAAACCCAAAAGGAATATGAAATTATCAAGTTGTTTATCAATTTTATGTTTGAGCTTCATAAACTTTTTTATGACCATCTGTACACCATGTTACAAAATAAATAAGACTGCTTCATTCAATCCAATTTTATTTTTGCAGGTATTGGTTATCAGTTGGTGCTCAGCCTTCAGATCCTGTCCAACACATTCTTTTCAGGGCAGGGTTACTGCCCCCACCACCTATGGTGGCAATGGGGCGCAAAGGTGGACCTCGTGACACACGTCCTATCGATCCTATGACAGGGCGTTTCTTGAATTCTGAGAAGCCAGCCATTGCTGACCAATCAAAAAGTGATGCAGATGATAGTGCAGAACCAGCAACTTCCTCATGAAACTTTCCATTTCTGCAGCTATATTTGATGGAAAAAGAGAGAGCGGTGGTTCCATAAAAATCTACATGTGCTCTGATTTTCTCAAAAATTATCTTCCAACAATAACTCCTGCCTTCTCTGTAGACATGTAAGCTTATGTAGAGATTTTCTTAATCCCGCATAGTAATATTAAGTGTTATTCAATGGTGATTTGATTGAGTATTGACATTTTCTAGGTTGAGAATGAAACTTACTATGCTTTGCTGCTAATCTGTATTTGAGTATCTTTGTTAGTGTGTGCACGTCAAAGTTCTTGATGGTTCTCCAATGTAGTATCTTTCATTTATGCAGCAACACTCGCCAGTCTTTCTGTTGAATTACACAGTTTATTTTCATAGCAAATAACTGGACTTGCAGAACATTGTGTTTGCATATTGTTTGTGATCCCTTTATGATTAATTATGTTTAATATCTATGGAATTGCCTCCTTCCGAGTGCTTAGGGTTTTCATTTATAGCTGGAAATCAAGTTATGTGAATACAAGAGAGTATGTAGAGAAGACTATCACGAGTTGGGTTAATCAATTGGGCAATACTATACTTACAACCTAATTTACAAAACCTTCTCTTATAATCTTGATATAACATTTTGCAATTGGTTTCCAATGAATTTTTTCGTTTGATCAATTGCAAGATATCACGTCAGAGTTGTGAGAAAGAGTTTGGGGGATTGAATTATGAGCTAATCTTTATTGATTTGGAAAATGAGAACGAATCGTAACTCATCGTTTAAATGCCATTTCGGATTAAAAATATTATTGAAAATAAGGTAAAAAATTATATAACAAGTAAAAGTTTACATTTAATTATAATTAATGCATGGTAGGATTTGGAATCCTCAAGAAACTTGTAAATATTTTCAAAGATAACTTTTACAACTTAACAAACCTAACAACTCTATTTATAACCAATAATTTTCAAAACTAAAATCCTAATTATAATAACCAAATGAAATATTTTTATAATTAAATTATAAAACAAATAGCCTCTTCTAATAATTACATTTGATATAAATTGTCCTAAACCATAATTCTTGTTAAACCTAAGGGATAAATATTAACAATTAAACCATTTCATTCTTATCTTCTTTATTGAAAGATATTTTTACTTCTTGTTATATAGAGCCACTTAAAAATAGTATGCCACGTCACCACACGCATGTATAGTTGTATACATACGCTAGGTGGTTGTACTTGTACAAGTAACATAACTTATGTATAAATCAATTTCCTTTTTCTTTTTTTCTAGGTTAATACCAAACAAGGTGTTAAAAGAAAATTAAAAAAAAAAAAAATATATATATATATAGTAAAAACAAAACAAAAGCGTGCCGCCTTAGTTAATAAAGAGAACAAGTGTTAGGTCTCTAGGGCGAGGGAGAGGATTTAAGCAAGGCCACGTTTGTTTTTGACGCCTCTCAAACCCTTTTCCCTTCCTTCCCCAATCTCTCTCTTTGCGACTTAGGGTTTTAGGGTAGCCTCGTCTCTGTTATTTAATCAAAACCTCTTCGGCAATGAGCAGCGACAAGGATAACTTCAACATGGCCGATCTTAACGCCTGTAATATATCTCCTGAGCCCTAATTTCTTCTATTTCTTCCAATTTTTATTATATCTCTACTCACGATTTCTCTTTTTTTTTGTATAGCTCTTAACGAAGAGGATCGAGCTGGCCTTGTCAGTGTCCTCAAGGTCCGTCACTTGCTTTACTTTGTAACCTAATCGGTTTTATTTTATTTCGAGTTTTTTGTGTTTGGTTGTCTGATTGAGTTAGTTTTTGTGCAGAATAAGCTTCAGAACCTAGCTGGCCAGCACTCTGATGTTCTTGAGAACTTAGCTCCCAAAGTCAGGAAGCGTGTTGAGGTTCTCAGAGAGATCCAGGCACGTGCTATTGCTGTTAAATCGGCTGTTTAATTGATACTTTATTCGGCAGGGTTATTAAGATTTTGATATGCTTTCAATAATGTGATAATTGTGTTATTGGTATGGGTTCTGTTTGAGGATGTACAATTTGTAAATATTCCGTGTTTATTATATGATGTGGAATAGAATATATGTTGACACGATGTGTTTGATATGACTTTCTGTGTCACTGGTTTGTAATGTAATTCCAATATCAGTCCAAGATTGATGTTTGCTTTTGTAGGCACCTCTCAAGGGTATCTAACATCATTAAAAACTGTGATTCTCTATTTAATTGATTGGCAAAAATTTGTGGTGAATATTTTCCACATCAGGGGAAATTTCTACTTTTTCTGTTTGGCTTTTTATGTTGTTTATGCCTGTTGCACGGGTACTCTTTGGTTTATTCCTTTATGAAGAGACATGTTAAAGTTGAACACTGTTTGGAATATTGATATTGGAGATTAACAATTCTGTGATGAATTTACAGAGTCAGCATGATGAATTGGAGGCAAAATTTTTTGAGGAGAGAGCAGCACTTGAAGCCAAATATCAGAAACTGTACCAGCCTTTATACACCAAGGTATCATACTATTGATTTTAACAAATCTCTTTACAGTATGCGTGTGGAGAGGTGAATAGCATACTTGGAAATTAGTAACACCCTAGCCCATGTAATAATGGTATACTTCCTTTCAAAGTAGATAAATTGATATATTGGTAAACAGAGATGGGGGAAGTGCAAGTTTGTGTCTTTTTGTTGTTAAACCAGCCATTCTTTCAGGTTTACCCTATGTAAGAACCAGAAATTTTCTCTCAGGTTTATCCTCTGTAAACATATCCATAGGTTAGCCTGGTTGCTCTTGATGCTAGGTTTCATATAAATGGATGAATAAACACAGCCATAGGTAAGCCTGGTTGCTCTTGATGCTAGGTAATAATGAATGTACATTTACTGATCCCATGAGAGGGCATTGCTGGTGGCTGTGGGTTTTTGTTTTTAGTTTTTGTCACAAATATGCTGAATAATTTATAATTTCCTTTCCCTAATTTTTTTAACCATATATATGCAGCGTTTCGATATTGTGAATGGTGTTGTTGAAGCAGAAGGAGCTACTAATGAAGCTGCAATGGACCAAGAAGAGGATAAGGCTGCTGAAGGTATACTCTCTGAACATCACCATGGGACTCTCTCTATTGTGTCAATATTCTTTTTGGGGCTTTATTTTGAATGTGGTACACTTAATGCAGAGAAAGGAGTACCTGATTTCTGGCTCACTGCAATGAAAAATAATGAAGTGCTAGCTGAAGAGGTTTGTTATTTTAATACAAATATATATGTCTAGTTTGGTACTTCCGAATTCATAAAAAAATTTGGTCTCAAACCTTTTTTTACTTGGAATCAGATTACTGAGCGTGATGAAGGAGCTCTCAAGTATCTTAAAGACATTAAGTGGTACAGGATAGAGGAACCGAAAGGATTCAAGCTTGAATTTTATTTTGACACCAATCCTTTCTTCAAGAACTCTGTCTTGACGAAGACTTATCACATGATTGATGAAGATGAACCTATTCTTGAGAAAGCTATTGGGTAACTTTGGTTCTTGAGAAACTTATATTGAGAACATTTATCTTTAGTTTTTAGTTTCTTATTCTGTAGTTGGTTAATTTAGAAGATTGTGCACAGTTGTTTCTGGCTGACACTTTTACTAAAATATGAGTTCTGGTGCTTCATAGGACTGAGATTGAATGGCATCCGGGAAAATGCTTGACACAGAAGCTTCTTAAGAAGAAGCCTAAGAAGGGATCAAAGAATGCTAAGCCTATCACTAAAACTGAAGATTGTGAAAGTTTTTTCAATTTTTTTAATCCACCTCAAGTCCCTGAAGATGATGAAGACATTGATGAAGATACTGTATGTTTAACATCATTTCATTTCTACAGATATATGATATTTGATTAATTGTTCTGTGTTTTACTTATTTCCAATTTTCTTGAACAGGCCGAGGAGCTTCAAAATCAAATGGAGCAAGATTATGATATTGGGTGTGTATTCTCTCGTCCAACTAATGTTACATATTGAAATAGTTTTTAGTTGGCAATGTTCTTGTTCTATTTCAGCTATATATAGAATTCTGTCATTGTGATTCAAGTTTCTATAACAATTATGTCGTTGCAACTTCTGACAAAGATGTGGACTGAATTTGTTATCTTTTGGATTCCAAGTTCTTTTTAAACTTATACTATTTATGTTCAAGTTCTATAAGATACTGGTCGTTGGTTGTATGCTGATATTTTGACTCCATAAAGGATCGAGTTATAATTGCTGAATTTATCATTCTGTAGGTCAACCATTAGAGACAAGATTATCCCCCATGCTGTTTCATGGTTTACAGGCGAGGCTATTCAAGGGGATGAGCTTGAAATAGAAGATGATGATGAAGAAGATGAGGATATTGATGAGGATGAAGAGGATGAGGGAGAGGATGAGGATGAGGAAGAGGAAGACGATGATGATGAAGACGATGAAGATGAAGTCAAGACCAAAAAGAAGGTATGGTATTGTATTATTTTTCTGTCAGCTCTATCATATCCTATTTTTACGCCTGAATTTTGAATTTTACAATGAGATCAATTGCTAACTGCTTTGTTGATTTGGCTTGGCTTGAAATGTCGCACTGCAGTCATCAGCTGGAAACAAGGTGCAATAGCTAGTTTAATTACTTGATGATATGATTTACCATATATAATTAGTTGTTTTCAGGATAAAAAACTTTAAACCGTTCTTGATAAGTATGTGTTTGTAAAATTGTAGAAGGGTGGAAGGCTACAAAGTGGAGATGGTCAGCAGGGTGAGAGACCTCCAGAATGCAAGCAGCAGTAGAAGTTGAATGGTGAGGAGCCAGTATATCTTTGTGTGGTTAGAAGTTGTGGTAGAGCTTTACAATTTGTTTAGGGTTTTTAGGGAGGGAGGGAGGGGGAAAGAGGGGTTTGCAGTTTTGGGGGGTTCTTTATAATTACATTGATTTAATGTTATATTATGGATGATTATGGATTTGGAAGATCCTTCTTTCCTTTCTTTTTCTTGGTTCGTTGGTTGTGAGAGAGTGTGGGGGTGCGTGGTGGGTGTGCTTCGCGATGTATGTTGGATTCTTTCTTATGAGAATGTTTCAGCAACTTAATTTATCAATGTATTGCTAGTTTATTTTGTTTTTATCATTTATTAACAAAGCTTACTTAGGCACGTATATCTCAATTGATCTTGGTAATTCAATTGCTAATTTCCATATGCTAACAATCCTCGCAACTGTCTATTATTTAAATTTAAAAAACTGAAGAAAAAGGAGGCTTGTCAAACCCAAATCTGAAAATGCCTATAGGCGGTTCGCTCAGCTCAAACGTCTGTGTGGAGAGTGAAAGTTACATTAAAGGGTATTTGATGACGTTAATTTATAATTTTATGCTAAGCCGAAACATGTAAATAACAATTTTGTAAGCGCTGAAAATGCTTGTTCTCATTTGGGTTTCGTTTTTTATACGTAATACATTAATATAATAAAAAAACAAAAAATAATATTTGGAATATACTTTGTTATGTTTGAAAAAGTAGGGTTGATGTAGAGTTTTGTCAGCGTAGGGTAGTCAAACTTGGGAAGGTTTTGCGACTATCAGACACGATATGGCATGAATGACGTAAGTGGCATGCCACTGTCAGTGCCGTGGATAAGTGTCAGGTTAGCGAATGGTTGGAAATCTTTCACGTGTTCAATCCCGGGGAAGTCGGGAAATCACTTGGGCAGGTGAGCAATGGGACGTAGAGAAGGATTTGCACGATACCTACGAACTTGCAGGTTTAGTAATCATTACCTTGGTTTATCCCACTATAAATAGAGGTCTCCCTCTCATTTGCGGGATTAACTAATTTCACTTGAATAGCTACTCTCTCTCTCTCTCTTGTTTCTCTAGCTGGAACTCAGCTCGCTGAATGCGACCTGACCTTACTCTCATTAATACAATATCAGTGGACGTATGATTTGCTTTTGAACATCCGAAACACTTTAAACATTGCCTTTCACTCTTTATTATTAAATATCATATCGCGTGTAACTTCTAAGTTCGCTTAGTATTTCTTACGTGCGGATAGTTGGTGTCAAATCAAGTATCAACAGTTTGACGCTAGAAGTAGGGGTGAGCACGGGTAGCGGGTAGAACCGAAACGGGGGTAAGAAACGGAACCGGAACCGGAACCTACCCAAACCTGCACTGTGCGGGTAGGTTCCGGTTCCAATTTTTTGGAACCGCTACTGTGCGGTTCCGGTTCCGGTTTTACCCCCGGAGGAACCGGAACCGGAACCGGAACCTGTAAAAAGGGTACCTGTTTGGAACCTGTTGGAACCTGTTTTGGAACCTGTTTGGAACCGTTTGGAACCTGTTTGGAACCTGTTTGGAACCTGTTTTGGAACCTGTTTGGAACCTGTTTTGGAACCTATATTGGAACCTGTTTTTGGAACCTATTTAGAACCTATTTTGGAACCTGGACTATAATGAAATATTTGTGAAATGTAAATAATGGGGGAGTTTCTATTATTTTACATATAAAAAAATTTAAAATAGAAAAAGTTAAATTTTTAGAATAACCTAATTAAATAAATATACGAATACAATTATACTTATTACATATAATTACACCATATTAAAAGCTTTAAATATTATAATACATTAATATTAAAGTTTTGATCAATTAAGTGAATAATTGGAATTATGATCCAATTAAAAGTGTTTTACATTTTTAATGTTATTAAAAGAATTATTTTGAATTAAATAGTATATTTGATTGAGTAATAATATATTTAGTATTACTTCAATTATCAAGTTCTAAGTATATCTATAATAAATTAGTAATTAATTAATTATAATGATAAATGATAAACATTAATAAATTTAATTACTAGTTAAATATCATACTAATCAATTATAACATTACATTATAGTTAAATGATTACTTAATTAATTATAATTTTATAAACATTACTTAATTGATTTATAGTATAATTAATTATAGCATTACATTAATTGAATAACTATTAATATTGACTTATTATAAAATTAGTACAAAATTAATTAAATGATTAAAAAATTAATTAATTATAATATTACATTAAATTTAAGTATGATTATTTAATAGTTAATTCCATAACATTACATAGTATGATATATAATAATTATACATTACATAATTAAATAATTACTAATTGATTATGAGTTATGATATTATGTTTTAAAATTAGTAATTACTAATTGCTACATAAAATTAACCAATACTTAATTAAATGATAAGAAATTTAATTAATTATAACATTACCTTATAAACATTCATTAAAACATTAATTAAACATACATTATAGTTAAATAATTACGCAAATAAATTATAAATATTATATTACATTATATATTATGATCACTACTAATTATAGATTACATAGTTAAAATATATAATTACATAATTAGTTTAGAATTATAACATTACATTATAACATAGTAATTTACTAATTTACATATTATTACATTACTAATTAAACGATTAAAAATTTAATAATTATAACATTACCTTATATATTATAATATAATACTTAATCAATATAACTTCTATTATAAACATTAGTATATTAATCAAATGATTTGAAATTAATTAATTATAATATTAAATTATAGATTTATAGTATGATATTTAATTCATTTAACATTACATTATACTATTATAGTATGATCATATAATTATATAACATTACAAATTAAATAATTACTTAATTAATATGAGTTATGATATTATATTTTAAAAATGTAATTACTAATTTACTATAAAACATTAGCACAATACTTAATTGAATGATAAGAAATTTAATTAATTATAACATTATCTTATAAACATTCATTATAAACCTAATTAAGCATTACATTATAGTTAAATAATTACTCAATTAAATAAATTAATATATTACATATATTATGATTACTTACTAATTAGATTATACAGTTAAATGATTACATAATTACTTAATTAGTTATGAATTTATAACATTATATTATAAACATTAGTAATTTACTATACTATACATTACTTAATTAAACGATTAAAATTTAATTAATTATAACAACTTTATTATTTGTAATAATTACTTAATCAATTATAACATTCCATTTATAACATAGTATATATTAAAGATTTGAAATTAATTAATATAATATTAAATTATAGATTTGTAGTATGATACTTAATTCATTATAACATTACATTATACTGTTATAGTATGATCATATAATTAATATAACATTACATAATTAATAATTACTTAATTGATTTGGTTATGTATATATTTTAAACATTAGTAATTACTAATTTACTACATAAACATTAGCACAATACTTAATTAAATGATAAGAAATTTAATTAATTATAACATTATCTTATAAACATAATAAGCATTACATTATAGTTAATATTAATCAATAAATTATAATATATTATATACATTATTTATGATCACTTACTTAATTATAGCATATATAGTTAAATGATTACATATTACTTAATAGTTAGAATTTATAACATTACATTATATATTTGTAATAGAACTTAATCAATTATAACATTCTATTATAAACATTAGTATATTAATTAAATGATTTAAAATTTAATTAATTATAATATTAAATTATAGATTTGTAGTTGATACTTAATTCATTATAACATTACATTATACTGTTATAGTATGATCATATAATTAATATAACATTACATAATTAAATAATTACTAATTGATTATGAGTTATGATATTATATTTTAAACATTAGTAATTACTAATTTACTACAATAAACATTAGCACAATACTTAATTAAATGATAAGAAATTTAATTAATTATACATTACCTTATAAACATTAATTAAGCATTACATTATAGTTAAATAATTACTCAATTAAATTATAATATTATTATATTACATTATATTATAATCACTTACTTAATTATAGCATTATATAGTTAAATGATTGCATAATTACTTAAAGTTATGAATATAAAATACATTATAACATTAGTAATTACTACTATATACTTACTTTATTAAACGATTAAATTTAATTAATTATAACATTACTTTATTATTTGTTATATGATTACTTAATCAATTATAACATTCCATTATAAACATTAGTATATAATTAAATGATTTGAAATTTAATTAATTTAATTTAATATATAGAATGTAGTATGATTACTTAATTCATATAAACATACATTATCTGTATAGTATGATCTATAATTAATATAACATTACATAATTAAATAATTACTTAATTGATTATGAGTTATGATATTATATTTTAAACATAGTAATTACTAATTTACTACATAAACATTAGACAATACTTAATTAAATGATAAGAAATTTAATTAATTATAACATTACCTATAAACATTAATTAAGCATTACATTATAGTTAAATAAATACTCAATTATATTATAATATATTATATTATATTTATATAATCACTTACTTAATTATAGCATTATATAGTTAAATGATTGCATAATACTTAATTAGTTATGAATTTAAACATTACATTAAACATTAGTAATTTACTATACATTACATTACTTAATTAAACGATTAAAAATTTAATTAATTAAACATTACTTATATATTGTAATATGATTACTTAATTAATATAACATTCTATTATAAACATTAGTATATTAATTAAATGATTTGAAATTTAATTAATTATATATTAAATTATAGAATTGCAGTATGATTACAATTCATTATAACATACATTATACTATTTAGTATGATCATATAATTAATAAACATACATAATTAAATTATTACTTAATGATTATGACAATATTTATAAACATTAGTAATTACTAATTTGCACATATTTATCGAATTATTAAATTTTATTAATTATAACATTATATTATAAATTTATGGTATGATTATTTAATAATTATAACATTCTATTATAAACAATATTATAATACTTAATTAAATGATTAACAATTTAATTAATTATAATATTACATTATAATTAAATAATATATTACTTAATTAATTATAACATTACAATTTCATTGTAGTATGATCACTAATTAATTAACATTACAATTACATTGTAGTATGATCACTTATTTAATTATACATTACTTGTTTCTAATATAAATTTACTAATTATATTTGGTATATTATAAATACCCAATAACAAATAAACATTAAATTATAAATTATAAACATTAATAATTTATTAACTTACAAATAGACCCTGGCAAATGGCAATGTTAGTAATTAGTATTAAGAATTGTTGTTTTTTAAATGATTTTGGTGAAGTTATTTTAGTGAATTGTGATGAATAATTGTTTGTATTTTGGTTTGATTGACGAATTTTAGTGAATTGTGATGAATTGATTGAATTCAAGCGTTGCTTAGAGATTACAGGTTATGAGTTACATGGACACAAATGAATGAATAACGAAAATTTGTTAGGGGTGTATTTGTAAACTTAAAGGTGTTTTTGTTATTTTTTAAACTAATAGGAGGGTAATTGATTTTTACAGGGTACCTGGAAAGGAACCGGAACCTGCATTTAGGTTCCGGTTCCTGGAATTGAAGAACCTGTACTGTGGGTTCCGGTTCCGGTTCCTTTTTTGGGAACTGTACGGTCGGTTCCGGGTTCCGGTTCCCCGGAAAAGTGCAGGGTACCCGGAACCGCTCACCCCTAGCTAGAAGGAGGGCTTGATTTAGTACCTGCTCTTCATCAGAAAAATCTCTGACTAATCGGTCCCACCACAGCAAATGGCTCGCATTTGCGAATCTGAGCGAACCAACTATGGCAATGAAGAGATCCCCCAGGTACAGGAGAACACGTCTCCCCGAAGTGCCGCTAGTCCAGCAGAATATCATGGGAGATATCCCTTCAAGCTCGTGACTTGATTCGACTGTCATGAGTTAGGTTTAATAATACTCTTCAAATAGTCAGCCAAAGGCTAGACCGATTGGATCGAGTCGTGCCACCTGAATCCAACGAGGCAGTACCACCACCAAAGATGTCAGCAGGTCGTGTGAAAGCGCGGAATAGGGCAAAAGCCCATGCCGCGCACACTACAACGCGTAAGGGAAAAGGAAAGCAAGTGGCAGCCAGCGGAGCCAAAGGCTTCAAGGGGCTAGCGAACACCAATCGCACCCCGGGTAGAATACTTGTGGCATTGCGACTCGGTGACATGTCGCGGCATGAGCTGTCCAGTGCCATGTCGCACGGGCACTCCCACAAAAGTGCAAGGCTATAACGCCCCACTTGAGGTATGTACTTAAGATTTGTTATATTATTTAAAGGTTCACTGTTTCAGCTTCAATTGAGGTTGTATGTTGTCATGGTTGGCTGATGAGTATTTAATTAAAATGGTATGTTGTATGGGTTAAGTGTTTGCCTTGGTTTTGGTTAAAATTTGGTGAATTTTGGAAATCCAATCTTCGTCGGGGCGAAGAAGAAGCTTCGCCGCGGCGATGAGGTGCTGCACACATGGGTAGGTTCTGCCATGTTTCGTCGGGGCGACGGAATGTTCTTCGCCGCGGCGAAGAGCCTAACAAAAAGTTTCTGGAGTTTTCTAGATAATTCTTCCTTTGGGGTACAATGACCATTCTACCCCTAATTAGTAGGAAAAGTGAGGAGTAAAATGTAAGGAAATTTCATGGAGAATAGGTTAGTGTGAGGGTGTGAGTGAAATGAATCAAAGGATATAGATGGAATTTCTAAGAAAGAACAAGGGCAAAATGGGAAAGGAAGGTTATATTATGAGCTAAAAAGGGTTAAGTGCAATAAACCCTCTATTTCATTCATTTCCACCGCCATACCCATTCTCTAAATTCTCTCAATTTTCCTTTCTATTTTCCCAAGATTTCTAAGGGGTTTAAGAGAGCTTTTGAGTAATTTTGAGTAGAGATTTCATCTAAAGCATCCTAAGGTAAAGATTCTTGCTTTAGATGTGAGTTTGCTTATAGTTATATTGAAGTCTTATTTGGTTGTTATGGTCCTTCTTGTTGTTTTGAGTTGTAGAGAGAAGACAAGACAACAAAGGAAAGGAAAAGTGCTAGAGAAGTCACTTTTTCACAAGGTAAGTAAATCCTAACTAAGTTGAGATTTGAGAATTTAGTTGAGTAGAGTTTGAGTATGTATATGTATGTGTTATATGTGTTGAGATGAGATGATATGAGATTAGTAGTTATGTATGATTGTTGAACTTATTGGATATGAGAAGTGATGAACTTCTATGATGTGGAGTTGGGTTGATAGGAGATGGAGAGAGTTTTGAGCAACCTTTATGGAAGTGTATTTATTTGACAGGGAATCTAGAGATTATGAGGGAGTTTTCTCCCATTGTTTGGATGATTAAAGAAAGGAGTATGATTATAGTTAAAGTAGAGTTTTATATGCATATGAGTTGTATGATGAAATGCCTAAGAGAAGTATGAGAATGAATATGAACCTTAATTCTTGCAACATTAGATATTGGTATTTCCTTAGTACATTAATGAGCATGAATCATTCATATGCATTAATTATGCATAAGAGAAAGAGTAGAGAATTTTATGAATAGACTACTCTAAGAGTTAAGCTACATTTTATGCATGCTAGCTTAAGAAAGAGATGAGAGTTAAGCTACCTTATGCATATTAGCTTGAGAAGAGAATAGAGTAGGTTGTATGATGGGGAACCCGTGAGTAATGGGTAGAGTATTCATGCATGTACGTCGCATTGAGAGAGCGGCATGAGTATGAGAAAGAGAAGTGGTGTAGCCTGTGAGAGTGCATGCGGATGAGGGCTATACCCGAGTACCCGAGAGAGAGTTTATACACTCACATGGCCAAGGGTTCCGAATCCATGCATAATCGAGTCCGATCGACTGAGGATGAGTAGAAGTCACGGAGAGCGGGAGTGAGCCCTGGCCGTGCCCTTGGTAAGATGGGCTGTGACTTACTAAAGAGAGTTAATAGAAATGAGTTCTAAGAAAGAGAAATAGAGAGACAAGTACCAAAGAGAATTTCAATGAGAAGTTGTAAGGAAAGAATTAGAGAGAGAGTTACGGGGTTAGACGAGTAGAGGATTTACTTACTGAGCATTATTTAGTGCTCACCTCGTTGTTTTTCCTATGTTTTGCAGGATCTAGGTGAGGACACGGTCGGGGGGACATCGGCGCATGAGGGGAAGCGGTTACACTGTCCACCATGTTTTAATAACTTTTGTACATAATATAATTTTGCGTAAAAAATGTATATGTTTGTAAAGAATATATATATGTTTAATAAAAAGAAAATTTGGGCCCAGTTTACTTATACTATTTTATATGAATTTCATTATGTGTATTGTCTAAGTATTTGAGTAGAAAGTGGCCATTACAAAGGCGGAGAGATTCCCATTATCACCAAAGTGACGACTTAAATCGTCATCGTGCAGAGAATTCCCACCGTCTGTGGGTCGGTTAGTACCACCACAGAGGTCGGGAAGATTCCCCGAACCACTCAATGCCATCACACAGCTCCAACCAACGTGTGTCGAGATTGGTCGGAGCTTTTGCCCGAGGCAAGGAGGAGTCCGATTTGCAGTCTCTCCTCAACCGCAACCGTGAGAGTCGAACCCATATTACAGAAAGTGATCCCTAGATAGCTCTGCTGCCTGAGATTGAGGAGCTACAACGAGCTCTAGATCAGCTTAAGGCTCAGCAAAATGAGCAATGGCAGGTCGCAAAGGCGTCTCCCTTTTCTCTGGGAGTATTAGCTGCCCCTCTCCCGTCATGATTCAGAATGTCTGACATGCGAGCATGCGATGAGAATTCCGATCTGCAGGATCATTTGTATGAGTTCAACGACCTCATGGAACTCCACCAAGTCTCTGACTTGGCAAAATGTCGTTGCTTGGCAGTAACCCTTATTGCCTATGCCAAACGATGGTTTAGGTCGCTCCCAGCAGGATCAGTCAGCTCGTGGCCTCAAATGAGCTCGACATTCCTGAAGCACTTCCAGGTGAACAAGAAGTTCTTGATGCCGCTAAGCTACCTAAGCAACATACGGCAAGAGAGGGACGAATCCTTCCAATCTTGTATAGACAGATTCCACAGGGAGCTCCGCAAATTGGCTCACACTCCTAAAGAGTCCGTTCGGACTCTCATTATCGCGGGAGTTCACCCGTAGACAGACTTGTGGAAGGAGCTACAATCTGAGGATGATGTTTCCCTCACTCGCTTCTGCAACCTTATTGAAAAGTACCTCCGGATTGAAAACTCCATGGCTGCACTCAACCGCCACGACCCCGGTCCTTCGGGCAGTGCTCCCAACCGGGGGGAGAACAGGTGGGCTGATCGCAGATGGGCTAATGACGATTAGTGAAAAGGAAAGAAGCAGCGGTACGAGCCTAAGAAATCATATGCCCCAATTCCTCGTCGCGATCGCGACAAGAGTCAATACACTCCTCTGAATGCCTCAGTATCGGCTATTATGGATAAATCAGAGGAGGCTGGTTTGCTTGGAGAGCCTGAGCCCATGAAGAATCCCACTTCGACCAGAAACAGTAAAAAGTACTGTCGTTATCATCGGGATAATGGGCACCACACCGATGAGTGTTAGGCCCTCAAGCAAGCAATTGAGGACCTTATAAGCAGGGGCACTTCAAAGAGTATGTCAATAACTCTGCTCCCGTTCGGGAGAAAAATCAAGAAGAACCGGGAAAGAAGCGTCGTGGTTGCAAAGGTCTCTACTGTAGGGATCATCTTTGGAAGACCGCACCTCGTAAGGAACTCTCGAGGTGCTCAAGAAAGGTATGCTCACGTAGCCCATCATGACCCTATAAATGTGATGAGCACGATGCTGCAACCCGCCAAGGTTCGCAGGGAGGAGGAAATCACCTTCTTTGAGAAAGACATAGTGCGATTGCATCATCCCCACAATGACGCTCTCGTCATCGCGCTTGAAATGGGTCGGTGCGAGATCCACAGAATGTTGGTGGACAATAAAAGCGCCGTGAACATCTTGTTCCAACGAGCCTTCTAGAAGATGAAATTGGACGAGGCAGATCTGAAGTCTGCCTCTATCCCTCTGTATGGTTTTGCAGGGGATCATTTGATTCCCAAAGGGACGATCTCACTCCAGGTCACGTTGGGAGAGACCAACGAGATGACCAAAATGACTGAGTTCTTAGTAGTGGACTGTCCATTCGCTTTCAATGGCATCTTGGGATGACCTCTACTACGAAGCTTCAAAGCAGTCACTTCAATCTACCATCCGAAGATAAAGTTCCCCACCCCGACAGGGATAGGGAAAATAAGTGAAAGTGGATCTCAATGCGCATCTCACGACTGCTATGTAAGGGCAGTACAGATGGCGTGCAAGGGAAAAAGAACTCCAATCGGCATCCCCAAGCAGGCAATGACGATCAGCAGGATCGAGCCACAGCTTGGCCCAGTTGAGGATAACATGGATCCTCGTGTCCAGGAATACCCTTACAGTGGGCCCATCGAGGACCTATCTGAGGTATAAGTCGATCAAAGCAAGCCGAGCCGAGTGTTGAGAATCGGAAGTAATCTCAATCCCTAGCTCGCCAACGACCTGACCAGCTTCCTCGGGGAAAATACCGACGTATTCGCATGGACTCATGTTGACATGGTCGGGATCAGTTCGAATATTATATGCCATGCCCTGAATATTGATGGTGAGGTCAGGCTGGTTCGTCAGAAAAGAAGAGCGAGGGATCCCGAGCGATATGCTACCTTGAAAGTTGAGGTAGATAATCTCCTCTTAAATGGATCCATCAGCAAGGCACTCTACCCAAGCTGGGTTGCCAACTCGGTCTTGGTAAAGAAGCCTAACGACAAATGGCGGACCTGCGTTGACTTCAACGACCTCAACAAAGCCTGTCCGAAGGATAACTTTCCCTTGTCAAGAATCGACCAGCTCGTTGATGCCACCTCCAGGAATGAGCTGCTGAGTTTTATGGACACCTACTCGGGATATAATCAGATTTTGATGTATGCGTCATACGAAGAGCATACCTCCTTTGTTACAGATCGGGGGCTGTATTGCTATAATGTTATGCCCTTCGGCCTAAAAAACGTTGGGGCGACCTATCAGTGACTGGTTAACCAAATGTTTTTCGAGCAGATCGAAAAATCAATAGAAGTCTAAGTTGATGACATGCTGGTCAAATACATGTTGCTTCAGATCACATAGTGCATCTCGCTGAGATGTTCGGTATACTTCAGAGGTACATAATGAAACTCAATCCTGTCAAGTGTTTGTTCGGAGTATCCTCGGGAAAATTCCTAGGGTATATGGTTAACTAGAGGGGAATATAAATCAACCCTAAAAAGATCCAAGCTCTCCTTGATATGAGAAGCCCGACCAACCGAAAATAGGTTAAGAGTCTCAATTGGCGAATAGCGACTCTCAGTCATTTCATATCAAAGGCAACAGATTGATACTTGCCATTTTTTAATATACTCAAGGCCAATAAGAGGTTCGAATGGACTCCCGAATGTAAACAAGCTTTCCAGAGCATTAAAGAGCACCTTGGAAAGCCAAATCTTCTGTCCAAGCCTCTCCCTCAGGAAATTCTTCTTCTGTATCTGTCTGTCTCTCAACATGTGGTCAGTGCAGCTCTAATTCGAGAAGAAGACAGGGTCCAATGGCCGGTATATTATGTGAGTAGACCTTTGCTGGACGTCGAAATGTGGTATCTAGAAACAAAGCGATTGGCTTATGCCCTGCTGATCGCCTCCAGGAAGTTGCGACCTTATTTCCACGCCCACACAATCCATGTATTGACCAACTATCCGCTCAAGCAAGTCCTATAGAAACAAGAGGCTTCAGGTAAGTTGCTCAAGTAGGCAATGGAACTAAGTCAGTTTGATCTATAGTACAGACTGAAAGCAACCATTAAAGGGCAGGCTGTTGTCGATTTTATTTCGGGGTTTTCACACCAACCGGTTAAGGAATATGAGCAATAGGCCAGCGAAGTCACTCAAGAAACCATTCATAATCTATTGACCTGGAGCCTCTATGTTGATGGATCCTCGAAAAGGAAAAGGGTCGGGGCAGGCATTCTCCTCTTTGGTCTTGAAGAGACTCGCATCCACGGTATTCTTCGGTTTGGGTTCAAAGCAACCAACAACGAAGTCAAGAACGAAGCATTGCTCGCTGGTCTGTGGTTGGCCAAAGAAATGGGGTCGACTGCGATCAGCATTCACAGCGACTCCATGCTGGTTGTTGACCAGATCTTAGGGGAATATCAGGCCAAGGAAGAAAACCAAGTCAATTATCTGAAGAAAGCTAAGGCCGCACTTGAGTCTTTCAAGCAGTTCACAATCACGCAGATTCCTAGAGGCAGTAATTCTATCTCGGATGCCTTTGCAAAAATAGCTTTGTCGTTGGACTCAGATGCACCAGAGAGTATTCCTGTTCGGTTAATAGAGATCCCTTGCATCAGCTCGCTAGAACAGGTTGTGAATGTGACAAAATCAGTTTCCTGGATGACCCCAATTATTCAGTATCTCTGAGATGGGACCTTGCCCAATGACAAGATCGAGGCAAGAACCATGCGGACTAGAGTTGCTCGTTACACACTTATAGGAGATCAATTGTACAAGCGAGGGTTTAGCGCCCCTCTTCTCCAATGTGTAATTGATGATGAAGCAGACTATATCATGAGGGAGATACATGAAGGGATATGTAGTAACCACACCACCGCGCGATCCCTCGCTAACAAAGTTATTTGTCAAGGGTGCTACTGGCCCCTACTCCAAGAGGATACCTTCAACTTTGTAAAAAAGTGTGACAAATGCCAACGGTTTGCGAACATACCGCGAGCTCCTTCCCACCAATGGATAACCATGACCAGCCCCTGACCATTCTCCATGTGGGGAATTGATCTTATTGGACCCATGTCGGTTGGAAAAGGAGGGGTCAAGTATGTGGTGGATTACTTCACCCAGTGGGCCGAGGCCGAACCCTTGGCTGCAATCACTACCAAAAAGCTCAAGGACTTCATCTTCAAAAATATAGTGTGCCGCTAAGGAATTCCTCATACCCTCATATCTGATAATGGGAAGTAGTTCGATAACGAGGAATTCAAATAATTTTGCGATGAGCTGGGGATCCATAAAAAATTTGCCTCAGCCGCAAGACCGCAAGCAAATGGCCAGGTTGAAGCTATCAACAAGACCATCAAGCATACTTTGAAAGCTAAGCTTGGCACTGCCAAGGGAAATTGGGTCAACGACCTCCCAAAAGTCCTATGGGCATACATGACAGCTCCAAGAACCTCTACTTCAGAAACACCTTTCTCGCTAGCATATGGTTGCAAGGCAATGATCCTAGTGGAAGTAAGGACTAGTTCATTTTGGAGAGACCTGTACTTCAGAAACACCTTTCTCACTAGCATATGGCTGTGAGGCAACGATCCTAGTGAAAGTATGGACTGATTCATTTTGGAGAGACCTGTTCAATGAAACAGACAATGAAGCGCTTATGTGTGCAAGTATGGATTTAGTTGAAGAACATCGCGGTAAGGCTCAACTGAGGATAGCAACCTACTAGCAGCGCGCGAAAAGATTCTTCGACTCTAAAGTCAGGAGAAGAGACTTTCAGGTCAGTGACCTAGTTTTGAAAGAAGTCATTCTCGGTACAAGAAAACCAAGTGCGAGAGTATTGGGGCCAAATTGGGAAGGCTCATACCGCGTCACTAAGGTGATACGACCAGGGACTTATCACCTTAAATGGCTCAACGATTCCGAATTACCGCGAGCTTGGAATGCTGAACATCTTCGCCCCTATTATCAGTAATTCCGAACTTGTTTTCTAATTTTCTTGTAAAGATTTATTCTTTTAAGCTCTGTAAATAAGATAACTCTTATGTAATATTATTTCTCGCATGTGTGCCTTTCTGTTCGCATATGTAATATTTGTCCAAGTACTCTCGCAAATAGTTGGAAAACGACCTTGTGTCCACACTTGTAATGTTTGTGAGGCACAAAAAATTATAAGACTCACAAATGATTAAGGAAATAGTCTCTTTATTTATTATAGTTAAAAAAAAAAAAGATACAGATGTGCGAGCACAGGTACGGTTATGGAAAAGAAAAGCAGAAACAATCACTGGCCTACGTTTCCAAGTCTTGAAGGAGCAACCTCGGTATCTCAAGGTTGGTCACCGACCACCTGGTCAGTTGCCGGTTCCTTTGGAACATACTCCTCTGGATGCTTGTCTTCCAGATAAGGCGTTTGACCTTTCTCCTCGTCGTCGGCTTGCACCATGGAAACGAGGATCCTCTGATAGTCATCCGGGAGATCGTTGAGGTCCATGTTCGGATTCTTTGGTCGTAGGGCATAAATGGACTGTATCGACGAGCTAGGGGCTCTCCTTTCAATTTCCAACACTTGTCGCTTCATCTCTTTGATTAAAGAAGCGACACGCCCCTGGGACAATTCCAATTCTGCCTCAAGTGCCCATCTCTGCTTCTCGGTTGTCTGCCACAATCTCGACATGTCTTCTTCTGCTCGCATGGCCCGCTCGGAGTTCGCTCGTAGCTCCAGCTCTTTCTCGCCAGCCTCCTTGGTGAGCCTGGCCATTGTCTTTTGGAGCTCTTTGATTTCCTCTCCCCTCTTCTCCAGCTCGGCCTTCTGGAAGTCTATCATCCGGAACATAACATTCCTCTCTGACAAGTATTGGTTCGCCTGAACGGTGGACAGGTTCAATTCCGTCCATGCAGCCTCTAAGTCCCATTTCAGCTGCGTGTTCTCTTCTCTCAGCTTGACAAGCCCCTCAGCGGCTCCTAGTTGAGTCTTCTACTGGGCCAAGTGTATAGCGAGCAGAGACTGCATAGCAAAGAGAACAAGGGGGTAAGTTCCATTTCATTAAAAGAACAAGTATAAGAAAGTCCTTGACAAGGATGAACCCTCTTACCTGGCTTTGTAGCTGGAATGCAATGGTCATCATGTCCACAGGATTGGAGGCCACGAACTGTTCAAAGGCCTCGGTAAGCTGACACTCTAGGAGGGTGAACATCACCGGCTACAAGTGCTCTGGGAATTGCCCTATAGAGTCTAACACAAGTGTGCCAGCTCCCGCAATAGGTGGCATCAGGAGTCGCGGTCTCCCCTTGCCCCCTGCGCAAACCCTCAGGGGTAAGTGTAATGCCGGTCGAGAGCCTGGGGGGCCCTCCCTAGCGAAAGGCCTGGTAAGGCTGCGACCTCTCAAGCTAAACGCCCAAGCCTTTTGGGATTGACTCCGATTCCTCGACCTGCAGCTGCTTCCTTTTCTTAGATTTCTGGGCCACAATCTTATGCTTAGGATGAGCAACCACAGATTAAGGAGTGCCTGCTGGCTGTTGGATAGGAGTTGGTGCTCCCGTCGGCGTTCCTCCAACAAGGGTATCGCTGGGGCCTGCCATGGCTGGTCCCGTGGCACTGATCTGAGGAAAGGCAAACCCCCTAGCTCTCAATGACCTGGGCACTTTGGGTGACATGGTCCCTGCAGATGAATATCGTTAGCAAAACAATTCGCTGCATGTAAAAAATAAGACTGGCCAAGGCTACGAACACTTACTCGGTAAGGATTCCAAGGTCGCTTCGGAATTGAAAAAGTTATATTTCCTCAAGTTAGAGGTCATCACAAGCAGTTTTGAGTCGTGACTTTGATCGGGTAGAAGTCCAAAAGCTGTTATTTTGTTAAAGTTAGTGAGAACCACCAACCTGGTCGTCTTGTTTACTGCGATGAAATGGAAGATTTCGTTAGTAAAGATTTAAAGAAAAGAAAAATTCACCAAGCAAAATAAGGGAAGACCTACTCGGCTCCCTTAATTGGCAAATGTCATCGTAATTAAAAAATAAAAATTTCGTCTCGTGTGCCCCTTCATTGTTGGGGTAATTAAATATGCCTCCCTCTATCCTAGATCGCTTCGAGAAGTAATAAGAGTCCTTGTCCTTACTCTTCTTCAGATAATACGAGCAGGCGAGCTCTAGCGCAGTCAACTCGCCGAGACCGTTCTCTCCACACGCATATACACCTAGTTAGTAAATACGGGTACGACAAAAAAATGGTATGGGAATTTTATGGATATGATATGGTAAATGGTGAAAAATATGTTTGTAAAAATTCAGTCAAAAAATTCGGATATGGAAAAAATACGGTATGGGTATATATGGGTTTAATACGGCACATTGTCAATAATACGTTTTGAAAAATACGGCAATATCAATCCTAGTTTTAGCACTTTTCATGGGCCATTTGGTTAAAATCTATATAACATTTCAAATATATGGGTACAGCAAAAAAATGGTACGGGAATTTTACGGGTATGATATGATAAATAGTAAAAAATACGTTTGTAAAATTTCGACAAAAATTCGGATACAGGAAAAATACAGGAATAATTCGCGAATAATATAGCTAGGCTGATAAAATATGATAGTTCGCGAACAATATGCAAATTATACAACTGGGTGTATAATTCGTGAATAATACGCGAATTTACTAACTAGGGATATAGATAGCCACAGCTATCATATACGCGTTGGGCGTCAACTGTAAAGGTGCGACCCCGAAGTGATCAAGGATCAACCTTATAAAGGGATGGAAGGGAATCAGTGCTCCGCATTTAAAGATATTCTCGGAGATCACAACCATTTCCTTTGGCAGATTCCGAGTATGCGTCCTGTACTGGTAGATGTTTATGCTAAGTGTGTATTGGTCAACTGCTTTTTGGATTTCCTCTCCTGTGGGCACCGACATAATTTCTTACGAAGGACCCGCTAAGGCGCCCTGCATCGGCGAGCTTGTCCCTTCGTCTGTCCTGGTCGTTAAAGGGTCCATCTCTTCTACGGTCTAAAAAAGAGCAACATGCAGGGATTACTCAGTCTTCGTACAAAGTTTCATACGATGATGTGGAAGAACAGAAAAACACATTGTGTCTTCCTTAAACCATAGAAAAAAGCCCATTCTCCATTCGACCGCCCACAAACACCCACTGTTATCGCATGGTTATCTACAAAATAGAAAAAAGGAAAGTAATGGAAGGATCTTCCTTACCTCTTGGGTGTGGGGATTGAATTTCCTGCTATGAACTTCAAATGCGCACCAACTTGAATGATGGAAAATCTGGTCTCGCGAAAGCTTCTTGCTTTTTCTGAAAGAGTGAGTGTTATGACACTGCTTGAGGCAAGCCTGAGATTTTATAATGGAGAAAATGGCAATTGGTTTTCCCAAAGCCAAGCGATGTTTGGGTGGAAATCATCTCTCGCTGTTGATCGCGACCATGTGTTGTCAATCGGCGAGAAGGAGTAACCGCCACGCTTTGAGAAATTCAATCATCGCTTCTCTCCATTGAAATAATCGAGCGACGGCTCATTTCCCTCCTCCACATTAAATGCGCTCTCATTCGCATTTAATGCCCTGATAAAAAATGTCATTTCAGCATGGCTTACGTTTAATGCGCATGGTTGACACTTATTGTCCACATGACACGTTTGTTAGAATAAAGGGTACTTCATTAATGGATTAGCTGCAAAGCACAACGGATAACATCTGAAGATGTCGTTGGAAAAGAACACTCTTTGTCGCATGTCAGTTGCGGAGCGATGTGATTCTTTGCCTTCAACAGAAATATGCTAAGTATAACCAGGTCGTGGACCTCAGTTAAGATAAGAGGCGCATCGATACGACACTGAATAGGGTCTAATCTAGGTCGTCGACCTTACAGAAGGAGACCATATCAGGTCGCTCGTAGGAAAGTGCACTGTGACCCCCTTGTAGCCAGGTCGGATTGACCAGGCGTCATTCGGGACCTATCAAATTAAGGCATAATTGTGAAGTTCTCAAGGTTCGATTCTCAAACCTTAAAAACTAGGGGATTTCTATTATGCTTGAAAAAGTAGGGTTGACGCGGAGTCTTGTAAGTGTGGAGTGGTCAGAACTTGGGAAGGTTTTGCAACAGTTTAGACGTGGCCACATCGCATAATGACACAATTGGCATGCCACTGTCAGTGCAGTGGGTAAGTGCCAGGTTAGCGAATGGTTGGAAATCGTCCACGTGTCCAACCCTGTGAAAGTCGAGGAAATCACTTGGGCATGTGAGCAATGGGACGTAGAGAAGGATTTGCACAGTACCTACCCACTTACAGATTTAGTAATCATTACCTTGGTTTATCCCACTATAAATAGAGGCCTCCCCTTTCATTTGCGGGATTAGCTAATTTCATTCTTGAATAGCTTACTCTGTCTCTCTTGTATTCTCTAAGCTGTAACTAAGCTCATTGAATGCAACCTGATCTGACTTTCATTAATACAATATCAGTGGACGTATGATTCGTTTTTGAGCATCTGAACCACTTTAAACATTGCCTTTCACTCTTTATTTAATTAAATATTCTCATATCGCATGTGACTTCTAAATCCATTTAGCATTTATCAAGTGCGAATAGTTGATGTCAAAATCATGCATCATCATACTTGTACATAATCAATTATGCAAAATGGTATTTTAGATGCATTGAAGAAAATAACTCATTTAAACTTATAATCGAATGTGCCACAAACAATTAAGGGGGTGTTTGTCTAAGCTTATAAGCTGGTCAAACTTGCTTATAAGCTCTAAAATTAAGCTGACCTGTTTGTTTATAATTTTTTTGAGCTTGCAAGCAAAAAAAAAAAAAAGTTGGGGGGGAGATACTTTTTTTTTTTTTTNTAATGGAGGGGTCTTCTTCATTTTATAACAAATTGAGGCGTGTAATCATCATTAAATCCATGGGTTGGTGTGATTGTCAGGATGTAATCCGGCTTTACGTCCCATTTTCCTTTTTCCAAGCTGATTTCGCACGACTTGCTGCAGAGGAATGGACGCGTGTGAGCTCCACATTACTTTGCAGGTCTGACGTGTGCATGTTGCCCTGACGGGAGCAGGTCACCCGTAACGTGACTCTTCCCACGTCAGCCCTTTGTTTTCCCGGGTATAACACAAACTTTTCAATGGAAGAACAAAAGTATAAATCTTTCAATTAAGGGATAATAAAGTTGCAAATCCTTCGATTAAGGAACTATAAATAGTAACTTAGAGTTAGAATTAACTTTATATGAGGGCAAAACAGTAATTACATATTTTAAAAAATAAATTTTTTATTTTATTTTAAGTACTATTTTTTTTTTTTTAAAGTCAAGGGTATCTAAGTCTTTTTATTACTTTTAAGGTAAATCACTTTTAACCGTCTCTTAATTGAAGGATTTACAACTTTTGTTCTCTTCATTGAAAATTTCTAAAAGTTTTGTAACTTAATATTTTATATCTCTTTTTTCTTTCAGAAAAAGATAATTGAAAAATATAGAAAAAATCTTTATAATAAACTTAAATTATACTTGTTTAGAAATAAGATGAAATTTTGGGATAAATGTTTGGAATGAGTAGTATTACTCTAATAGAATTGACTAGAATAGGAGATATTAGAATTTAATGGTTCATACTTTTACATGTCTAATGTTACTCATTATTTAAATTGTGCATGGCTTTGTTTAATGGGTTGTGTTGAGATTTAAGTATTAGCGTAATATAACCGATGTATATGATGTTAACAGCCCTTAAAAAAAAATTTGCAAATAATAAAGTTGCTTTGCGCTTTTCAATCTAAATGGGTTCTTATTTTATTGTCTAAAATGGGCATGAGGCAACTAGGAATTTGATACAAGTGAGATAAATTCAACAATTTTTTTTTTTTTTTTTTTTTTAAAGTAGCAAATATTAAATAGTTGATATTCATTTATAATATTTTATATTGCTGTGCAACGGAAACACAAATTCTAACGCTAGCTATTGAAATATGAGTAATGTTACATCCACAACCTTTTTATACAAACTTTCTTTTACAAGCTTATGTGGCAAAAAATAATTGGGTAAAAGTTTATTTTAAATTTAAAATTACCTAATCATACTTTGCTACAAAAGTTTATGAGAGAAAATTTGTATTAAAAGATTGTGTGTATAGTATTATTGTTGAAATATAATAACTACTACTAAAGGGGAACTAAATGGCCAATAATAAATTCAAAAATAAAGAATACCAAAAAATTAACGAGGTTTGGTATTATTACCTATGTCCTCGGACGCTGCAAAAAACTCCACTATTCTCTTGAAGAATATTACAAATTTTTTAGCAATACTACAAATACACAAAATAAAAGAAATGTAGAAAAACTCTAAACTATAGGTAAAGAACCCTTTGTAATAAGAGTATAAGGGATAATACTTTTGGGATGATCAATAATACAACTTGGCCTCCTTTAGATAGACCTTAATTTCTCACCTCATTCATATTCCCACTTGATGTAGGATTGCTAATTATACTTTTCCTATTCGATGTGGAATTGCTAATTATCCCATTCCTACTTGATGTGGGATTACTAATTATCCCATTCCTATTGGGAGTGTGATTGCTAATGAGCTAATTTTTAACAAATCTCCACCTTGACAAATTAACAAACCTTCAAAGTTCTTCTGTATTCTTCTAAAAAATTTTGCAACACCTTCAAATGGTGCAATCAAACACATAGGTTCCATTTCATAGCTTGCCAATATCTTTTACTAGGATCATGTAAATGCATGCTCATAATTCCAACGACATGTGAAATGTTGGGCCTAGTAAACACCATTGCATGCCAATGATCAATCTGATTTCTTCTGTACTTTTGCCTCATCATAAACCTATCAAATTGCTTGTGCCACTGTCTTGATGACTTCTTTAGTAGCGATTTCTCCAATTTGCAAACCCAATTTTCCTTTCCAACAACCCTATAACCATCTGGCCGAGACATGTAGATTTCCTCTTCTAAATCACTATGTAGAAGCACGATTTTCATATCTAGTTGAGCTACTTCAAGATTCATATGCATTACCAAGGCCAACAAAATCCAAATGGAAGAATGTGTCACTACTGGAGACAATACTTCATCAATTTCTTCCTTTTGAGTGTATCCATTTGCTACCAACATGGCTTTGTATCGAACATCTTCTTTGTTAGGAAATCCCTCATTCTTTGCATACCTAATCATCTTATGTAGGGATCGCATTTTATCGTTCATGGCTTGCCCCCATGATTCACAATTTGAACTCCTCACCGCTTCTTTGAAATTGGTAGGAATATCATCACCTACAATTGGAAGTTGATAGGCCACCATATCAGCAAAACGAGTTGACTTTCGAATTTCTCATCTTGGTTTATGATATGTAATTTATGGTTGCTCTGGAGATTCTTGGGATAAAATATACTTTTCACTTTTAATGACCCTCTCTATCATAGGAGTGTCAACATTTCTAACTGGACTCACGAATGTTGTTTCAAACTTCACCTGTTGTCGAGTATGCTCTACTTGCTACAGAGTACTATTAACCTTTTATCTGGCTTCCTGTTTTCTTCTCTAACATAGAAGACTTATCAAATATCACATTCCTATGAAACAGTATTTTCTTCGAACTTGGACACTAAAGATGATATCCTTTCACATTTGAGGTAATCCTCATGAATACTGTTTTCTTTGCTTTATGATCTAACTTAGATTCTTTCACATGATAATAAGTAGTGGAACCAAAAACATGTAAAAAGTCATAATAAAAAATAGGTTTTCCAAACCAAACTTCTAATAGAGTTTCTCCCTCAATTTTAGTTGATGGTAAATGATTAATGAGATGGCATGCATTAGTAACTGCCTCAACCCAAAATTCCTTGCTTAACTCGACATTAGACAACATACATCAAACTTTCTCCAGTATATTTTGATTCATGCATTCTGTCACCCCTATTTTGTTGTGGTGTATTTCTTACTGTAAAGTGATATATTATACCTTTATCTTAACAAACTTTTAGGAAAAGGATCACTATGATACCCTCCACTTTTATCTATTTGCAACTGCTTGATCTTTCTGTCTGTCTGAGTCTCAATCATTTTTTTCTATTTAAGGAAAACCCTGAGTACATCATTTTTAGTCTTCATAGCATACACCACACTCTTTTAGAAAAAATCATCTACAAAAGTGACAACATAGTGCATACCTCTCAAAGATATTGTTTTGATAGGTCCCCACTTTTCAGAACAAACATAATCTAAAATACCCTTAGTATTATAGATTGCGGTGCCGAACTTCACTCTTGTCTACTTTCCTAGATCACAATGCTCACAAAAATTCAGCTTACAGGTCTTTGCACATTTCAATAAGCCTTGACTCACCAACCTAAGTAAGGCTTTTTTACTTGCATGCCCCAAACTAAAGGTGGCAGTGGGTCATGTTGTGCCAAAATTTTCAAGGCCCACCATTCCATGGGTCGTGCCAAGCCGTGCCAGAAAACCAAAGCTTTGGCCCACGGCCCATGGTCCGGTGGGCCTTGTCGTGCCGTACCTTCGTGGGCCGGTATAGGCTTTTCTCAAACAATATAAATATTTTGATTTTTTTTTTAATTTTCATAATTATATTTTATAAGAAATGAGGACGATACCTCTGAGATTTTATTAATGCTTCACTTATGGCAAAAGAATACCATGGTTACATGATGAAATTAAACCAACAAAATAAAAGAAACCTATGCTATGCATGGAATTATAAACTTATATGTTACATGTACAAGTATCACTAATTTTCACTTTCATCAATATCTAAAATCTTGAAATCTTCTAATATATCATCAGCAACACGATTTTGTATCTTGAAATTTGCCGTCACTCAATCTTTCATGCACATAATAGCTTTAATAACACTTGGATGTAAACTTGATCTTTTATCGACTAATACGTGTCTATCTGCATTAAAAGTTGATTCAGATGCTATAATAGAAACTGGAGTTGTCAATAAAAAATAAAGTATCAAAGTAAAAGTTTGAAATAAAAATATAAAGAATTTGGGTTTAGATACAAGAATGTCAAAAACTATTATTGAAAGGTGAGTTTTTTTTGGTTTAATAACTTTTATACAAAACACGTTCTATTTTCATAACCTCTACTTTTAAAACATTTATTCTCATAAACTATTCTACTTGAACAAGTCCAAATAAAAAAAGGAATATTTTCTTTATAATTGTCGTTCACCTTCCCGGAAGTATCTAAAAGTATCAGTAATCATCGTAATCAAATTATGAGAATGAATATAATAATTTCAATGTGGAGGTTTCTAACTTTGAAGCAAAAATAAATTAATAATTTTTCTCGTGTTTGAAAATGGAAAACACGTTATTTTTTTATTCAGGTGTCTTTCTAGAACATTGACTCAGCAAGTATTGCCTATAACTTATATCCCAAACCGTAAATTAAGGAGAAATTAAACTCTCATTTTAAATCATTAAATCATGCAAAGTATTAGTAGGTGTATAATTGTCAACACTTGGAAAACAAATTTTGTTATTATTAATAAAAATAATATCATGTAGTGATATTAAGTATTAACTATTATTTTGGCTAGTTGAGTGTGGGATACAATTTGTAGAATAGAAGATTGTTTTAATTATTAGAAGATTAATTAACTTTCATATTTGAATAATATTAAATGCAAATAATCATCAAATCTTTTAATATACAAATATTATTCATTTAACAAAATGATACTTGTACAGTCATTAATTTTGTTTGGATGCATTTACATTAGTAAACACGTATCTATACAAATGCCAGCTAACAACAACTTTGATTTTTTCATTTTACTTGTTCTAAACTTATTGTCATTTTATTACAAATGGAACAATTCAATACTTTACCAATTCTCTAAAATCAAAACCTTATTTATATAATTATTTAATTCCCTAATTAGTTATAATAAATCAAATCCCACTATGCTTCTTGACTCAAAAGAATAAGACACACATTTCCACTACATCAATTCGGGGTTAATTTTATTTTCCCCATGTCAAATAATATTATTGATATATTTTAATCCCTTATTAATAAACCGAATAAGCTTAATACTCTTCGTATTAGTCACACCCAAACCAAAAGCCACCTTTGACTCTTCTATTCATTTCAACATTTCTCCTTCATTTTTTGACCCTTTTTATTTAATTCATTGCCGGCTGAAGCCTGACTGCAAAAATATTCACATCTCCATATTTATGTATAAACACCAAAACAAACCCTACCCTGTCCTCTTCATTATCATCATCGATGATGAATATTTTTCCACTCTTTTTCACCGTCATTTTCTTTCTATTCATCCTTCGATTTCTCTCAAAAACATCCCTTTTCCACATCCTTTTAAACTGTTTCCGATCTCTGGAAGATTGTTTTCACGTGTATCAATCCTTCAAAGTTCCACAACTCAATCAAAACTTCCAAGAAAACCTCCTTTATCGTAAAGTCTTCACTTATCTCAACTCTCTCACTTCTCTTGAAGACTCCGAATTCACCAACCTCTTCACCGGCTCCAAGTCTAACGACATCACGCTCAACCTCGACGTCAACCAGACCGTCCACGACACTTTCCTCGGCGCCAGACTCACATGGAATCACCAGAACGGATTATCAAAAACCACTTTGGTTTTGAGACTCAGAAAGAAAGATAAAAGAAGAATTCTACGTCCGTATCTTCAACATATCCTCTCTGTAGCCGACGAGATTGAAGAAAATATGAAAGAAATTAGATTGTACATGAATTTGGAGAGTCAAAGTCAACATAATGGACGGTGGAGATCGATCCCCTTCACGCATCCGGCCACCATGGAGACAGTCGTTCTTGACACCGAAGTAAAAAACAAAGTCAAAGCTGATCTCGAAACGTTTCTTAAATCGAAACAGTATTATCACAGACTTGGTCGTGTTTGGAAACGGGGTTATCTTTTATATGGAGCTTCCGGTACTGGGAAATCAAGTTTTGTTGCTGCTATGGCTAGGTTCCTGTGTTATGACGTGTATGATATTGATCTGTCACGGGTTTCTGACGACTCTGATTTGAAAATGCTTTTGTTGCAAACGACTTCTAGGTCGTTGATTTTGATCGAGGGTCTTGATAAGTTCTTGAGTGAGAAATCAAGGGCTGTGAGCTTGTCGGGGATCTTCAACTTCATGGATGGGATCATATCTTGTTGTGGGGAGGAGCGTTTGATGGTGTTCACGATGAATGATAAGGATCAGATTGATGATCAAGCGCTGATGAGGGCAGGGAGGATTGATGTTCAAATACACTTCCCATTATGTGATTTTTCCACCTTCAAGATTTTGGCCAGCAATTATTTGGGCGTGAAGGATCACAAGCTTTTTGTTCAAGTTGAAGAGGGTTTTCAAAATGGGCCGAGTTTGAGCCCGGCCCAAATCGGTGAACTCATGATCTCGAATCGGACTTCGCCCACCCGAGCCTTGAAATCAGTAATCAATGCCTTGCAAAGATTGAATGAAACTGGGCCGGGTCAACCCGTGGATGAGAGAGTATTGTCTGGGGAAGGTAGCCAAACAGTAAAAGAATTTAAGAAATTGTATGGGCTTTTAAGGATTGGAAGTAGAAGGAAACAGGGCCCATTGGATTTAAGTGTGGCCCAGAAGGAAGGTTCAAGACATGAAGCTTGAAAGAAATATTTAGGCTTCGGGTCATTTTATAATGTCGAAAAAATATGACACAGCGAAAGTAGATAGGGATCATTCAAATATTTTTTCAATGTATGTAGGATGATTAAAAATTTTCTTATTATTATGGACCTTCTGTTTAATTCAAAGTTTGAATAGGTTATTGTTACATGATACCAAAATTTATTGCAACACAATTTTAATTTTTACAGATTCTACAATTTTCTTAATAATTCCTAAATAACATGTTAACGTAAATATACAAGAATCCTCAAACACAAAGTAAGAGCAAAACCCTCACCATCATCNCAATTTCGGCGCGCGACACGTAATTTCGTTAATATTTAAATGGAGGCATGAATATTAATTAATAATGAAATTCTTATACATGAATGGCTATAAAAAATGAGCAAACATGGTACATAGATGGATATATAAATTACGTGATGTGGTGGTGGAGATAAACTTCATGTCTACAATAGTGGATCATCTCCGCCCGCCAAAATCAGTTGACTAGTTTGCGGTAAAAGAAGGTTCACTTGTCCATTGTCATTGTCATTGTCATTGTGAATGTGCCATCTCAGAAACAACTCTTCTTACTGCTTCCTGGAAAGCTGATTCGTCCCATTCGTTTCCCTGCACTCAGCAATTTCGTAACTTTAATTTACCTATATCAACATCTGCAATCTATTTTTATACAAGAATTAGAAAAACTACATTCATTGTTTTGTATATTTAATTAGCCTTCGTTTTGCCTTGTTTAATAATTAACGATACAGAAGATTTTCATTTTTCTATTCCATTCATGCATCCTAGATCCTAGACGGAGTTTTATCTACAGATAAATACAAGAATTTAGGGGGATTTTTTAATCCTTATCAACTTCATCATGTTTCTCGCCACCAAACATGCATGAACTAAGAATCTGTACGGACAATCCGAAAGTCTCCCTTGTTAGCTCTCAGGTTTTTTTTTTTTTTTTTTGGCTTGAATTAAAAATATTTCTTGTATATAAACTCTTAACATTTTTTACATTATGAGAAGAAAAAGATTTAGGACATGTTTTTAAAGAACTGATTGTTATATATCCTTTATAGTGTTTTTTCTACAAAGCTTTCTTATTGAAGGTATTTTCAGCATTGGCCGATTAATTCACCCCAAAAAGATGTTGATTTTTGTGTTTTCTCTATAACGGTGCTAGACAAATCCTAGTATGATTTGTTTCTTTAATAAAAATGAAAGTTTAACATCGTTGTGATAAAGAATATGCATTACATATTTCATAATACATACCTGAATTCTCAATCTGAAGATTACATGATTAGAAGAACTTGATTCCGCTGTCCTGGTACTGGCTTCCATGGACACCAAGCTCACATCGTTAACTCGTTTCAATAATTCCAGTATGCGGATTATTAAATCCACCATAGAACATTCTGCTGTTACACTCACTCTCAAGTCGACAATTCTCTCTTCCGAGGTTGATTCAGGTACAGGAATAACAAGTATCTGAGGTCTTTGATTCGGAGAACCTCTTGCTTCTTCAGCACCCACTTCTTTGGCTACGGCAGCAGGAGCCGGAGCCGGAAAAATTTGGGCCTCCAATTTCTGGTTTCTTTCACGAAGTTCTGCCACTTTATCTTTCAATGTGCTCAAATACTCTCTTGTTTTAATAAGCAATGATGCTTTGTCTTTCTACAAAGTCCATTATTTATACATTACACTTAATAATATAAACATATATCTCTTGAAAATGCGTTAATTAAGCTATAGTTAAGTTAAAAGCATATCCTGGATGAAGATTAAGCTACTTAAAGAAAATATTTCATACCTTTGTTCCAGGTGGAAGTAGTGATCTGAGCGCCTGGAAGCTTTCATTGAGCTTCTCGCGCCTTTTTCGCTCTGATATCATATGGTGCAATTGAGTGTTGGTGGGGCGGTTTTGTAACGCATGTTCACGTCTCGCATTATTAAGCCTCCTATAATATGAAATCGCTCGTTTCAGCATACTTTGCGTCCGCTTTACCATTTGAGATGCTGGAGCTAAAGCTGAATTATACTTCTTGAACGCGCTCGGTTGCGGGTTTACTCGGTAATTGAGAGGTAGATTTGGCCGCTGGGGTTGATTTTGATGTTGATGTTGCTGAGATGATGATGAAGAAGAAGTAGGGGAAGTTAAAACAGCAAAAATGGCTCTTGTCATTGCAGCATGCTCACTCTCGGGCGTTGGTAATTGAATGTTTCGCATTTGAGCAAATGCTTGCATGGCTTGGTGGTGTGGACTAATTGTGGTTGGTAATATTGGATGCAATGAAGGAACCTCGTTGAGGGTATCTGGTATTTGGGATGTGGTTGGAATGTTGAATATGAGAGAGGAGTATTCTGGGCTATCCATGGATACAGATCTTAATGAGGATGAAGATGATGAAGGTCGATTGGGATCAGGCACTTGTCCTGGAATCTCTTGTGCTGCCGATTGTCGAGGGATTAAGTCCTTCGGGAACAAATTGCTCATCTCCGTTTCCATGTTAATCTGATTTTAGAAATGAGATTAAACCAAATTCAGCTTTAAGAATTTATTAATTAAGAATATCATGTTTCCCGAGATTAAAGAATGAAATGGCAATTAAAATGGATTCTTACTTGTGTCATACTGGACAAGCCTAGCTCAATTTCTCCACTCTTGCACGCCATGAATACTGCAGTCTGGAAATATTGAATGAAAAAAGAAAATTGTTATCTTTTTGCTTTGTATTCATTATATGTAAAGCGATCAGAATACGTGCAAGAATATTTCTTTATAGATAAAGTTGTCAAACCTTAATCCTTGCTTCCTGTGAAATAGAAACAATGACAATAAATTAGCCATAACAAATGTATTCTACAAAATTTAGCACAAATGCAGTTAACGTTCAACTCTTGCGCTAGTATATTAAATCATTACCCGATAAAATAGGCGCTGTGCATCATTGGATGCCAATCTCTGAAGGTCGGATTCATTCAGCTCAATGTAATGCTGACTGTTCTTGAAAGCCAGACCTGGAACACGGCTGCTACAGTGAAACAAGAAGGCACCCCTTTACAATACAGTTTATGTTATAATTAATATCGATCTATAGAAAAATTATATGTATGTAACATAATTTAATAAATTTCTATATATATGCTTACTCAGGTTCAACAACGCCGATAACTGATTTACGGTACTCATCGAAAAGCCTCCGAGATATCGTTCCGGACGACGGACTAGGTTGGCTGTTGTCTTCATGGTAACATCCATCCCAGAAGATCAAACAACTGGTAATTAAGAATCGAAAGACGGTCAGCTGAATCGATATATTGTCATAAAAAATGGAAAAAAAGTAAGAGGGAGAGTTGATATATACTTGGGTAATTCATAATATGACCATAAGCAAATATAAGTGCAGCCAAAGGACTGCATTACTGATCGGAGAAAGTTTGCTCGTGCTACATCGTCAAGAAGGAAATCAGTGTCCATGGATCACGTGCAGTTAGCCGTTGGCTAACTAGTTAACTAACCTAACCATCTGCACCACTGCTGGATCCTTTTCCTTCTGGATCATCATCTCTATGATCTCTTTAGCAGGCTATCTAATTTAAATAATCTTTTAGCTGATGAAGAAGACATGATTATAATGATGATGATCAGACCCGGAGAAAGTCTAGAAAAGTCATGTTGAAATTGTGAGAGATAGATGCGGCGTAAATTAAATATATAGCATAGTAGGAGAATGGAGGAGAACGCCAGTACTTAATTTAATTTTATGATATAAAAGAATAATCTGAAGGTTGCCAGAAGAGAGGAAGAAGAACCCACTTGGGAGTTTGAGGGAATTATTTGTAAATGGGAGCTTGAAAAGTAGTAAGAGAGAGAGATTAAAGAAAAACTTGAAAAGTATACGGAGCGGCCAGCCACTGGCACAGGGAGATGGTAGAAAGAAGAAGAAAAGTAATGGGTCAAAGTCCTCGCTCGCCACAGTTTGAAAAGAGTCAAGGGAGGAAGGCAGACTGTCTCTTTCCTCTTTCTATATTATTTCTTTATTAAAATGGTTTGTTTGCTCCTCTCCAATGCCCCGGTCTCCCTCAATGTATATATATATATATTATGTTATTTATGTAAATTTCATAAATAAATTACATGCTATATTTTAGATTAGCATATTGATAAGTTTTATTAAATTATATTTGTATTTATCTTTAGTAATTGACTTGTATCATCATAAATATTTGTTTTGAAAATAAAAGAAAGGTCAATCAATTATTAAAGAAAAAGTCGATATTTTTTTTTTTTAAAAGAAAATCTTAAATTCTCTCGAAATAACTCTATTTTATCTCTTATTTTAATTTATGATTTTATCAATCACATAACACTATACAAAAAGTTATTAAAGTAAGTTGTATCATGTGTTTGTTTATATAAAATTTAGAGATTGGTCTTTTATACAATCTAATGCCCATCTCCTAATTTAACAAGCAAAGTTGTAATACTTCAAATTGCAGAACAACTCAACCCTATTGGTCCTACATAAACTGCCACAGTCGGCAGTACTCTTGTGTGCGAACTGCAAAATCTTTGTTTAGGTTATTACAAATTAAGACAAGTCAGCTTTAAAGAGTCTTCCACTAGGAATTTCAATAAGATTTGATGGAATTAAATCAAGATGGTGGCTAGTTAGTTCGAATATAGTTGACACAGTATCACTACACTTATAATGGTATAAACTATATATATATATTTTTTTTTTTTTAATCGGAGTGTCTGGACCAACTTAAGCGCACCTCAACTAATCTATCAGGATCCTGAAATGATCCACATAGTAAAAATTCTAGCAACTAACCCTATTAGTAACCCTAAAAGGAACTCGAACTCAGGACTTCTTGAGTAATATACCTAAAAGTCCCTATCGAACCGCTTAACCACCAAGAGATAATTAAACTATACAATTCTATACATTATAAGTAGCGTTTTGCTTCTACAAGAACGCCATAAGGTTAAGGTAATAATTTTATTTATATAATTGTGAAACAAAATTGATTATTGCACGGCTATAAAATTAATAAATTGACTTGTGTATTATTTTTAATTGGTTATGATAGAAAAACTAAAATCGATTTGCGGGCTGGGCTTGATGCATGTCATCTATACTTAGGCCAATATGAACTTTAATATTATGATGAGGGAGCCGATTAGGAAAAAAAAAAAAAAAGACTATAAACAGGGATCACATCAACTTCGCTATAGGATTTTGAACATGAAGAATTAAGAGAGTAAAATTTAACCAGATTAATAGATATCAACTATATATACAACAAAAACTCTTAGATCTATATAATTAATTATTGACGCTTGATTTTGGACACCAACGACTCGCACATGGGAAACACTGAGCTGACTCAAGAGACACACGTGATGGATCCATGAGATTTGAATATGGAGCTGAGATTATATATTTTACAGAAAAATAAATAAAAGATTGGCAAGAGAGGGTTTTTATAGTGGTTCGGATGCTCAACAAGCGACTCCTACATCCACTGTTATTTTATTGCTCACTGACTATTTCTATGATTTTGCCCGTAATGTATACAAAGATGAAGAAATACAGTGTTTTACAGAGAGAAAGAATTGAAACTCAAATCTCAGCCCAGCCTCCCGCCTCCAGCCCCCCTTCTTCGTGAAGAGAAATGCCCATTTATTCACCCAAACACTCAATGTAATGAGTGTTTTGCAAGTTGCCTTGACACATGGAAGACTCTCGTCCATTCATCTCTTGAAAGGAGATATAGTTGATGAGAATATCTTTGGAGATATGGGCTTGACAGCTGGTACAAGAAGACATTAAATGAGCTGACATAGGCGTGATTTTTTAGGCACAACATTAATTTTGTTTCAAATGCTAAGCTTCAATAATAGGAGTATGAATAATAATGTGAATGACATTTTAATGAGTTATTTATGAAAACCCTCGTATGTTTTGCTTATTAATTGACCCCCTACTCGTATCGGAAATGAGATCCTAACCTTCATTCCATTAATCTTAATTAATATTAAAGTATAATTGATATTTTCAAGTTTTAAGAAGGATATTTTAGACTTTTCAACTTTCTAAGAAAACTCTAAGGGTGCGTTTGGATCGGGAGCATATAAGATGATGGAGATAATTTACAAGATTTCAGTGTTTGGTTTGCAAGTAATAAAATATTACGAGAATTTTTTATTGTAAATAGTGTTTACTGTTGGTAATGTGGGGGGTAATCCGATACCCTCCCCCACCCCTGCGATTAAAACATTATCGGAATAATATGATTTTTATACCCATTTTTCCCTTAATTAAAAATCATTTTGGACACAATTGCTCTTAAATGTCTTTCAAATAACAATTACCTAGCCCCCTTACATTTGAGAAATTAGCTAAAACATCATAGCCACAAAAAAGTTTAAAAGTCAACGAAATACCCCCAGCCACCCAAGACCACCGCTGGCTGTTACTCACCACTATCGGCCGCCGTAATGGTGCACGATTGGCGGGATCCGATCGATTGTGCGTCGGTTAGGCCTTTTTAGGCTATGGATCATAGATCCATGGCCGGAAACGACTAGATCTGGTTGTTATGATCCATGGCCGGAAACGACTAGATCTAATTGTTTCACAGCCACATCTTTGGCAGTGAAATGACTATAGAAGTGGCTTTGCCAGCAACCAAATATGGCCAGTCATGCGTCATTCCATTGACTGTAGGTGGCAGGCGACGATGGTGGCTGGCTACAGACAATGGCTTGGGGTGGGTGGGGGTGATTTTGCTACAAATTAAAGTTTTATATGACTGGGGTGTTTTAGCAAAATTTCAAATGTAGCAGGTTAAAAAATGATTCAAAAACCAAACACATTTTCTAAACGTTTCCAATAATTTTTAAGGTGATCTATCTTTCCGTTAATATAACATCTTAATAAAACATTAAATGATCCAAATGCCTCTTAAGTTTTTTCTTCTCTCCCTTATTTTAGGGTTTAGAGTTACGAGGGTAAAGAAGTTTTAGGATATCTATGTTAAGGGTTTTGAATTAAACAAGGGTTACGGTCAGGGGCGGACCCAGCCCCTTGTAGGCCTACCCTCACATTTTAAAAAAAAAAAAAAAAATTGTTTTTATAGACCCATAAAAAAATTCTATTAATATATATATCCAAACCTACTTTCAGATTAAAAAAATGAGAAATATTATACATATATTCAGACTCATAAAAAACTTGCAATTAATATATATATTCTAGGCCAACATCATATTAAAAGTTTAAAACTTTCTCCACTCTTTTTTACGTCCACCTGTTTTTTATGATTTTATCTAAAAAAATTTTTACTCTCTCATTCTCTCTTTCACTTTTTCTACGTTATTCGTTCTTAAAACATTTGAAGACTAAAATTGTTGAAGCTTTTATTAATCAAGGTGCCACAATTAGCTTCGTTTTCTGTTTTATCAGTTTTAGGTATGTGTATTGCTCATTTCATTTTAGTTTATTTTAGAGTTGAATCATGCTTATTTTTTGAAGGTTTTTTATTATAATTTTATGGGAAAAGACATGGATCTTGTGAGTTTGTTTTGTGTTTAAGAATGTTCATGCCTTCCCAAATTAAACCTTAACTATATTTTACTGAATGTTATTCTTCACCCTTCATCCATCACTTTCCTACATTTCAAACGTTACCGTTTGGCTGCTCAAAATTATTAAAGAAATTTGAATTATTATCTATGTTTATACTAAGAAAATTTTCCCCTTTTTTATTAATTCATATTAAAAGTTAAGTTAACGTTGACTTAATTTAAGTTTTAATTGACTTTAGCTTAGACTAGGCCTGATCAAAGTCATGAAAATTTATATTATAATCTTTGAAAGTAAAAAAAAAAAAAAATAATAATAATAATAAATAAAAAATTAAAAGAAAAAAAGAAAAAAGAAAAAATTCGTGTAAAACATTTTTGGTGGATTGTGATTGTTATAAACTCTTTTAATTATATTGGATTTAAGTGGATCGTTAGATTCTCGTGGTCTTTTGCTCTCTTTAATTTAGAGGTTTTTCCACGTAAAAATTTTCTTGTGTTTTCTCGTGAATTGAATGTTATTTTCAACATAATTTGCTCAAGGTTTTGCTTCTCATAGATTTATCCAAGTAGTAGAGTATGGTGTTATTGTATTATTTTCTTTCAGATTATTGATATTGTATTATTTCCTTTATTTAAGGTTTGATGATTTTTTACAAGTTTTGACTAGTTGTTTGACAAACAATAATGGAATCGCGGAGGCCTCTCTGGACAAAAATCTTGGATCCGTCATTGGTTACGGTCCCATTTTCGATACCAATAAAATGTCAACCAATAGCAAAACATATTGGTGGTTTCCTATAAATATCCTAATTATAATATCCTAATTATAATTGTATAGCGTAGGATTATATCGTTTTCATTTTATATTTTTTTTCCACACAAGTAAATGCGACTGCTATGAGTCTCTGATTGAGATTTGAGGGACCTTCAAATTTGAAGGACGTGGGCTATGACGCTACTCTATTTTTTTTTTTTTTTTTATTCTTAGCTTTTATTATCTCGTGATTTCGGTCTGATGCTTTTGTCCCCACAGCCATTGGGTGTGTTTTCATCTTCTAATTAATAACTCGTTTCACCCCTCTAAAACGCTTTAGAGATGTCACCTCAATATATAAAACATAATTAATCCATTACTCTTACAGTGGAACGACACTGCTCTTGATTCAATCAGCACATATGAGTGTGGCAATCGTTGACTTACTGTCTAAATATATCACTTATAGAAATTTGGGCTAAGATTCTTTAACATGAAAAAATTTGTAAATTTAACTTCTCTTATAGATTTTTTTTTTTTAATAATTATCTATTCAGACTAACTTACGTGTATTTTAATTAATCTTTTAAGATTTTAGAAAGTTAGAACTATCGATCAAGTAAAAACTCCAATGACCATACTTATTAACAATTGAGAAAAGATTTAAAATCAAGACCTCTAGAATAATACATATATAAGTCTCTATTAAATCACTCGATCAAAAATAATTTCTTTTATAATTTCATTTGGTTGATGACCTGAATTAACCCTCAAAATTTGAAGTTTTAATAAAACTAGCCATTATACGTTGATGATCTAAGAGATCAAATTCAGAATGGGATCTTCTAAACACCAAAAGAGGCCTTTTTCTCTAATAAATGTCTCAATAGTCACCTCTTAATTAATTGTTTGTTGAGTTTCTGAAAAGTCAAATAAGTGATCCTGATTAGTCGTTGTTCACTTCAATAATTTTTGCATTTATTTCGTATACAGCCATCAGAAAAACATACTCATTTCACATAAGCATAAAATATAAAAATAATAAAGTAATTATATTTAAAAATCATAAAGGTTTTAAGAAAAATAGAAAAATGTTTCCATGTTATTTGACATTTTCAGATGAACAAGTCTTTCTGTCACCTACTCTGAATTAACCACTGTTGAATTGAGGGGAGGGTTATAGGCTCTTCCAAGTTCCAACTAGCAATTAGAGATACTTGAATGTCCATTGTATTTCCTTAACTCTAATAATTGACAAAATGGACAAAATTACGGCTCTTTTGACTATATAAATCATCATGACTCATATAATAAGTAAATAGAGAAACATTTTTTTTTTTTCACCCAAACGATGGTTTTATGACATTTTTCCGATCACATACTTTTAAAATGTTTTTTTTTTAACCTAAATTTATATTTTATTTTTAATTTTGGTATCGTTGTAACCCCACACCACCACTATTCTCTTTCTCGATCGTCACTTACCAAAATCCCTTAAACCCTACTCCTATCGACCTTATCAATTATCGACAATCGAACGATTAGAGTTTACACAGCTACCCCTCTTAAGTCAAATTCTGATCAATCTTATCGACCAAAATCTAACCTTCTACCACCAAAAGACTCATCGACCTCCCTTCTTCAAAAGCCCCAGCAGCCTAGACCGAGTTTGTTCTCTGTCTGTTGTCAAAACATAAATTTGGGTAATAAAGTAATATTTTAAAAGTTTGTGAGTGAAAAAATATCATTAAACCATTATTTAGGTGGGAAAAAGTCGTTAACTCTTAAGTAAATATTAAGAAAAGGAGAAAAAGAAAAAAAAATCAATATCATTATAGACTTATGTATTACTTTTGGACTTCTCATCCTTTTATAAGAAAAAGCAGCCACATTAATCGCTTTACCTTTGAAAAATTAAACGAGGCTGGTAATTTTCCATCATATCCCATCCAATTTACTATATTTAATAATATGTGCTTCAACTAATTCGTTTCTTTGTTATATATCTATATTCTATAACCATCATCATTCTTACTGCCTTCGTACGATTCATTAAAAAAAAAAAAAAAGAATTATATTAGCCAGATAGCGAACAAAATGTTAAGATAAAAGAAAAAATACCGTGACTTATGTCACGTCCAGCTCAAACCCTATTAGATTTAAGGTACAATAGCTGTTTAAGATACTAGACTTAGACTTGATCCAAAATTATCAGAGAATATGTCAAAAAATCTTTCTAAAAGCTTCCGCAATGTTTCTTCACAAAAAATTTAGTAAAATAAGACTAGGATTCAATTGCGTGTATAATTAATCATAATCCTCCTATGTATAGTTTTGAAACGTCAAATCATCTTATAAACTCCTTTATAAAGTAGTTAAGTCTTATGTTATTTTCATATTCCAAAGTATGGTATTTAATTGAGAGCTGTTTTAAGAGTTTGTAAGGTATTTGGGCTTTACCTTCTAGGGTCGTGATACTCGGTCTCCACCATGCAAATGTGAGCACATGAAGCAGTCTTAGAGATTCATAACATGCTCATCAAGTTGCTGAGTTGGGAAGCCAACGACAAATTTGCTGAGATTCGTTAAGGTATAAACCAGTTGAGTTGACCGATGACCAGAAGCTACATAATTATATAGAATCTTCTCTCATTTTGTGCCTTTCATAGGAGAAGCAGAGCCACCAATTTGCAATTGGTCCTTTCCACGTAAGGGAGTCAGTGTCAAATGTTGTCCGTAATGAGACAGTTATATGGTGGAGAAGAGTTATGTTTCTATTCCCTGGATAGAAAAATATGAGTTTTGAGCTACTATTCTAACTAGATTTAATGGTTTCAAAGAGGAGTCTCTTCTGGAGGCTGAAACCTAATAGGCCAATAGTTTGAAACAAACCAAATATAGTAAAATATTTTTATAGTGTCATAAAAAATTATATCCTCGATTTAAGATAGTTATAAATAAGAATAAATTCTACATTGTAATAAGTTATAATTTTTCTAATTCCCGTCTTAAGGAAAGTTACCTTCACATGATAATAATTATCTGTATATTGCAAAAAAATATATGGTATGTTACATTAAAGGTTTAAGATGAAATAAAATATTTATTTGAAATTGTTTAGGATAATAATTTATGCTTTAGAGTTGTTACCACATCTTTTAACTTGCGGGTACATTACTCGCTAGCATGGACATTTTCTTGTTAAAGCCAAAATATTTTTAGCTTCTTAAGCATGATTAGAGCTTCTTGACATGAAACTTTTTGTATTTCCATACTATCATTCTTATAATTATTTGCTTTCTCTTCTTATTTAATTGTAGAAATTATTTCTTCTTTTATTAAAGCATATATGACTTGTTACTCATTTGGATGATTAAGGAAGACATTAATATTCATTCGGCTAGTGTAATGAAGTTATCGAATCTGATCACTCAATTCTACAATGACTCTTTGATTCTCTTCATCCACTTCATTTGTAACTTGCAATTCATCGACATCGGGGGTCCTAATTTTGTAATGCTTAACAATTGATAATTGTCTGTAGCTTCACATCAGTTGCCATACAGCAATTGCATTTACAATTCCATTAATGACAGTTATCTTTGTTGGTTTCAAAACACGATATTTTATCCGTTTCAAAAGTAGGCAATTGAAGCGCTGAATTGAAACCCTAATATTATTAAAACATGAATTGAAATCATAATATTGTACTACTAAAACGTGAATTCTAAAATAAATAAAAAATTTAACTACACCTCTATTAAGTTATAACCTCCTCATAATAATAAAATTAGTCAGTCCCATCATTATGACTATAGAGAGGTTTTACTGTATTATAAATTTTAGAATCTACAATTTAATAGATGTTTTTGGATTTCTTTTTCAAGTAAATTAAGGACATTGATCTCATTAGGCTTTCAAAATTATCCATATATTAAAATATCAATAGCATAAAAATATTTGAAACACAATCTCGCTTCTGTGGTCATCCTAAAACGCGAATTAAAATTTCTTCTTTGTTAACTTCTATTTATGGGCTTTCATTTCATTTTATTTTTTCTTCTCTCTTTTTGTAAGTTATTTTAATTTGTTTCTATAGTTTAATAGATTGAGTAGTGAAATTATATTCTTAACCAACAATGAGTTGACCGAGTAGTAAAGGCTTGGAGCCAAAGGGTTTGCTCTCCTTGTGGTTTTAGGTTCGAATCACAAAAACAATTACTAATATTGTTGGTTACGGACTATAGGGTTTGTCTTGTTTCGAACGCTTTATTAGGGGTCGAAAGAGTTGAGATTAATCAAGATGCGCGTAAGCTGACCCAGACACTCCTGATAACACAAAAAAAAAAAAAAAAAAAAAAAAAAAAAACTTCTTCTTTTAAAGCAAATTCAGTGAAAAATGGACTTATCTCACTCACTTGTTTTCAATGCAAAGCGATCCAAAACTGGAAATATTGAGATAGTCATACAATCTTGTATTCTTTTCCGCATTTAAATTATAGTATTTGCATGACACATCATGGAATTTGACAAGCTTTTAAGAACTTGACTCTAAACAAATGGAGATTAAGTTTGTTTTTAGACTCCTTAAAGTTATGTATAAATTCCACTTTTCATCTTTTACATGTGCATGATTTTTGTTATGAAGTACTTGGTGATTGACACTTTTGATATAATGTTTTCTTTCATGAAATTGACCCTGCCTCGATTCAATGTACTTCGGTTTTTCTCTGCCCATTCAGCACCCTAAAAGGCTAGGTCTACTTTCCCTGAAATGCTTAGTGGGCTAAAAAGAATTTGTCTGGTTGTACTTACATTGAAATGCTTATCTGGGCTGAAAGCAGTTGTCCATATCATCTTCACATAAAAAAGGAAATTAATTTTTATTTGTATTTAATTGATCAATATCTCCCTTTTAAATGTTTTTTTTTTTTTTACAAGTTTAATCCAAACGAAAATTATTAGATTTAGCATTTTAATTTACAAATATATTCATACTCATAAAACCAGAAATGACATTATTTATAAATGTACTTATTGATGCCAAATTTTGTTGAGAATGGAAACACAAAGTAAAAGGTACAAAACAATTCTAGAAGTTACTTCGCTTTAATTGGACAAACTTAGGCTTAAATAGCCTTTACAAACTTAACAGAAAATGAGAAAAACCTGCTCACGTTCAACTACTTAATGTGATGAGTGCAACAAAGGAAATGTAACAAATATCCTAAAGACTAGGACTTATTCAAATAAAATCTTAACTGAATCCCTAAACTTTCTCTTCAAATTTTGCACCAAATATAGGATCACTGTCTTGTCCTTCAGAATACAATGCCTTTATGCTTCTGTCTTTGGATTTGTTGACTCTTTGATCTATGACTTGACCGTTTGCTACAGCATCGGTCTATGTCCGTGCAAAGAACTACAAAGGCAGGGTTAATACAGGGTTGTAGGCTAATTCTAACGATGACCAGTTCTAAGACAGAGTGCTCAAGTACGAGATGATTGTGTGATCATTCCACGCTGTCTAACCCCTCTATATAGTGAAATAGAATAGCGTTAAGAGAATGACTTTGTCTGTTGCAATAGGATTTGGGTTGTAGAATAATTTGGAGTTTTAAGAGAATGCACGATTTTCTTCCTTTTTTGGATCATATCTATTTTTAGTTCTACTCACTTCCTAGTTTTTGCTTTCCCAAAGAATCTCTATTTAATTAGAATTCCGTTTTCTATTTTGGAGGGATATCTTTTAGATTGCTTACTTAGTAGTAAGCAAATATATCAATTTAGGATTTTATTGTTTTGTCCCTAGAGAAATTAGGATACTACAATGCTAATACTCATCAATTATAATGTCAAATTTAGTAATCTTTTTATCGAGGTTAAACTTTAAAAATAAAAAGAAAAAAAAAACTTTTAAAAGTGAGGATAGGGATAAATTAAATTGGAACTAAAAATCCCTTTTTTCATCATACATTGAAATCTTGAAATCGATTTGCTAATTACCGAGCGTTGTGCTTGCCTACGGCCAAGCAACTATGTTGCTAATTATTCTCTTTTTGGCATTGGTTATCGCTTCTAGAACTGTGAGTCACCATGCCACAACTGCTACTATTATTGTCAACCTATTAGCATTACTACTAAGACCATGATTTTAAAACCCGACCGGTTGAACCAGTTCAATCAGGAACCGGTGGCTAAACCAGGTCGGTTCATATAAAAAATCGGAATCAGTAATTAACCCGCTTTTACTTGCGGTTCGACTAGTTTTTTTGTGATGAACCACCGGTTCAACAGGTATAAACCGGGTCTACTACAGTGAAATATAAAAAAATAATTTAAAATTTAAAATAATAAAATTAAAAGTTAAAAACTTAAAACCCTTTTATGAGTTTTCTCCCTTCCCTTTTATTCGACAATTCCCAGCACCAGTAGAGAAGAAAAAAAAAAAAAAAAACCCATTACCAAACAACGAAATCAGCTTCGGCTTGCACTCTCTCTCTGATGATGATACTGGTTTACTCTTTCTGGTTTTGCTTTGGTCGTAGTGTTGTTGCCTTTTCGATCTGGCTACTCTGATTGGTTTCATTTGGCCATGATTCCAAACTTGGAGTTTTAGTTCTCTTTTCTCCATTTTTTTCTAGTTTATTTTTGTGTTCCAGATTTGGGTCAACATAGTTGCGGCCCTTGCAGAAATTGTGAGTTAAATTGAAAAGATGCCTGGCAAAAACATCCCTTGTTTGTTTTATAATATTCTTAAAGAGGGATGAATTTTCACTTTGCTTTGTGAGGAGAGAGTTTATGGATGATTCAAATTCTTTGTCTTAAGCTTTCCTCTCTGGTTACTCTCTTCTCTATCCAACTTGGAATGTTTTAGACTTGTAGTTTTAATTTCATTTCAGATTTGGATATATCTGTTACAGAGAATTTTTTATCATCACAGTTAAAAATTAAAATCTACATTTTTTTTATTTATTTTTTTTTTTTTTGCTGACGTTAGCATGATGACGTCACGGTCTGACCTGTCAAACCCGTGACCCGGTGGCTTGGCTGGGTTGCCCCCGGGTGGGGTGTTAAAACCTTGACTAAGACTATTATGCAACACTACCAGACGTTTAGAAAACTGATATTGGATTCTAAAATAAAATAAAATAAAATATATCAATCATTCTTGCTAGAAATATGTTCACACTCAAATTATTTTTTCACATTTAATGTTTCGGACTTTAGAACAAGATTATATCTCTTTTTTTAATCGAAATGTGAACGTAATCGTCTTCTCATGGATTTTAAATTGGTTATGTGCAACTTGCAATTCGAATGCAAGAAACTTATGCTAATCAGAGTTACTTAGTGATTAGTACACATTCCAACCGTATAAATTTTTAATTTACAGTCACGTGTAAACAACAAACAAAGCAAAGACACATTTCAAGGCATGATCAAACAAAAACCAAAATTGAGTATATCCAAGATTAATAATAATAATAATTAAAAAAAATAATACTTAGAAATATGAGAAATTATCTTAGATAGTTCATTGGTGTTACAGATAGTTAACTTAAAAACCATGAAGTCTGGAACTTGGAATTTAGAAAACCATAAACAGAATCTTCATATATGTGCAAAATTAGAAATAAATATAAAATTGTAGTAATCGCCAATGTGGCCCCCGGCAACATGGTTGTTGTGCCAAAAATACATATTGATGTCAACACCACCAATCAGACTTCAACAAGCACTTAAGATAAAGGGTATTAGTTGTCAAAACCCAAACCCCCTAAAAAAGATATTATATAACACCTGTCCCACCTTTATCAAAATAAAGGATCATGATGAATGAGAGCTCTCCATGTGTCAAGGCAACTTGCAAAAGTACTCATTATATTGAGTTCAAAGGTGTATAAATGGGCAGCTCCCTTCATGAAAAGGAGGCTGGCTGGGCATATGAGAGCTAGACATACGTTTGAGCCTTATTATTTTTTCTCTGTAAACATTTGAGCTTTTACTCAATCTTTGTATGCCTTACAGGCAATATCAGAAAAATAGTCAGAGAATAATAAAATAACAGTGGATGTATGATTCACTTTACACATCCGAACCACTATAAAAATCCCTCTTGTCAATCTTTTATTTATGTTTCTACAAACATATATCATCTCAGCTTCATAATCAACTCTCATAATCATATCATGTGTAATTTCTAAGACCTGCTTAGCACTTAGCATATGCGACGTTGTTGGTATCAAAATTAAGCATCAATAATTTGGCGCTAGAAGAAGAGTATGATTCACACCAGCTCTTAATATTTTATCAGATAAATTTGAATCTGGCAAAGTGTTAAACACAAGAGTTTTAGCCCTTCAAGTTAGCTTTCTGATGGTCCAAGAATCATCCAAATCTAAGGTATACAACTCAAGTTATTGTTAAAATACTAAAGCATGTTCTAGATCAGAGCTCTTAGATTGTGTGGCTAGATCTCTCAGATCGCACGCATCAAAGCTCTCAGATCGCGTGGCCAAATTGCACGCATTAGAGCTCCCAGATCGCGTGGCCAGGTCACTTAGATCGCGCGCTCAGATCACTCTGATCTTTCGATTTAGATCGCGCGGCCAAATCATTTAGATCATACATATTAAAGCTCCCAGATCAGATGGCTAGATCACTCAGATTGCATGCATCAGAGCTCTCAGATTGCATGGCCAGATCACCTAGATCGCGTGCATCAGAGAAAAAATAATAAATCCCAAATGTATGCCTAGCTCTATGCTTTCTGATTGAACTCCTTGTATTCTCAGATCAATCTTTGCGCTTTCTGATCAAATTCTTTGTGTTCTCAGATTAAGCTCCGTGCTATTTGATCAAACTCCTTGGACTTTCAGATCAAGCTCCGCACTTTTCGATCGAACTCCTTGTGTTCTCAGATCAAGCTTTCCGCTTTCTGATTAAACTCCTTGTGTTCTTAGATCAAGCTGCGTGCTTTCTGATTGAACTCCTTGTGTTCTCAGATCAAGTTTTGTGCTTTTTGATCGAACTCCTTGTGTTCTTAGATCAAGCTGCGTGCTTTCTGATTGAACTCCTTGTGTTCTCAGATCAAGCTTTGTGCTTTTTGATCGAACTTCTTGTGTTCTCAGATCAAGCTTTACGCTTTCTGATCGAACTCCTTGTGTTCTTGGAGCAAGCTTCGAGCTTTCTAATAGAACTCTTTGTGTTTTCAAATCAAACTTCATGCTTTCTGATCAAACTCCTTATGTTCTGAGATCAAGCTTCGCACTTTCTGATTGAACTCCTTGTGTTCTCAGATCAAGCTTCACGCTTTCTGATCGAACTCCTTATGTTCTCGGATCAAGCTTCGTGCTTTCTGATCGAACTCCTTATATTTTCTAATTGAATTCCTTAAACTCTTAGATCGTAAAAAGCTCTTAAGCTCTCAAATCGCAAAGAGCTCTCGAGTTCTCAGATCGAGCTCCTTATGATATCATATCGAGCTCTTTATGCTTTTTGATCGAGCTCCTTATGCTCTTTGATTGAGATCATAGGCTTGTTCATTTGCTTGAGATCGCGTGCATAAATCAAGCTCCTTAAGCTTTCAAATCGCGCACTCTAGATTAAGCTCTGTGCCTTGAGATAACGCGTCAGATCGTTTAGATTGCACGCCTCAAGCTCTCAGACCGAGCCCCTATCAGATTGCAATTAGCTCCTATCTCTTAACTCATGCACAATCGCTCTCAGCTCTAAGATTACGAATAGCCTCAGATTGTGTTCTCAACTCTCAGATGGCGACCAACTACCAGTGTTAGAAAAAACGCATAGAAAACTTAAAACAGCCCCGAAACATGTCAAAATGGTAGATTTTGGCCCTAAAAATACTCTCCACTAGGTTTCCTTGTTACCACGATGTAGATCATGGAATGAGCTTTCCATGGATATCTTACGGGCTCCAAAACTCCTCCTGGATCAAAAGTTATGCCTATTTTAAGTTGGCATGTTCGTTTATGATCTTTGAACCATGTGTTTTGGCTTCTGACGCTTAGCTCTCTCCAGGAATTCATCTGCTAGACATTTTATGTCAGTTATCAGATCGTGATCAGCTTTGGATCGCTCCAAGCTCTCAGATCGCAGTCCTAGTACTCAGCACTCAATCACGCCAGACATAGTTCGAGCTCTTCAGTTTGAGACTGCAGCCTATAGTACGGTAGCCATTCAGATCAAAGACTTGAGTTTTTGAAGTGCAATAACGTACTCCAAAAACTTGGAGGGGGGGGGGGGGGGGGGGGGCGTTCTATTGTGCCAAAAACACACACCGATGTCAGCATTATCAATCAAAGCTCAAAAAGCACTTAAAGGCAAAGGGTATTAGTTGTCAAAACCCAAACCACCTCAGAGAGAAATAAAATAAAAGATCAGGATGAATGAGAGCTCTCCATGTGTCAAGACAACTTGCAAAAACACTCATTACGTTGAGCTCAAAGGTGTATAAATGGGTAGCTTTCTTCATGAAAAAGAGGCTGGCTGGGCATATGAGAGCTAGACATACGTTTGAGCTATATTATTTTTTCTCTGTAAACATTTGAGCTTTTACTTTATCTTTGTATGCCTTACAGAGAATATCAAAAAAATAGTCAAAGAATAATAAAATAATAGTAGATGTAGGATTGACTTTAAGCATCTGAACCACTATAAAAATCCCTCTTGTTAGTTTTTATTTATGTTTCTACAAACATATATCATCTCAGCTCTGTAATCAACTCTCATAATGATATCACGTGCAATTTTTAAGACCTGCCTAGTACTTTGCACGTGCGACATCGTTAGTGTCAAAATCAAGCATCAACAATGGTGGAGATCCAACTGAAGTTGGAACAGAGAACCACTGTAGGATTGCTCGAGATCACCAAGAGGCTTTACGTTACAACTCTCAACATCGTCTTTTGCCTCTTCCCTCTCTCTCTATCACATCTTTTTTTCTCTACCAGTAATTTGAGCTCGTTAATTGTTCTAAGAAGCTCTTTGGTGTAATCAATAGCATCTCCCACAATTGAGGCTCTATCTAACTTTGTTATATATATATATATGTAAAATTGTTATATTAGTAGCTGGTCTGATATAATATAAACATTACCATGAAATTAAAGAGAAACAAAATGTGTACCTTGGTAGGGTTAGGAACCAAATTCCTCAAGGCCGTGTACTTATTATTCAAGTGTTCTCTCCTTTGTTGCTCCGTAGCAAAAGGCTCTGTTTGCCACAGCTCAAGGGAACCCAGAATCTGAACCCTCTGCCGTGGAGTTATTGGGATCGAAGCACCCTGGTTCGTTATAGATTTTAGAATGTTTAATCTCTGCATCAGTCAACATGAGAAAAACAATACATGTAAGTAGAATAATTTCACCAAAAAAAAAAAAAGGGTAGCTACAAGTTATGGAATAAAACTTTGGCCGAACGACTTGTGCATACCCAAGACTTACCATAACGACAAGTTGGTACCCAAAAGGTTTTGAAACAACAAATAGGTACCTTCCGTCATGTTCTGTTAGTGATTTTTGTTTATTAATAGTGAAAAGACTAAAATGCCCTTCAAAGTTTCAATTTTAGTTTTTTATAAATTTAAAAATTTCTAAAAAACCCCCTAGGTTTGCTAATTTAATTAAACACCCTCATATATAAAAGTTTGTTAAATGACAAAAACACCCCCACCACCCCAGTGCCAGATTCCGGCCACCATCGCCGGAATCTGGCCGGAAAACTGCATTATGACACAGATCCCCGTCGGATCTGTGTCGTAACGTGCCGATCTGGCCTTTTACGGCCAGATCCGCCACGGATCTGGCCGGAAAAGGCAAGATCTGGCCGTCGAAGCAGCAGCCAGATCTGGCCTTTTCCGGCCAGATCCGTGGCTGATCTGGCAGGAAAAGGCCATATCTACTGTCAGATCTGGCCGTCGACGCCGCAGATGGAGTTTTGCGGCGTCGACNCTCCATTACTTAACAATTCATGAAAAGTTTGTGCCACACTAGCTACTCTAAATAATATTTACTGTATATTCAATTATGCTGACCATTTTTTTTTTTTTTAAACTCCAAGTTGAAATCATTAATTTGTTACTTTGACAAACTAGCCTCTTTAAAGAGTTTTACCACACACGCACACACATATATATATATTATTAATTTTTTTTATCAACGCATGCTGACATTGTACGGATATCCTTTGGAACTTGGAAGCAATACTTCCTTTTTAAGTCTCATAACATATTTTAATATTAATATTAAAGTAGGCATGTGTTTAATATGAAAGAGTTACTGTATACAAATTAAAAATTATTGTTCTCTTTCTCCTTGTGAGGTCTTTGAATTCTATAATTAGAATTTGCAATAAAATAAATAATAATAAATAGATGGTTTAGATTAGGTTGATGTAGTTTTATGGATTATAATTGATATATAATACGATCCGATGTAATATGGTAATAACAATTTTATTGATTGTAAACGAAAAATAATATTTATCACCAACAAAGTTTGGGTTAAAATTACACCCATTATTTTCCAGAAGTGAGAAATACACTCAATGTTATAATATAAAAAATGAAAAATTAAAGCTAATTTTTAGTTAAAATTTTATTTCATCTGGTACCTTTTATATGTGATTGTTGCTACTGTTGACTAAATTTATTCATTTTGTTTAACTTCTCTAAATAACAAATAAGGGTAAAATAATATTTTTAATTATTTTTTTGGTCAAAATTAATTTTCACAAGCATCTACTGTAATATTGGGTTAATTGTCACTTTCAAAAACCTCTGGGTGTAATTTTGACTCAATTCATTCCCCGTATGTGAAAATATTAGGGCTCATTGTATTTTCCCCTAAAGTATTATTAACTAACAAAGTTTACTGTCAAGTATATTAAATAACAGTTTACCCCCTATCGCTTGTATTTTGTTAGGGTTTCACTATTTAATTGAACAAAAAACTAATGAAATAATAATTATAGGAGGTAATTTTTTTTTTTTTTTTTCAAGATATCAAGTAATTTGTTACCTCAAAAGAGAAATTTACTAATCTGGAAATTTTATTATCTCATTTTAGTGTTGATACGGCTAAATGGTGGTTGTGGAAGTGGTGGTGCTGCAGTATTAGTTGAGATAAGTGAATAAAGGAGAAAAACATTAAACATAATGTTTTTTTTTTTTAATTTGAAAAAAAAATCATTAAAAAAAATTGCCTTTTCAGATAAAAATATCTTAAGATATATGAAACATTAAATAATAAGAAAATATTCTATTTTGTAAAAGTGCAATAAAAAAAGAAGAAGATTAAATTAAACGTGTAAAATAATTAGAATTAAAAAGGTGGCCGTTGGGACTTATTTCTTTAAATAGTTAAATTAATTTATATTTTTCTCTCTTAAGAATAATTATTTTCATGACTATAGTATATATAATTTTATTTATGAATAAACGACTTTTTCCCACCCAAGGTTTGCCTCAATGACACTTTCCCACCCAAAAAGTTTTAAAATACCATTTTTTCACCCAAAGTTATTATTCTGTTACTACCCAAAGCTGATGTCAGTGGCGAAAATTCTCTTTGACACAACCATTTGAACCTCTAGTCTCATCTCTATAAAACTCCTCTCACTTCGGCATTTGATTTTTCACCAATTGTCGGCCATTACAAAGCTAGAGTTTTCTGTTCTTGACTGATATTCAATTGATTTCGATGGCGAATATTCAATTGGTCACCAACATTCGATCCACTACCCTTCACTCAACAAAAACCCTCCTACCTTGGCTCCTAGCAACTCATTGAACGCCAACTGAGAAAGTGAAGTATATTTTGGATATTAAGGAATACAAACTTTTGATGGGAAAATTGTATTTTGAAACTTTTTGAGTGGGACAATGTCATTAAGGCAAACCTTGGGTGGGAAAAGTTGTTTACTCTTTATAGGGGTATATTATATTAACGGAAAGAAAGACCAACTTGAAGATTATTGACAATGTTTAAAAAATATGTTTGGTTGATTTGAATAAATTGGTGAATAATATGTTTGGTTGGGGGGATAAATGGGTGAGCATGTTATATAGATTGATAAATTGCCCTCCTTTTTAAATATTAATACAATAGTATTTTTTATTATTATTTTTTGAATCACTTTTAACCCCTTACATTTGAAATTTTGCTAAAACACTCCAACAATATAAAACTTTAATTTATAGCAAAATTACCCCGCCCACCCCAAATCGCTGTCGGCAGCCAACCACCACTGCCACCGGTAGTTGATGGAACGGCGCACGACTAGCCGTATATGACTGGCCATGCGCCAACAAAGTTGAAAGTGGCCATGGATCACAAATCCATGGCCGAAAAACGGCCAGAGCTGTGGCCATGTCACAGCCACATCTTTGGCCGTGAAACAGCCATAGAAACACTAGATTTGGCCGTTTACCGGTGCATGACCGGCCATATCTCATTGGTCATGCACCATTACGGCAACTAACGTTGGTGGCCAACAATGGTGAGTCATGGTCGGCGATGGTCTTGGGTGGTTGAGGGTATTTTGTTAACTTTTAAATTTTTTTGTGGCTGGAATATTTTAGCTAATTTCTCAAATGTAAGGGGGCTGGGTAATTGTTATTTGATAAACATTTGAGGGGTGTCTGAAATAGTTTTTAATTAAGGGAAAAATAGGTAGAAAATTAGATTACTTCGATAATGTTTTAATAACACCCCTTATCAAGGTAATAAGATTACCCTATATATTATCAATAGTAAACACTATTTACAATAAAAGATTACCGTAATATTTTATTATTTACAAACGTAAAATAAACGAACATTACCGTTGTTACCTTATTTACCCCAGATGCAACCAATCCCTTTTAATTATTTCTTTTTATAAAAAAGATTAGTGTGTTTAAGCATGGGACATTCTTCTTCGATAACTACTAAAATACTATCTTCAGCAGGTACGCATAGTTTCATCATGAAACCTCATACTTTCAATTTAGTAGGGTAAAATAAATAAGCAATCATGGGAATCTTATTGTACAGTTTTCATTTAGCCATCTCAAATTCATTAGATTTTAAAAAGCCCCTTTCACCAAGCTTTCCTCTTCACCAGGTACGAGTAGTTTCATCAACCAAACGCAACTTCAGAGCATCCTTGAAGATGTCTCAGTCTCAGCCTCAGTCTCAGTCTTCCCAGAACCCAGGTAACAAATTCCATCAACCCATTAATCTATAACATGTTTTAATTGAAGCAAGTGAAGACATTGCTGCTGTGTCCTCGGAGCTGATGGTACTTCAGTGAAAATGAAATTTTGATTTAAATGGATTTTTAAGATAAGGGCTAATTTGTTTATCTGTAAGAAAAAATTGGTAACTTGTAATGTATATTAACTTATGCTTCTTATGTGCTAACTGTTGATTAGTCCAGTGGGAGATGGCATAGTCGTAGATTTTGTGTGTTGTCTTATATGTAAATGAAAAATAGGATATTTTCTTTATAAAGTATGTTGATTTTATGCTTCATTTGAGTTTATAATTCTTCAGCTGAATTAAACAATTTTTTTTTTCAGTAGTTAAGCAGCATAAACTTGTAATTCCAAACAAGCATGGTGAAAAGCTTGTAGGCATATTACATGACACTGGATCTACTGAAATTGTAATAGTTTGCCATGGTTTCCGATCCACTAAGGTTAGTGATTCTAAAATTTGAAGTCAGCTTTATTTATTTCTGGTTAATAAATAACTTGTTTTTGGTTTGATCAAGTTGTAAAGTCCTCTTCTATAATAATTAAAGGGCTCAACCTTTAAGAATTGCTATACCATTATTCTCTTAAAACTAGTTGTTGATCATTCTTTCATGAATTTGACTTAATAGAAATGTGTGAAAAAATTTTATTAGCTGACACTTCCTTCGGGAATTCTGGGTTCTTTGCATCGAGTTTAGACAAAAAGTTTACAAAAGAAGATTCAAGTGCAAAGAATTGAGAATAAATTGGGTAAATGGAGCAGAAATCAGTAAGTAAATGAAAACCTGATCCAACTCTATACATGTAAGGGACATTATAGCCCAGAGACATGCCCCGCACTAACTCTTCAGGAGTCCTACAGAGTCACACAGAAACCAAATTATTCAGTAAAACATAAGGGATTTAATCAAGAATTTCAGCTTTAATTTTAATTCTTTGTTTCAAGCTGTAAATAAATAAAAATGAAACTTTTACTTAAAATCGAAAGCAAAACCTGATCCAGTAACGATGGCCAGCTTGAAGAAGCTCGTGGGCCACTCGAACAGGCACAGAAGTTGGAACTCCAGTAGCCTCCAGATTCCCTCTCGGACTAGCCTCGGGCTTCATATAAAAACAAGAAAAAGCCAATTCAAGAACAAAGAAACAAGAACTTTAACAAAATCTTAATCTCACTGCACTTACTGGTGGCAAGCTCTTCCTACTAATGCCAGCATTGCATCGCTGTGAACTCACAGCCAACGAGAACAGACCTCTACAAAGAAAAGGTTGAAACATTAAACTCTGTAAAATTAGCAACTGAAATCAATATAACAAGCTAAAGCTAAGTAGCTAACTGTGATTGAGATTTGAGGAGAAAGAACAACAGGAAGGAGTGAAGAGAAGAGGTATACTTGGTCCATCAATCCATCAAATGAGCACCAACTCCAACTTCATTAGGGTAATCGCCAGGGATTTGTGTGGAAGTGGAGAAGAATTGGGAATTTGGGGAAACAGGGAGGGATTTGCATGGAGAAGAGAAGAGGGTATTATTTGGTTATGAGATTGGAAATTGGGGAAATAGGTAGGGATTTGCGTGGAGAAGAGAAGAGTTAGGTTATGAGATTTGGAATTTGGGGAAATAAGGTAGGGATTTGCGTGGAGAAGATTGGGAATTTGGGAAAGGTCTTGGTTAGGTTTTCTGTAATAACTTTAAAAAGTAAGGCTTTTAATTAGTTGTTTAATTTTAAAATAATTATATTTTGCAAACAAATCAATTTGCAACTAAATTTTTAGTCAGAAAAGAATTAGTTAAGTTGCAAGTCTGAAGAAACAAATAATTTAGGGGGAAGAAAATTTTTTCAACTTAAATTGGCAAGTAAACCGAATTTAGTTGCTGTATATAATTTTTTGTAACTATTGTTAATATGAACACAAAACATGTTGTGCTAAAAATGCCTTGGGGCCTTGTAATTATTGTCCAAATATAGGATATTTTGGTAATTTAATTTTTCTGTAACTATCATAATAGTTACAATACATTCTTAATTAATCGCAACTAATTTAGCTACTAAACGGGTAGTTGCAAAAAAATGTTTTTTTGTAACCAATAATGTAGATGCAAAATAAAATATTTAGATGCAAATTGTCAAATTATGGAGGGAAAAAATGGCCCACCAAAAATTGCAACTAAATTTATAGTCACTAAAGCAACTTTGTCTGCAACTAACAAAATAGTCGCAAACATAACTTTAGACGCCAAAAGTTGGAACATGTGGACCTCGAAATTGAGTTGCTCTTTGCCCGACTAATGGAATTTAGTTTGTTAATGTAGCTTTTTGCAATTAATTCTGGTTAGTTGGTAAAAAATTGGTTGGAGAATATAGTTTTTCTTATAGTGAACACACATCTAAGCACAGTTGTTGGAACTGAGAGTTAGGGACATTGCAACTAGTTCGGACGAGGTCACCAACCGGACTAGGCTTAAGTGCTGACATCGGCGACAACAACAATGTTCTGGTGTAGAAGCATGAGAAACATGGGAATTGCAGAGTAAAAAACGGAGGATGAAAAAATCAGTATAGACTGTTACGATGCAAATTTATTGAAAGTTTTATAACTTTACAAGTTGTTTAAACTTAAGCAGAATGGGTTAACTTGTTCATTTGTGCTTTAGTGTGGTTTAATCATCATCAAAAAAAAAAAAAATAAATAATAAATAAATAAAATAATAAAAAAGGCACCATGGCAAAATGTAAAGCACACACACATTTTACACGGTTCAACAATTGCGCCCCAATCACCATGGGACCAAGTCAAGAAGAAGCCAACTACTATGATAAACTTTTAGTATTCAAATACAAAGCTAAATATAAGCATTAGTTGACAAACACTCTGTTTATGATAACACTTCAATCTTCACTCGTTGGTTGAATATCAAGCCACCACAGTAAGCTTCACACATGAGACCACCAGATCAACCTTGAGCTCTCTCAAGGTTCATTACTGAAGTCGTGCTTCAGCTCAACTGCTTGAAACACTCCAAGCAAGCAACAATGGAACCACTTCCAAAACCAAGCTCAAACAAGCAAGAGTTAAACAAGGTATTCAAACCTATTTAAGCATAATGAAACCCGAATGAAAACAAGGAAAACCTCAAAGAATATTTAGAGAATTATCAGAGGTATATTTAGGCTTAAAATAAAGAAGCATTGACTACACTGAAATTTTCTCCCAATGGCCAGTTGACTAAAATAAGACCAATACTTAGGGTAGTGGCCAAAGAAGACTTTCATCTTTAGTAGGTAGATGTAAAGAAGAAGTTTCTTCATGGAAAATAGTGAAGAAATTTATAGGCAGTAGCCACAAGTTTTAAAGTACAAGGAAATGAGAGACTGGTGTGCAAACTTCAAAAGAGCCATATGGCTAAAATAGGCGCCTAAACGATGGTACAAGAAGTTTGATAGATTTATATATAGTAACGGTTTCCTAAGATGCTAAGCAGACATTGCTGCTATTTCAAGAAACTTGGTAACTCCTATATCATCTTATTACTATATGTAGATGACATGTTAATTGTAGGGGCTTGTAAATAGGATATGAAAACTAAAAAGGCAATTGTCAAAGGAGTTTGTATGAAGGATTTGGGAGCTGCGAAGAAAAAATCCTTGGTATGAGGATTACAAAGATAGAGCCAAAGGTTTGTAACCCCCACATCAAGGTACGTAATTTTATTTATTCCTAATACCCTTAGTTGGATGTCTTGATGTTACTTAGACAATGTGAAGAAAATTTCTTAAAAACTTCATTAGGGGTAAATGGTCTTTTCACCATAATTAGTTGAAAAAGTGGGAAGTGAAAGAAAGCAAAATAATGTGAAAAGATAATAAAAATGAGGGTATTTTAGTAATGACTAAAGGACATAGATGGAATTTCATAAAAAGTACAAGGGCAAAATGGAAATACATGTTATATTTTGATATAAGGCTTCATTTGAAGAAACCCTAACACTCCTTCAGCCCTTGTTCGCGCCACCCTTTACCCCCATTTTCTCTCAATTTTTTCACTAAATTTAAAGGAAACTCATAGGATTTGGTTTGGATTTTTGGAGATTTTCAATCCTAAAGCATCTTAAAGTAAGATTCTAGCAAAATAAGTGTGATTAAACTTTAAAGTTTTAAATCTTATGGTTTTATAGATCTAGGTCCAGAGGAAGGAGACTTTAGCAAAAGGAGGTGAATCACACGTTCAAGGTAAGTAAACCTAATTTAGCCTTGATTTGAGCAAGACTTGTGTAGAATGATTCTTGTATGTTTTATGTGATTGTATGTGAGAATTGGTGGCTTTTTGATGTTGAATGAGGATAATTTCAACCATGAGAAGTAGTGTATGAATATGTGATTAATTGGTGGAATATGAAGAATTAGTGATGAAATTTTGAAGTGTTGAGAATTGTTGAAAATGGCCAGGTTTGATCCTATAGTTAGTGAGTTTTTGGTCAAATTTTTGGTGGAGGCAGAGAGATGTGGAAGTGTAGCCAACATGGTATTTGCATTGCATATGAAGTGTTTGAAAAAATCCAAAGAGAAAATGCATGCATGAGTTGGCTAAACCCTATTGAACAAAGGGTTAGAGAAAAGCAAGAATTGAAGTAGAAAGATTATGTTGGGCTTAACAAGTGTAAGAGTTAGTATTCAAGAGTGCATATTGTTATGCCAAAATAGAATATCACTTGGTCATGTTAGTTCCATGAGAGAAATGACCCTTAGTGTTTGGTTCTAGTTACTTGAACCTTTCTACTTTTTGAATAGCACATGAAAGTGTTAGAAAGGAATGCAAGTTAAAATGTGTATTTTGATATGGTAATTGTGATAGTAAAGAATGATAGAATATTTCATGAAATACCATTATGCCATAATGAATTTGCAAGTTTGTATATATGATTTGGAAAGTAATTAAAGAATGGCTTGACCATGCATATTTTGTGTACAGATATATTGTAAGCCTTGATCTAGTAAATGAGAATATGTTAGCAAAGAATGAGAAAGAAAGAAAAGAAAACGACATAATAATTTCTTTTAAGCTAAACAGCAAGTATGTATATTTTCTCATTTGCTAAAGAAGCAAGTGTAGAATTTCCATAGCCTGGAAATTATTTAGAAATGTGTATAGTATCTCTTCTATCTCTTTCTACAGCATGTTATGTTATAAGGTTGTTGCAGTAGGGAACCCGTGAGTGATAGAGATGCTCACATGCACGCCGCCATCAGTGAGCGGCCTCAGCAGAGAGATACAACATTTGTACAGTCCGTCAACAGTGCATGTGGATGAGGACTGTACTAGCAGAGAATACTACATGCACGCCGCCATCAATGAGCGACCTCAACGGAGAATACAACATTAGTAGTCATCAGTAGTGCATGTAGATGAGGATTGTACCCAGTATACACTCACATGGCCAGGGTTCAAATCCATGCCTCAACCTAGTCCGATCGGCAAACAAGAAGAGAAACAGAATAAGAAAGAGAAACAAAAAGAAAAGAAAGAGATACATCATAAGAGACAAAAAACAGAAAAGAAAAGAAAGTTCTTTTCTCAGGAAAGTTTATTATTCTGCATATGTGTTATGCTACTTGCATGATTCAATTTCTTATGTGCTCGACGATGTACAATTTTATCATTGTCTTTGCATGTTGGTAAGTAGCAATCAGAATATATAAAAAAATGCAGAATATCAAAAAAGAATGCAGAATGTCAGAAAAGAATGAAGAATATTATCAAAGATTAAAGTGAGAAAAGGAAAATCAGAAAATGAGTAACGGAGGAAACACAGTAGTGCAGTTTGGTTTACTTACTAAGCAATTAGTGCTCATCCATTATTTACGTTTGCATGTACTAGATGATTTACCACCGGGTGGGATGTCAAGAAGCAGAGGAGTTTAGCGACACTGTTCAAGATTACACTTATGTTTACTAAAGTATATCAGTATTTTGTGTATATATTAATGAAATAAAATTAGAATTTTCGGATTTTACATTATGTATATGTTTATAAAAGTTATTTAGTGGATTTTATCTTATATTTCTAAAGAATTACTAGCTATACAGTATATTACAGGTTTCTTGAAGCTGACACAAGAAGAGTATGAAGAAAGTACTCAAGATCAACATGCATAGAGCAAAGCCGTAAGTACTCCTTTGGTAGTCACTTTAAACTATCCAAAGATCAGTCACCACAATAGAGCATGAGTGGAGACTACATGGCCAAGGTACCCTGTGCATCATCGATTGGTATTCTATAATGCCATGGTGTGTACAAGGTCAAACATAGCACATGTAGTGGATTTGTTAGTAGGTACATGAGCAATCCAAGAAAGCAATATTGGGAAGCAATAAAGTGGATTCTCAGTATTTGAAAGATACATACAGATTCAGCATTATGCTTTAGGAAGTTAGACTTAGAGCTACAAGGTTATGTGGATGCTGATATGTGGTGACATTGATAACCGCAAGAGTACCACAAGTTATGTCTTTACATTAGGTGGTACCAACCATCAGTTGAGTTTCAAAGTTGCAGAAGATTGTTGCTCTTTCTAACATAGGTAGGTAAGTTGCTGATAGAGCTAGTAGGAGCATATGGTTACATGGTTCTGAAGAATTGGGTTAGAATTATGAGAAGAGCGTTTCGTATTGTGATAGTCAAAGTGCAATTTACCTAGCAAAGAGCCTAGTCTACCATGCTAGGACAAAAAACACATAGAATTCGATACCATTTCATACATTCAGTTTTGGAAGCAGGAGTTATAGCTCTCAAGAAGAATCAAGGCAAGTAAAAAATCTAGCTGATATGTTTATGAAGGTGGTTATATGAGAAACTGAAGTGTGTACAACTTCAATTGGATTTCTGCTTGAAGAAAGAGAAGTTGATGTACTATGATGGAAGTGAAGAATTGAAGACGTGTTGCACTTGTCTCCAAGGGGAGATGCTGAGATTGTGAGCCAAATTCAATCCAAATTAGACTTGGATTAGGACATGAGTTTCCTAATATGTGTTAATGTAGAATTGTTTTCCTTGAGGAATACAATTGGGAATAGGGAATATAATTGTATTGGAATTAGAATAAATTCCTATTAGGATATTGAGATTTGAGTCCTATTAAGAATAGTATCTCATGTATTACCTATAAAAAAGGGTTAAGTGTTAGAGTTAGATATCACCAAAGAATAGAAGGCAAAGCCACAATTAGAGAGTAAGAGCCATTGAATAGAGTTTAGTGAGTGAACAATTTGTGAGACTTGTGAGGATTCTTGTAATTTTTTTCTTCTTCTTCATAGTGAAATTCTGTAGCGGTAAAGTAGACGTAGCTCTCATATGGAGAGTGAACCACTATAAATTTTGTGTGTGTAGTGTAGTTATTTGTGTTTGTTCGCACTATTTTTTCATTTTCAGATATTAGGATTTGCTAGTATCTAATTAAATCCCCCCAATAGTATAGCTTGGGATGAATTTGCATGCTATGTGGGTGTACCATTACAAAAATACCTTCAAAGCTCAGAATAATCAGAAACTTCATTTTGCGAAAAAATATCTACAAATCACCGAACCGAATTGGGGGTTAATAAATTAATTAATAAATTTATACTCACACAAAATTTAACTAGAATTATGTGAGATATGTGTTAATTACTTACACAGACATATGCAGACAACATTTTGGCAAAAATTTGGCTTTCTTCCTATGGAAAACGCAATCCGATTTTGGTATTGTACTCAGAAGAGTCTCACATGATCTAACTCCATTAGAGCTAAATTTGGAATCTTTAACCTCCTTTATAGCTAAGTCTGAGACATAAGATGATGGATAGAAAAAAAAATGTATCTATAATTAACTGAAAGTGGTACTAATTAATTGTAATTAGTAGTAGCTAATGGAAGAAAACTCACGTAAAATCCAGCAATTATTAGCCAATGAACGAACAAAACATTGGTTATCTTTAAACGAAGGGAATAAAATCAAGTTTCTATCCGTGAATTTCAATAAATAGGTAATCTTCTTGGCTGCTTGGACATTTCCAACAATTGCAGCAACTGAAAGCACAGTTTTGTCGTCTTTATTCTGAGTGCCACTTGATCATTTGACATCTTAGTCAATAGATACTCCACGATATGTTCGCCGTGACTGTTCCTACAGCTACATGAAAAGCTGCGTCAGAATTTTCCGTGATCCTGGCTTCAACACATGTTCAGCCTGGTACAGACTTCTTACGTATCGGAAGTGCCTCGAGTATAGCTTATACAATGGTAGGTACTTTTTTAGATCGTCTGCAATAAGAAAACAAACAGAAAAAAATATTATTGTATTTGCCTAATTATGAAAGTTCATTGCCATATTCTGGTACTTCGATACCCATAAGTTGAGATGAAGACAAGGGCAATACTGAGTTGAAGCAGCCACAGGTGTGATGGATGGCCAACTCTATGATACAGACTGCTCCATATCTGATTGAAATGATTCTGAAGAATAGGTGGCAATAGGAATAGGCTGTGATGGAGGGGCGGCCATTGTAGATCATAGATTGCTCCTTTTCGGATTGAAAATATTGTTTCAGTTGTGATGGGAAGTTTTACCAAGTGTTTACAGGAGATGACTAAAGAAAGTTTGGGATTATTTTTGGGACATAATTCTGGTAAGAGGCCACAGGCTACTTTTATAAGAAGAGGCCACGGTGTGTGAGTGGGAGAACAGACTACAGGCTAGGATGGACGGGCCAACTCTCTGATTACTTCTGGCTACTCAATAAAATAAAAAGAGGGGAGAAATCAACAGGTTTCAAGATGTAAATTAAAAAGCCACAAAATATATGTCAAAGAAAAGGTTTTAGATGATTAAAATGTCTCATAAAGATTTAGTTTCAATACAGTCTAAACAAAAAAGAATTTTAGAAATTACCACATACAAATTGACGAGGAGAACTTTGTTACAACGAAAAATGTTGTTTCTTTTTAATTCCGAGACTTGATCATGGTTAAGTAAATTGATTGTGTTCTTTTTAATTTTTTATACCGAAATAGGCTTTGAAAGACTCTCCTTAATTTTTTAACGAATTCAGGTTTTAAATTTAATTTATTCAAGAAGTTCCCTATATCAAACCATTTCATATGATGAGGTTATACTAAATTTATTAATAATATAAAACACTTTAAAAAGCGAGATACACCTTAACCTCGTGGAATACTAAGAATAATACTACACATACATAATTTTCATACAACATTTCTCATACAAATATATTGGCAAGATATAATTGGGTGAAAGTTTAATTTTAACTTTAAATTAGCAATCATATCTTATCACATAATGTGTGTATGAAAATGTTGTGGTGAAAAATGATGTATGTATAGTATATACTCGAATACTAATTTTGTCTTGGGGTGCCAAAAGAAATATTTTATGTCTTGTATTAAAGAATATAAATCATGACCAGTGATTCTCACTAACAGAACTCTAATAACAAACAGAATCTTAAATAATATTTTTTATCATTTATACTTATTAATACGTTATTATATATTTTTTTGTTAAACATTTATTGAGTCGACGTTGGGCATACATTCGAATACAAACTGTGCCATATCAGTTTAAAGTTTCCAAATCTAAACCAGATTACAATTTTTGCAACTCTTATTAAATAGACCTCAAAGTTTAAAAAACGTATCACTGATACCCGTTTATCCTAAACCTGTTATATTGTCATTTTTTATGGATAAATAAAATAAAAATTTGGTCTATAAAAAATGTTTCCTCTCTCTTTTACAAATTATCCTCAAATATATATATAATATATTTTTTTTTTTTTTTACAACAAATATATTATCTTGCTTTTTTAATATTTTGGCAAAATTCATCTACCTTATTATCATATATAAAACTCTCTCTCAAGCTTGCTTTCTCCCAGATCACAAACCATGGACTTGATACTACATTATACAATATGTGTCTTAGATAAACACAATGGATTATTTAGTGATGCCCGCCAAGCTGATTGCATTGGAGAAGTCTCCAACTTCAACTCAACTGAGTTGAGGTATTACAAATTGTTCGCGATGCAAAACTAGTTAGCGTATCTCAAAACTCCGATACTGGGTCTAGGGCTCAACGTCGGGGCAGGCCTTTCAAAGACAAGAATTATTAGAAAATATCAATACCTAAAGGGTATAGTTATCCAGGTGTTGGAAATGAATCATATAGCTTCTCATAATTATGGCTTGGGCTCAATCTTTTTGTCATGATTGCTTCTAACATGATGACATTATTTAAGGCCTTATCTTAATCTAATCAAGTCTCATTTCTAAATTATCTTGCTCAAAGTTATACATATTTTATATTCCAAATTCACCCTAATATTTATATTTCATCCTCTCTCCCAACATTCTTCATATTTGTTATATATAATCACTTAACTACACTGTTAAGATAATTATATAAATGTAATTCTGCAAGTAGAATTAGTTGGAAGTTAGTTTATGTAGTAGAGTAGTTGGAAGTCAGTTTATTGTTGAGATAAACTCTGGTTAGATGTTAACCAGAGTTAATTATGTTGAGTTACTGTGTAAGTATAAAACAGTACAACTCAGAATTGATAAGCAATAAAACACGAAGATAGATTCTCTTCAAAACACCTCTCTTGAAACTATATTTACTCTTCAACATGGTATCAGAGCAGGAATTTTTTTTTTTTTTTTTTTTTTTTTTTTGCCAAATTGATCAAAATTATATCAATCAAACTCCTAATCTTCTTCTAATCCAGCTCAAAGGAGATCAGATTTTAGTAATTTTTCAATTTAGCTCAAATCCCAGCAAGTTCCAATATAGTCGATGATGGCAGAGGAATCAGTTGTGCCTTGAATAGACTCGAATTCACCTCTACGTTCACCCCTCAAATATGCCTGGATCAGTTCTTGTCTGAACAACACGTTGGAACGAAACAACTACGAAATCTGGAGCAAAGCGATGACCGTTTCCTTATGTGCTAAGAACGAGCTAGGGTTTGTTAATGGAGTTTGTACGAAGTCATCTGTGCATCCTAATTTGGTTCCCAATGGGAAAGATGCAACTCTCTAGTTCTAGCTTGGATCTTTAATTCAGGTTCAAATGAGATCTTTAATGGGAATGTATATTCATCCAATGCCTCTCAAGTTTGGCAAGACTTGAAAGAGTAGTATCACCAAGTCAATGGGACTAGAGTTATGGAATTCACAAAGAAATTGTGAATCTACACAAGGAACTAACATTGTCGCAATCTATTTCAACAAAAATCAAGTCATTATGGGATGAGTTGAATTCTTAGTAAGTCTACCCACTCCAAATAGCACTTCGGCTAAGGCACATCTTGAGCATCTAACCAATAGAAATTGTTCAAATTTCTGATGGGTTTGAATGATTCATACTCTACGGTTAGGAGTCAGATTTTATTAATGAACCCTTTTGCCAAGTTAAGCAAGCTTACTCTGTAGTTAACCAAGATGAAAGCCAAAGGGTTTTAGCTGGATTGAACACTAATTCGGAGGTTCTACAACACTTTATGCTTAGAATAATGGTAAGAACCAGAATCAAGGGCAGAAATATAAAGGAAAGAAACCTTATATTGAGTGCGAGTACTGTCACTTGGGTGGACATAAGCGTGAAAATTGTTACAAATTGAATGGCTATTAGCCGACTATCAATTTACAAAAGGAAAAAAATGGTTCAAAAGCTAATTTTTGCTAATCAGGTGCAAGCACGGAATTCAGCTATGGAAGGTGCAAATGCAAAACCTGTCAATACATCAGTTGGTCCTATTTTGACATTAGAGCAGTATAACCACATTTGCAGTTGTTGGGAAAGGAGAATGTTAATCCTTCAGATTCCTTAGTTGCAAATCTGGCAGGTACTTTCAATAGTACTCATAATGCTCTATTTCATGTTTAAATAGTAATGCTAGGATTATAGATTCAGGGGCTACTGATCATATGACATGTAATATTCATGCTACAATCCCCTATTACCATAAAGCCTTCCTCAAAATCACTTGTAGGATTACCTGAAGGAACTAAAATCACATTGCACATATAGGTTCTCTTATTTTGGATAATGGTATGCATCTTTCAAAAGTCTTACATATACCAGCCTTTAAACACAACCTACTCTCAGTCTTGAAATTTACAGTCTCTAATAATTGTGCTATCAATTTTTACTATGATTTCTATCTAATTCAGGATCTTTACAAGGCAAATTGAAGGGGTTTGGTAAGCATAACACAAGGCTTGTATTTTCTTGATCCAATGTCACAAACTCTATATTGTCCAAGTAGATATATCAAATAAGGTTGTTTGCAGTGTTTCAAATCAATTTTCAGCAGTGTCATGTTCAAACAATAATTACCTTTTGATTATAGTTGAATAAAAGTGTTGATTCACCTAGTTCTTTATGGTTACCGATACTAATATTGAATTGTGGCACCAAAGGTTAGGGCATGCTCCTCATACAATTTGTATGAATAGACAATTAAATGTGTCTAAGCCTCCTCACTGCCAGTTTGCCCATTAGCCAGACAGACCAGAGTTCTTTTCTCACAATCACTCAAATTCAGCTGCATATTTGGCCTATTACATGTCGATGTTTGGGTTCCATATGGGATACCAACACATGGAAATGCTAGGTATTTTCTTACCCTAGTGTAACCTAGTTATTTCTAATGTAGTATAAATTTGATGTGTTTACTACCATCAAACATTTTTTTCAAATGGTGCATATTCGATTCATTTCACTCCCAATGTATTAGGAGTGACAAGGTCTTGAATTCTTCAATAAAGCTGTCATGATCTATTACTAGCACAGGGATTATACACCAGAGTTCATGTGCCTATTCTCTTTAACAAAATTGGTTTTGAGAGGAAACATAGACATAATCTTGAAGTAGCTAGAGCTTTAAAGTTCAATCAACATGTCAAGTCATTTTTGGGGAATTGTGTGCAAACAATGGTGTGTCTTATTAATAGGTTCCTTCTTCTTTTAAAAGGGTTTATTCTTTTGAGAATTTTTTTGGAAAACCTTCATTGGATCACATGAAAGTATTTGGTTGTTTGGGTTATGCTATTATCCTCACCTCTAAAGACAAATTATCACCTAGATCTAATCCTTGTGGTTTTGGGTTATTCCTTGACTCAAAAAGGATACTGTTCTATAACCTTTCATCTCATAGTGTCATAGTTACAAGAGATGTTATTTTTTATGAAAGAATGTTCTTTCACTTGGTCCAAATTACACATAATTTTTTCCCATCGATACAGATTTCCTTGACATTGAGTCCACCTCTTCTATTAACCTGTCTAGAATTCAGAACCTACAGACACATATTAATTCCCTATTCATCACCAAAATTTAGACCCGACAGCACCTCATACTGTCTCTTAAATTACCAGCATCATCCCCCGTTTCCACAGCATTTAACACCCATTAGAAAATCCAATAGACCTACAAGATCCCTTATTGGCGACACAAATTTTGTGTGTCCCTCTATCAAACCTTCACCTACAACCAATTTTACATCATATCCTATTTCCAATTATGCGTCATATGATCATATTTCCCTCGCTTAAAAAGGTTACTTAACAACTCAACATTTGGTAGAACCTTCTTTTTATTAGCATCTCAAGATCCTAATTGGGTGGCTATATGCAAAAAGAAAATATGCTTTAGAGCTAAATAAAACTAGTCTCTAGTCCCTTTACCCCTAGTAAGACCCCAATTGGTTGTAAATGGGTTATAAGCTCAAGTATAGAGTTGATGTTTCTTGGAAAGATATAAGGCTCGATTGTCGCTAAGGGATACACTCAAAAAGCTGGCATTGATTATACAGAAAATTTTCCCTTGTGGTCAAAATGGTCACCATTTATCCCTAGCTTCCATGCATAATTGGCCTTATACCAAATTGATGTAGACAATGTGTTTCTACAAAGTGATTTACAAGAGGAAATTATATGACTCTGCCTCAAGGTTTTGCAAAGCGGGGGCGGGGGGGGGGGGGGGGGGGGGGGGGGGGGGGGGGGTGGTGGAGGGGAGCAAATTATTATTTGTAAGTTGCACAAGTCACTTTATGGCCTAAAACAAGCTTCTAGAGCTTGGAATTATAAGCTTACACAAGCTTTAATTTCTGGAGGTTTTATTCAATCTAAGGCTAATACTCTTGTTCATTAAGAAAATTGACTCTCACATTTGGTTAGTGTTAGTATATGTGGATGAAATTGTCATCACAGGGGACAGCATTGATATGATCCATCATACCAAGAAGCTTCTGCATTCTAATTTTAAGCTAAAGGATTTGGGATGCTAAAGTATTTTTGGTTTTGAGGTGGCTAGATCGTGTAAATGGATCAATTTGTGTCAAAGAAATCAAAGGAAAATATGCTCTGTGCTCATATCTGAATCTGGGTATCTAACTCTAAACCTTCTGTAGTTCCAATGGAGTTCACCTTGAAGTTAACATCTATTACTTATGATGAATGTTTTTCTCCTGGCAATGATCCACTACTTGTGATCCTAGCATCTATCAAAGGTTAGTAGGTAAGTTGTTATACTTATGCAGACAAGACCAAATTTAGTTTTTTGTCAATCTATTAAGTCAATCATGCATAGCCCCAAGCAGTCACACATGAATGCAACCCTAAAGTAGTTAAATACATCAAGAAGCAGCTCCAGGTTTGGGTTTATTTTCTCAACTATGGATTTATCAACCTTTTGTGACTCGGATTGGGCATCTTGCCTCATTACAAGGAAATCAGTTACAGGTTATTGCATTTTCCTTGCCAAATCTTTAATTTCATGGAAGTCTAAAAGGCAGGCCACCGTTTCCAAGTCCTCCCGAAGCTGAGTACAAGGCCATGGCCTCTACTATGTGTGAATTGTTTGGCTCATACAACTTTTACTGAACTTGGATTCACTAGTCTACTCCTATTCCCCTTTATTGTGATAACCAAGTTGCCAACCACATTGCATCCAATCCCATCTTCATGAAAAGACTATAACACATTGACATTGATTGCCACATTGTGAGGGAACAACTCAAACTATGCTTGATCAAAAATGCTTATGTTCATCCTCAGAACAGCATGCTGATCTTCTAACTAAAGCTCTTGCAAGTCCTCTTCATTCAAAAGATGTTATGCAAGTGGGTGTTCTTGATCTCCTTCACCTCTCAACTTTGTTTGGGGGGGGGGGGGGGGGGGGGAGTGGGGGGTTGTGGTTGTTAAGATATTTATATAAATGTAATTCTACAGTAGAATTAGTGGAAGTTAGTTTATGCAATAGAGTTAGTTGGAAGTCAGTTTACTGTTGAGATAAGCTCTAGTTAGATGTTAACAAGAGTAATTATGTTGAGTTACTGGGTAAGTATAAAACACTGTACAACTCAGAATGATAAGCAATAAAACATGAAGATGATTCTCTTCAAACAACTCTCTTGAAACTGTTTGCTCTTCAACATACCATACAATATATGTCTTAGATAACACATTGGATTATTAGTGATGCCCGCACAAGCAGATTGAATTGGAGAAGTCTCCCTACCCAACTCAACTGTGTTGAGGTATTACAATGTTCTATGATGCAAAACTACGTTAGTGTATTCAAAAACTCTGATATTGGGTCCTGGCCTAGGGCTCAACATTGGAGAGGCCTTTCAAAGACAAGAATTATTGGAAAATTATCAAGTAGTAAAAGGTATAATTATATCCCCCAGGACTATTAAACACCCTACAAGCTCAAAAGGAAAGCAACTAATATATTTGTGGTATGTAGCCCCAAGGTTTGAACCCATGAACTGAAGGACGAAAGCAAACCTCATTGGCTGCCAAGCCAAACCTTGGGATTATGGCTTGGCATTTATGATAGAATTGGTGCACATACTCGTTTCTTCTATATTCTAGAGTTTAGAATTAGTATATGATCTACTCAAGGATTATTGGATTAAAAACAAAGTTTATCCTATTGAGAAGCAAGACTTTTATTTTCTCCTATATTTTTATGTTAATTTAATTTAATTTATTCTAAAATCTTTAAATATCAAAAGTGATCATTGTTAGACATAGGCAAGAGCCGAGCCTTTCAAGATTCTTAGTGATAATATTTTATTTGTCATGACTTACTTGGAATATTTGTAGTCAAAAAGTTTTCTATATCAACCTATTTATAACAGGATTGAGTGATAATAAATATATAAATAATACATAAAGTCAAAAGCAGTTTAAAAAGCAAGAGACCAGTTTGTGGAAAATACACATAATGATATAAGATCTTGACAACGTGGGATTTTCTTACTAATCTTTAAGCTCCTTCGAAAATATATATTTTGTATATTATTTGTAGGATGGTTGCATTACAACATGTTATGCCTAAAAAATCAGGGCTACCGTAAGCTACACAGCAAGCACTAATCAAAGTGAAGAAGGCTTGCATCGTCTAGGAGCTAACACGGCGCCCCAAAACAGAACGAATATAATGTCATCAAATTGGCAGATTCAAGATTTGTCTATGAGTGACTAAGGACGCACACTGTCCAAGCTCATATAATTTGAGGAAATTCCTAAGTTATCAGCCAATGGGAGGCAAGGAGGACTTGCAGACATCTACCCATTTGCAGATTATAATTATTACCTTGTATCCCATACTATAAATAGGGACTCCCCCGTCATTTTCGGGATTTAATCTTAATCCTGACTTAAACCTCATTCTAATTGTAATCTTATTTTCAGAGTAAAGAAATACGAGAAAGAGACTGGTTTGATATTCTCTCTGAATACTCAGTTATGTATCTCTGGCTTTGTTTGCTATGTGACCTCTTGTAATCTCTATATATAAAAGAAACAGTGGACGTAGGAATCGCTTTAAGCATCCGAAACACTTTAAAAAATCATTTCTCATTATTATTCAGTTTTGCATTCGTAATTGATTAACTCTTTGTAATCATTCATGTGTAATTTCTAAGAACAACTTAGCACTTTCAACATGCGAGGCGTTGGTATAACCGATCACGCATCAACACAACACAAGTCAAAGTATTTTTTTTTTATGAACTTTTAGACTCTCTTGAAAATCTTATATTATTTACCATTCTATTGGAGGAGGTTGTGAAATACAAATACATGTAATTGTTAAATGTAATTATTCTGTTATTTTGTGGAGGGAAATAATAAAATATATGAATTTTATTACACCAGAATCGTTTAATTAAAGAGGAAATGTTTTCAATTAATGAGCAGAAACCGGAGGAAAACATTGAGAAACAGGGGAAGTGCAAAGTGAAAAACGAGGGAACAGGGGAAGCAAAAAAGTATAAAGAATAAGCAATCAAGTACTATCTTGTGTCAAATTATCGTGCTTATTATTATGCCTTAAACTATCCACATACATTTGGGTTTGAAAATTATGCCTTCTACTGTAATATGTGGTCAAGTTTTAGTTAAATTTATCAATTTTTCTTCCCTCTTTACACTACATTTTAAGATTTTAAGACTTTTTTTATTTGACTACAAGTGAATGGATGTCTTGTCTAAGAATTTAAATCTTAATTCATCAATCTTATCTCTCATCTCCAATCACAATTATAGTATTATTATTGGGTTTATTTATACATATAGTATTATTGAGAGTGTTTAAGTTAATTCTTCTTAATCTTGTTATATAACATATCATTAACATTAAGAAGACTTTTGTTATTTCATAAACATAACAAGAACTTTGCTTTATTTCATGTCTCGGGGAATGAAATTGTGCGGCCAAGAATGAGGAGAGAATAACTAAAAGGAGGGTAGCATCAGTATATTAAGAGGAGTGGAGAATGTGATGGTGTAGGACACGTGGAAAGTTACTATTGAGAATTAGATAGTGATAAGATCCCCATTGGATTATCCTGTCTGTAGTAAAATTAGGCAGCATGGTGACGTGGCAGTACAGCAGCCAAACTTTGGGTAATAGGTGGTGGAGAAGTCCTGGCCGCTCGAGACTTTCACTTATATACCCTACTAGGACCAATACATTCTATTCTTTCTCTTTCCTTTGAATTCTCTGTTTTACCTTCAGGGGTTCATCTCATCGTCTAACCAATCAAAGCTTCTCAATTTCCATTCATCACCAATTTTATTATTCAATTTCACGCTATTAAAATTACTTGTTTCTTAGCCAATAAAAATTCTAAATATTTTTATACATTCTATTAAAAAGTAAAAAAAAAAACACTATTTTTAAAATATATCAATGTAATCAATTTTTTTTATATTTAGGACAAACATTAAAATAATTCATTTATACTAGATTGTGATACAATGATTTAATTTTTTGACTCTTTTCGTGAACGTTTATTTTTATTAATCTAATAATAATAAGAGAGAAGTAAATATATCATTTTGTTATCTAATAATTAACCTTTTATTTACATTAGATCAACACTAATGAATAAAAAAAATTAAGTCACAAATTATTGTGCTTATTATTGATCAATCATAAAGTTTATTATTGTTAAAATAGCAGAAGCATGGCCACAATTGTTAAAGAATCCTTTATTTCAAGTTTAACCTTAAAAACATCCAAAGAAATAAAATAGTGTTATGGATGAAGTTTCAAAATTACAAGTATAAAAATTTCTCACTAATTTTAAAAAATAAATATTTTCACTCGAGGGGAATGCCAGGGCCATATGTATAAAAGACTAAGCCTACCAGGAGGGGAAGTTTCAAATACACAAACATGCTTTCTTTATTTTCCAACCAACCGGCCATCATGCTTTCTTATCTTCCAACCAATCATTCGATTCTGCTTCTGCAGCAATATATAAATTCTGCCGCTTCTACAAATGAATCTGTTTTGTTTGTAGTGATGGATGGCGCAAGAACCGCGGCACAGCAGTGTTGATTAATTTTCTTGTTGAGTACAAGAAAAATAATCAGCATCCTGTGCCGCAGGTCTATCAACACTGAGCTCTTTCTCCATTGGGCGACTTCACTCATTTATCAGGTATTCAATACAATAAAAATTCAATCATTTCCTTTTTCTTATGTTGAGCAGCTCAATCAAAGGTATCCACCCACTTGTTTGCAATTTATTTAAGTTTACATCTTTTTCACGAGCAATTCGGCGCTTGGATGTTGCCAACAATAGCAGCAAAAAAGGACCGTGTTGCGTCCTATTTTGTAGTGCCACCTGATCTTTTGAAATCTTTTTCAATAGAGACGCACAATTTGATTCGCCATGCCTGTCCCAACGCTACATGAAGTGCGTGTCCAAGTCGGTGATCCTCACTTCTAACGCATGATCATCCGAATTACGGAGTCGTGTTACCGATTCCAAGTTGCCTTCGGTATAGATTTATGCAGTGGCATGACCGTGTGAGATCGTCGGCAATAAAAACTACAAAGAAATTTACAAGAATTACTTTTACTTGAAAGCTTGTTGTGATTTCAACTTACCCATAGGCTGTGATGAACAAGAGGCCATAATCAGCTGTGATGAGGAAGAGGACATCCTGAGAAAGCTGATTTGAATTACTGCTGTTTTCTGAGGTGAATTCTGAATCCTGGCAAGTATTTATAATACTTTGTTGACGAGAAGCCATCAACATCCAATTAATAAATAAGTTTACTATGAATTATGTACAGAAACAGATATCAATTCACTGGGACAGGAGCCTTTTTCTTTTTCTAACATTTTACTATCTATTATCAAGTCTATTTCTAAATTTATCTTGTTCCTTTTTCAACATTTTCTACTATCTATTATCAAGTCTTATTTCTATTTATCTGTTCAAAGTTTTGACATATTTATATTTCCAAATTCACCTTAATATATTTCCTCTCTCTTTAGCATTCTTCATATGTTATATATAATCACTAACTATATTAAATAATAAATAGTAAAAATCGGTTAAATGCGTCCATCATTGTTGTTAAAAAAGCAGAAAGTATTGCCAAAATATGTTAAAGAATCCTTTATTTAAACCCTTAAGAACATCCAAAGAATAAAATATGCTTTATGTGAAACGTTTCAAAATTTACAGTTATAAAAATATTCTTATATAATCGCGTTACAATTCTCTAGTACTCTTAATTTCAAATTTTTTTTTTTTTTTTTTCCTCACTTGAGGTAAAAGCCCGGGGCCATATGTATAAAAGACTAAGTCTACAGAAGGGGAAGTTTCAAATACACAAACAAAACACAGGCGAACAAACCGAAGCACCCAGAAAAACAAGTATCCAGTGTGCCTTTTTGTCAAAAACACTAGACAAATAATGGAACCATAGTCTACCATCATCGATGTTACAGAGACGAACCATAAAACGAGACCTGATATTAATCGTTGGGCAGGACATAAAGAAATTTATCTTCTGATAGCCTGTAATGGGATCGACAAGAACAATATCATGGAGGCATTGATGACAGCAGAGAGAGTGCATCCGAAATGTCAAATATCATGAAGCTTTTCTCATGGAAAACTTTGGTTTACCATTATCTCCGTTGCACCAGGCACGCTGATTGCCGCTGCAAATACAATTGTGGTAACGAGTGTTGTTGCTAAACGAGCTCCGGTTGCTGCTTGTTTCATCCACTTCTCACCTTTCTTAACAAGTTCCTTATGTTCCTTGTAAATACCTTGCTGGGTTTCTCCTTTAGAATTTTTACTCGCTCTATATGCAGGCTGATAATTTCTCCACTTCCTGTGTAAAATAAATTTCAGAACTCAGAGTATGAAAGATTGCACTTCTAAAAACCGTTCTTGGCTTTTAACTGAAATCACTACAAATTCTACAAAATTTCTATAAATTTCTTAATAAATGGTTTTATATTCCAACATGTTACCTTTGATAGAGATAAAAATCATCAAAAACACAATTAATGGAAAAAAAAAAAAAAAAAAAAGGAAAATAAGAAATGGAGACATTATTGGTAAGACCAAATACTTATTTTCTTGATGTGAATATTGAATAGGGCGAATTGCCCTGTCATTTTGTCAATATTTTTCCTTCAGAACAAACAATCAAATTTAGAACTCATCACGTAACTCTTTTTTATTTTATTTTTCTAAATTAATAAATTAAGAACAAATTTATGTATTTTCTCAACAAGATTAAAAAAAATCAATTCATCATGTTGCTAGTCTATCCTCATTTCTCTCCCGTTTCAAGAATTAAATATACATTTAAATGATAAAAATTATTATATTAGACAAGTATTTCATTATAATGAAATTGTTTTATATCATAATGTTTTTGTTTATACTTCAAAAAAAAAAATAATAATAATAATAATAATAAATGCCCTTCATAATGTTTCTGGTTCCGCTCCGTGACTCTCACAATAGTCATTTGTAAGAAATGCACCCGTAATATGTTACTGACACTGAGTTGATTGAATCAGAAGGCTTACTGAACCCACCGTAACCGCTCTGCATCTGTAGGGCTGCACCATTGATGACACTGAGTTGATTTCGGGTGCCAATTTTCCAGCAAGTGCAAGAGATTATTCCATCATTGTCATGGGACATCAATACAAAATGTTTGTGACCACTCATTTGAAAAATAAGGTTGAACACCTTCTCTCTACGGTTCATGATTGCCAACTGAGTGCATTATGATGTCAGCATTTGAAAACCAGACTGCATCGGGAATGATTTTATAATCTCTTAACAACTTCGCAAACCCCAATTCTGCTGCAATAGGAACGGTCGTTTTAGTATAGAGTAAGCTCTTCGTGGTCTAGTGTTCTTGTATATTTCCATGCACAAGAGTTCGACAAGTTTTACTGCCTCTGGTTCATCAACTTTGTCTCTCTATCCTCTGTACGACTTCGAACTGCAATTAAATAAATTCAACAATGACACAGTGTATGATTTTAAAATTAGTTGAAAATTTTCATGGGATGCAAGCAATATCGTGGAATTTGCGATATGATTGATGTCTTGTCTTGATTACAACTTCTTGTTGCATCTCAATATCACTGCTTATGATATATATGAAAAAAAAAATTTGTGTACGCACCACAACAAAGATAACGTTCCCAAAAGTCTGGCTTTCTTCCGCTTGGAAATGCAGAGGTTTTCTTGCTATTGCATCAAAAGAGACTCCCCATCAGATTACTCCCTTATAGCTAAACTTGGATACTGTTTGACAAAGTCCTGCCAGTCTGAGACATACGATGGACGAAAATTTAGAATAATTTCGAATTTTAACATGAAAATAGACTGTTAAATATAGAGATAATCCATTTTCATTATATGGTTAAGAAGTATATAAAATTTTGGTCCTTGGGCAGTTGGACACAACATTCAATAGTTGATTATTAATTTACTTAGGAATTATGACAAAGTACCTTTCAAATAAAATAATAATTAGTACGAAGTACCTTTCTAATAAAGTAATGAAAAAAATGCATTACACAAATGGCACTATTGCGTCATACTTTATTTTTAGAGGGTATTTTCTCATTGTACTATTACTATATTTTCAAAGTCAATTAAAGGACAAAAAAACTACTTTGAAAATGAGTGTCCTTGACTGATGTAGACTAAACCATAAGATGAAAACAGATTCTATCACAATGTACTAATAAGTTAAAATAAGTCTATTGGAGCACAGTAATGTGCTGACGTAAAGTCCGATTGAAAACTGGTTGGTAATCACAGTAGTAGCAATAGAAAAAATGAACTCACCGTAAAGTCCAGCACTATGAGCGAATTCAAGAAGGAGAAGCATGCACATTTTCGTCCAAATGAAAAATATCTCGGGTGAATTGCTGTAAATATCTTATCATCTTTTTTGGCCATGTCGAGCAGCCTCAATAATCGGCATCCTGCCAGAGTTGTTTGCCACTGCAACCAAGTCGGTGTTGCCCATTATCATTTTGGCTGCTTCGAAATTGCCAACAATTGCAGCAATCGAAAGGGCTGTGTTGCCCTCGTTATTTTGGAGTCCCACGTCATCTTTTGACATTAAACACAATAGAAATTTCAAATATGATTCGCTTCTTTTCCAACAGCTACGTGAAGTGCTGTGTCCAAGTTTACCGTGATCCTGACGCGTACCGTTCAGGATTCAAGTCACAGAACTCTTTACCAATTCCAAGTTGCCTTCGAGTATAGCTTTATAAAGTGGCCGGTACCTTGTGAGATCGTCTGCAATAAAAGAAAACAACAGGAATTTGATTGGTTGATTGTTATCTTTACTTATGGAAATTTAATCACTACAAGAACATTTTTTGTCTATTAACTGGTTCTTGAAAGTTCATAGAGCTGCAGATTACATTTAACGTCTATCTCAAGTAGCCGCACGTCTGGCGTAGAAAGATCGTCGAGGAAACAGTTGATAAAAATACACTTTAACAAAAACTTAGTCTCCAATTTCAATTAAAATAGTTGTAATTTTCAGTAGCTACTTACCACAAGCTGTGAGAAGAAGAGGAGATGGGTGTGATTGAAAAAAATTCGCTTTCTATGTCAATAGCGTGCTCCATTACGCTAATCACATGTGATTGATTAATCGATCTCTCTTCTGAAGAAAAAGCCACAGGCCATTCTGAATAAGAGAGCCATAGGTTGAAGAAGGTGAGGAAAAAGACCGTGTCTGTGTTGACGAAGAAGCCACAGGCTGTGTTGAAGAAGAAGCCACAGGCTGTGTTGAAGAAGAAGCCACAGGTTGTTTTAAAGGTAAGTTGGACCACAGGCTACGGTGGAAAGCTACGCTCAACGCGGCACACATGCCTTGCCTACTCAACCCATGACTTACGAAAGAGATTCTGTCAAACCTCTGAACTATGGTGGCATTACAATAAAACTTTATTGTTTCGGAAGTAGCTCTTAAACCCCTACCTTTTGTTAAGAGTTACCTAGATCGGTTAGCTGACACAGTCAAAGAAGTGTCGAAGGGTCACTAGAACCCAACCAAAGTAATGAGAAAACCTCTAACAAGAGTGAAAGAAATGCCAAAACCTTGGTGTTGCATTGAGTCGTGCAATAGGCACATCTTTCTGGCCTTGCGCTATGCTGAGCGCCAAGCGTGTCGTCCCAGCGTTTTGATATATCAGGTGCTAGGTGTGATAAGGACCTGGCCTTCATGGAGGTTATGGTTTTCACATTTTTTTTTTTTTAATTATTTGTTTGAAAATTGCTTTTTTTTTTTTTTTTTCGTAAATGGGTGATACTGATTTGAGAAAGATAATTTTCAGTGATTTAGGGTAAAACAAGTTGTGTTGTATTGAAGAAATGAAAGATGAATTTCAGACCTAGAGGACTGAAGGACAAAAGGAGTTCAGGAAGAAAAGATTATTAAAAAAAAAAATTCTTTTTCTTTGTTTAACTTCTTTATTTTCTTAATATTATTAATATCATAACTAGCCCTTATTTATGTGACGTGTAGAAATGATGCAGTGAGTTAGTGTGATAACATGAGGCTAGCACTCGACTATATTTTTAAGGTTGATAAACAAGTTTCAATCCAGAAACTTAAATCTTAAAATCTGAAGTAAAATCTGAATAATTTATTGAATATTCTATACCTTCAGAAGAAATAAATAATATATTTATATAAGATGGTTAAAGCCAACCCTAACAATGCTCTAATTAAATAGGAAAATAAAATCCTACTTAAACACAAAAACTGATTAAAACAAGAAATCTAATTGTTGACCAATTATAAAATAAGAAAATAAAATTTAACTAAATTAAAACTTCCTAAATCAACTAAGCTTTTAATTAAAATAGAAAACTACTTGAATTCTTAATATGAATCCTAAATAAATAAGAAAATTAAATAAAGAAAGGGAAACAAAATTACATCCTAATTAAATGCTAATTTAACACTATTTTTCCTACATCAAGAAAGGTCACAGCATTTTACTAACAACAAAGATTGAAAGCTATTTTTAAAACTACATGGTTATAGCAATAAAACTATAGTTGAGGGGGTTGAAAATCATTTGCTCCTTACTTAAGTTTGGGATTAATTTTTAGAAGCTGGGACCACGGCAGTCCCTTGTTTTGGGGTTGACCAGGTCCCTAAAATTCCTAAAAAGGATAAAACCCAAATTATTGCTAAACAAGGCGTCACGTTCACGCGTAAAGCCGAAACGTTACTCTTCCAAATCCTCCATAAGGTGGGGTATCTACGTTCAAAATTCTTCATGTCAACCACACGTATCTACATTAAATTGTCAGAAGGCGATCTAGGCTTCAGTGGTACCATTGGCGACAAAACACAATGTCCCACCTCGAAAACATGAGAAACAGGGGAATTTGTAGAGTGAAAAACAGAGGGAAACAGGGGAGGATTCGCCATGCCTGTCCCAACTCCTATATAACATGAAGTGCTGTATGGACTTTTCATAAACTACCCTGGAATTTCTGATATCGTCGCTTGGGATATCTATTTTTCTCAAAGCCATATTTGAGTGATAGTTTCAGAAATTTTAGATATAGTTTATGAAATACATATAACATAATAATAGAGAGCAATTAGAAATCTTACTTTTAGTGTTTAATGACTTGTTTAATTGATAATATTATCGAATTGATTTTGAATTATAGTAGATATATTGATTTATGTTTATTTGGGTTGGTGGCTGTTGGAAAAATAAAGTGGGAAATTTTCAATGACTTGACTTTGGAAGATTCCTTTCGTTTTTCATCTCATTTGCAAGTCATGAAGCAAGTCGGATATATATATATATATATATCAATTTCAGACTCAAAGTCGCAAAGCGAATTCAAGAGATTTAAAAAAAGATAAATTTATTTTTTTCAGATAAAAAGAAATTTGTTGTAAGGTTAGGAAGGTTTATTAAAATTTGCTAACCTTTTAAAGAAAAAGCCAAAGGAGAAAAATCACCAGAAATTTTGGTGGGATTTTTTTTACTTTATGGGTCGGGACAGTCAAAACTTGAGATTATAATAAAGTATTTGTTGGAGTTGTCGACTACTTCAGCAGTAATGGGTAACGGAGACGCACTCGGGGGTCTCGCTGACCGGTCAACGGGCGGGTGTCCCGCTCCCCGGTGAGCGGGAGGGGGTCGCGGGGGCAGCGCCCCAGAGCCCGTAGGCGGTTTTGGGCTTTTCCATGTATAACCGCTGTAGGATTTCTTTTAAGTTATTAATTCCTTTTTGGGTTGGGCTTAGGAATAGGAATCCTTGTAAAACTATGTTTAATCTCTTAAACCTAGTATATAAACATACTTTTCTTTTGTTATGAGTGTGAGAGCAATTCATTCATTGTAAACGAGAGAGGTGAGGCATATTTCAATAATATTGACTCAGCTGGACATAGCCCACATTGGGTGAACCAGGGTAAATCGCGCGTATAATTTCTTTGTTTACTGTTTTGTTTTGTTTTACTATTATTATTTTGTTCCTGTTGCTTCTCTATTTCGTTCAGTATTGAGATGAAGATTGCATAGAAGTTGAACAAAAAGTGAAAAATAAATAATTTAGCTTTGGGAAAGGAAAATGAGTGGATTGATTTTGTTTGAAAATGAGTGCTATTGAGTATTGATTTGGGAAGAATGATTTTCACTCATTTTCGCTTAAGAATAGTTTTGTATTGGTTGTATTAAGAAATGAAGATTAAAATAAACCTCAAGGAGTGAAAGAAGCAAAGAAGAGAAAGAAAAGACAAAAAAAGAAAAAAAAAATCTTTTTTTTTAAAGGACGTTATTTTAGTTTTATTTTATATTATTCATATCATAAATACCTTTTAATGCCAGTTTATTTGACTCAATAGAAAAGTCCTAACGTTTCCCTAACGGCAAGTGGGTTTGGTGCTATTTCCAAAAACTACATAGTTGTAGTAATACCACCAGAGTTTAGGGGGTTGACGATAATTTTTCCCTTACGTAAGTTTGGGATTATATTTTGAGAAGTTGCAACGGTTGCAGTTCCTAAGATTCCACAACAGAGAGATAAGTAAACTACTCCTGAACTAGTCAAAAAATCATACGCGTAGAACCAAGAAGTGACTCTTTCAAATCTTCCATATCCTAAAAGTGCAATTGTGGTCAAAGCATTTTGGATGAGAGGAATCCCCGTGAAGCTCAAGCAAGAAATTAAGAATTAGGCGTCGAAGAAGGAACTAGAAAGTAGTCAGCTCCATGTAATAGTTGGGGGACCCTGTCATCAAATCGAGCACACCCATATATATATGAAATAAGAAAACATCTATCATACTACAGTGGTATAAAGTAAGGTATGCTTTACCCACCCTATCCTCATGTCAAATCACCATCTCCAATAACCTAACATTACAAAAGATGCGATATATTATCAATTTTTGAGTATTTTTTTCATAACTTACTAAAGATTACAAAAACTTCAAACTTGTATTGAAAAGCTCAAAATAATCATTAGTTGCCAAGTCAATTTTAATAAAAAATATTGAGGAACATAAATACTCATAAACTCATAAAGAAAAAAAAAAAAAAAAAAAAAAATAACTGGCAGAGTTATTGGAATTGAGCGCTAGCGACATTGCAACCGGTTCGGACGATGTCACCAACCGAATGAGCCTTTAGTGCTAACATTGGTGAAAAACGACAATGTTCTGGCCTGGAAGCACGAGAAACGGGAATTGCAGAGTAAAAAAACAGAGGAAAACAGAGGAAGAAAAAATTAGTATAGACTTGCTACGATGCAAACTGATATAATAAGTTGTGTCCAATGCATCAATCATTATTTTGGCTTAAATATGGACTTGTTATATGCATCCTGTAATGGTGAAAAAACGAGGGCAAGAATCTAAACAAATTTAAGGCATTTTAAATGTTATGAAGATTGGTCTATTTTTTTTCTTTGTTGTTAAATGATTTTCTGCTTTATTTGTTGGCCATAATCAATAACAGATTGTATGAGGATCAGCCTGGTATCTTCCTGCCATTTATAAAGTCTCCAAATTGATAATCAGTAACTTACCTAAATTGAAATGCATTGGCAACCGTTTACTTTTTAGTGCAGAGATGAGCCCGAATTTCACACTTAGAAGAAAACGAATTAATGGCCAGAGAAGTTCATGTTTTAATAAGCTTTAATTCAATTTTGTCATTCTCCTTTTAAATAAAAATGGATTACAATTTTAAATTTCACTTCATATATTTTCATAGGTTTGAAACTCAAGCAAACTTCAAGATTGTCTGTTAACTCTCCTTTATTGTTTCTGAAATCACTTGTTTTAACAGAAATTAAATTCTCCACTAACCAACATTATCTTGTAAATATTTATAAACAGATGAAGATTCTAAAATTTTTGCTATCTGAATTCTGAATCTGGGCAGGCAAATATATCAAATATCTGGAATGAACTATCTAATGTGTGCGTTAGAGTTTACTCATAAAATTGTTTATAATCATAGCACGGCAAATATACCTTAGTAACTTTACCATTACACGAATGGATCCACAAAATAAAATAAAATAAAAAATTAAAGAAACTAAAAAACAAAGAAAAAGAAAAAAGAGAGAAATGAAACGCTTAACAAAAGAAAACATAATAATCTAATCACTCTCATTCTCTCTCTCACACAGAAAGAGCTCTTGGGCAGGGCATATAGAAAATCATTTTTCTGCATATCTTGCGGTGAGGATAGACAAGAACATGAAGATGGCTGCTACTGACGAAAACAAAGAGATTGCATCTGCCACGCAAAAATTGAAGAACGTTCCGTATCTATGCAGAATTGGAAAGCCACCATCGCTGTATCCACCACTGTCGCAATGAGTACTGTCACTATTGAGCAAGAAGTGACTGCATCTTTCATCCATTTTTTCACCTTCTTTAACAAGATCCTGATTTCCTCAACAAATACCATTGCGGGAGTTTTTCCTTGAGAATTTTTATGTTCTTTGATTGTAGGCGGTACCATTTTCTCTACTTCCTCTACAAACCATATAATCGAAAAAAAAAAAAAAGAATAAATGAAAAGGCTTCTAAAACAGTTTAAACAAAAAAATCTTAGTACCTTAAACAACTGCGACTCACGCTGCATCTTAAGTGCTGCACCGGGGATGCAATAAAGTAGATATAGAGGTGCAAGCTTTCCAGCTAAGTGCAAGATATTATTTCCAGATTTGTCTTCAGACATCAACAACAATTTTTTGTTGCTACTCATTTCGATTATGAGGTTGTATACTACTTCATGACGGTTAATAACTGCGAAATGAAATGCATTATGTTGTTCTTGATCTGAATACAAGACTGCACCCGGAAAAGAATTTATAATCTCTTCCACAACTTCGTGAACCCTGGCTCTGCCTCTAAAAGGAGTGATTTCTTCAATATCGAGGAAGCTTTTTCATAGCCTAGATCTCTTGTAATTTTCATGCACAAGGCTTTGGCAAGTCTTTTTATTTGTTGATGCGTCCATTTTTTCTCTCCAATTATACTTTGGTAAACTCGAACTGCGCAAATTCAACAAATAATTCTTGAGAATTACAGAAAATTCCCACCCCCCAGCGCGCAACGCAACCCCAACCCCAACCCCCCCCCCACAAAAAAAAAAATTCCCCTTTCATGAAATAATATTGCAATAAGCCCTTAAAATTACATCTACCCATCATCCATCAAGTAAAGTTTTTAAAATTACATTAATTTTTCCACCAAACTTGGGCCAAAAGCCTGGATAGGCCTGACCCAGGCTTGGATACTAAAAACCTGGGCTTTTTCTCGGGTTCAGGCTTAGAATTCTAAAATGCACTGTGGGCCTAACGTGGACAAGCCCAACCCGGCCGGGTTATTTAGGTCGCATGGAAAACTAATTTTTTTTTGGTTAAGTAAAAACTAATTAATAACCCATGGATATCAATAAAGTTTAGATATTTAATTCATTTGAAAGGAGAAAGAACCCCACTTTTTACCAAATCAAGAGGCTGATAGAAATCCACTCCAATAACTCAACAATTTGGATTGGGCTATGGGTCTTTCATGGGCTTGGATAGAACTCTCCTTGGAAAACCGGTTTGCCAAGGGAGGGTGCCCAAACCTTTATAACCCACGTGCCCACCCTTTTCCGTTTTAATATGAGATCCTACCATTCCCCCACGCTTTGAGACCCAACGCCCTCATTGGTCTTCTTTCTAGAGAGCGCTCGCCCTCATCGGCTACCCCGCCCTCATCGGCCTTTACTGACCTCTCTTTGGGTCTTACTTCACCTAGAAGCCTGCCAGCAACTCTCCTTCTCAACCCCTCGAGGACCCACTAGGCCCTGCTGCGTGGGCTTCACGTCGGCCTCTTTACCGCTTGGGTGACTTCGCGGATCCCCTTTCCTTGGGGTAGTAGCCCGGGCCGAAGGTCAACCTGCCACGCGTCCGCAGGATCATGCTCTGATACCAATTGATAGAAACCCACTCCAATAACTCAACAATTTGGGTTGGGCTATGGGTCTTTTATGGGCTAGGGTAGAACTCTCCTTGGAAAACCAGCTTGCCAAGGGAGGGTGTCTAAGCCTTTATAACCCACATGCCCACCTTTTTCCCTTTCAATGTGAGATCCTAACAGAGGCCATCATGCGATATATGTTATGTTTTATGCACAAATTTAATCTTACAAAACAATGAGAGACTCCATCCTACAAATTGAAGTCTTGAAATTTATAATCTTTATGGTCACAAATTGTAAATTCTTAATATAACAAATAGTAAACTGTAAAATTGAGCTTGTTTATGAAAACTTATTAAATATCTTCATTCCTGGCAAAAATTTAATCAAGAATTAGGTGAGATACATGTTATTATACTCACCCTGCCCTTTTCCACTGGAAAGCGTACGGTTTCTGGCTGTTGTACTCAGAAGAGTCTCACCATCATCTAACTCCATTAGAGCATTTGGATAATCTTCAACTTCCCTTATAGCTAAGTCGAGAACACAAGATGATGGACAGGAAAAAAAAAAAAATATATATATATATATATATAATATATATATATATCGCTGTATTTATAATTAACTGTAAAAGTGGAAGGAATGAATCGGTAATTAGTAGTAGCTAATGGAAGAATTAACTCACCATAAAATCGAGCTATTATTAGCCAATGAACGAACTAAACATTGGTTTTATGTTTAACTGGACAAGAATACAAGAAGTTTCTATCTGTGAATTTCAATAAATAGGTAATCATCTCCTTATAGCCATGTTGAGCAGCCTCAATTAAAGGTGTTTTGATATCCAATAAGTCTGTCCATTTCTCCCTTATCTTCTTGGCTGCTTGGACGTTACCAACAATTGCAGCAATTGAAAGCACAGTTTTGCCGTCTTTATTTGTGAGTGTCACTTGATCATTTGACATCTTAGTCAATAGATACTCCACGATACGATTCGCGGTGACTGTTCCTACAGCTACATGAAGAGCTGTGTCAGAGTTTTCCGTGATCCTGGCTTCTAACACATGTTCGTCCGCGTTACAGACTTCTTTTACATACCGTAAGTCGCCTCCGAGTATAGCTTTATACAGTGGTAGGTACTTTTTTTGGATTGTCTACAATAAATAAAAAAAAAAATTATGTATTTGCTTAATTATGAAAGTTCATTGCCATTTTCTGGTACGTAGATACCCATAAGTTGAGATGAAGACAAGGTCATATACTGAGTTGAAGAAGCCACGGGCTGTGATGGATTGGTCAACTCTATGACTACAGACTGCTCCCTATCTTATTGAAATGATTCTGAAGAAGAGGTGGCCATAGGCTTGGATACTTGTTCATCCAAGTGTCCTTCCTAGCAATCTCTCAGAATGCTTGTTTACAGGAGATGACTAAAGAAAGTTTGGGATTATTTTCGGGACATAATTCTGGTAAGAGGCCACAGGCTGCTTTTAAAAGAAGAGGCCACGGTGTGTGAGGGGAAGAACAGACAACAGGCTAGGATGGATGGGCCAACTCTCTTATTACATATTAAATTTATTTCTATTTCTTTGTATGTAATGTTATCACTGTTACCCAATAAAATAAAAAATGGGGAAAAATCAACAAGTTTTAAGATATAAATTAAAAAAGCCAAAAAATATGTTGGGTTTTGGTTAAACCACTTTGGTTTTGGATTACCCATTTTAAAGTGTAACGGAATATTTATCAAATTGAATATGCAAATCCAATTTGAACACATCAAACATAAATGCGGAAAATAACGAATACAGTCATATACATGGTTTTGCTAAATCTACTTTTAGCCTACATCAATGGGACCTTGTCTAGATCGAAGCAATCCACTAAGTTAAAAACACATTACAATATATTGTTCAAAACTAATTTAAGTTACAGTAAAAAGAACTCTCTGTTCAACCCTGTTCAACTTTACACTTAGTACCATACTCTAAATCCTTAACGTGTAGCAACTCCTTGGATCTTCTTTACGTTGGGAACACACCCGAGAACAGCTTGTGAAGCACCAAGCTTCAAGCACCGATGCTACGCCCTAGTATTAGCAAAAGAACCACGTTCCAAGAGCCATCAAGTCTATGTTTGATATAGTGAGGTTTTGGCACACAATAGAAATGAACCTTGAACCTTAAGAGAAAGTATACTCTAAGAAATTCAAAGTACAATGAAATAAAAGATCAAAATGTTAGATTTATAAGCGCAATATATAATGAAAGTTTTCTTGCTCAACACTATAGTGTTATGTCAGCCAACAAGGGGTTGCCCCATGTTTGTCCAAATGAGGAAAGTATTATTTCTTTTGGTTTGGATCAGAAAACAAATCGAGAAGGATAACTTTATTCCCTAGGACGACCTAAGCATTTTATGACATATGTAAAAGGGTCGTAAAAAGCAAAGACAAAGATAAACAATATCTTTTTCACTTTAAGAGACATGCAACTCATGCTGGGTTGCAAATATTTGAAGAGAAAGTGTAAGCACAAACTGTTGTGCACACATACTCAAAACAAACCAAGTCAAGACATAAGTCTGCAACAACTCATAGGTTTGACAAATATGAATATTCCACAAAATATATGTCAAAGATAAGGTTTTAGATGATTTTTTTTCCATTATTAGAGATTAAAATGTCTCATAAAGATTTAGATTGGTTCGAATTAGGGATCTATTAAAAAAAAAATCAATAACTAAAAAGAAACACAAATTCAGAATTGAAGACAGAAGAAGGAAGAAGAGATAAAGACTAGAATAGAGTGAAATATGTATGTATTAATTATTTTTTCCTTGCTTTACATGTTAAGTATAATTGTGTTTGTATACCCTTTAGGATGTAATCTTGTACAATCAAAGTTGTAGATATTTTGGGATGTAGATTGCAGGTTTGAATAATTTGCTGAATTGGTCTCATGAATCTGTATCTTTGGAGGTTGAATTCTTCTGGCTTTTTTCTTAATTTGTTTTGCATGTCATTTTTGTATGTAGCTAATTATTAAAACTCTCAAAGGATCACTGTTCTGAAACCTGGATCACTCCTTGACTCGGTCAAGGGGTTGGTTCCCGGGTTGCCCAGTTCCAGTGGTGTCAACATGTCCAATAAATTTGAAATCTAGTAAACACACCCTCATAAAATTACGCATCAATCCCGACAAGCTTGAAATTCAGCAAACACACCCATGCGATTTGGGCAAGAAACCGCAAAGCAGCCAAGTGGCGGTGATGATGATTGGCTACCAATCAGAGTTTGGATGATGGGGGGTTTCAATGTTGAGAAGAAGGTGATGTTGATGTGGTGTCAAGTAGGATGGTTGGTGTCGGAAGCTATTGGAATGAAGGAGGAAGACAATTGCTTTTCGTGAAGTAAACAGGTGGTGACGACAACAATCAACAACCAATCAGAGTTTGGGATGATGAAGATTTTGATGTGGAGATGAAAGTGGTGTTGATAGTGATATCAGGTGGGATGGTTGGCACCAAAAGCTATTAGAATTAGGGATTTGGTGACCCGGTTTAGCTATCGGGCCGGTCAGACTAGGAGTATGTTACTATTATGTCGGTCCAAATCTGGTCCAATCTGGGCCATAAGCCAAAACCAGGTGACCAGTGTTTTCGGACTGGAGAGGGGGCTGATTCCTTGTCGGGCCAGTCAAACCGACCGGTCCGATCTGGTTTGGATTTCAGAACAATGCAAAAGATTCAAATTTCGAAAGAGTTGAATTTTCCCCGAGTTATTCCTAATAAATCATGTATAATAGTCACAATGTCCTCTGACAATTTGATTAATATTTAACAATGAAATGGTGAAGGGGCTCCAATAAAAAAAGTTTTTAGAATAATAATTTGGTAGCTTCCTTTAGTGGCCTTCCAAGTCAATTATAGTGGCCCCAACTTGAGAAACATTTTTATGGTTAAAGAAATTTATCAACGACTAATTAATGGATATCCACAATGAAACTTCCTTCACTTTTGCCTATGATATTCAACACCCTCATCTTCAACCACATCATCAAGCTGTAACAACCCCAGTAGACTTTCTGGAAGTTAAAGGATTTGACGCCCATGTCGTTTTAGATCCATCAATTTGGTCCTTTCATGCTTCAGGTAATTAAATGCCTTCTGTTTCTGCAGAAACAAACACAAAAATTTAGTTAAGCCAACATTAGTTCTAAGTAGAAAAGTTGAAAATGAGGTAATTAATTTTCACATATACAATTACATTAATTCTAAATTGATAAAAGAATGGACGATTATGACACATTTCTAACAAAAGATTACCCAAAAGATAAAATTTAATTCGATTAATACTATAATACCCAAATAAAATTCAATTTTTTCATATCCAATTCATCTTATATGATGTTGATATATATTTTCTTATTAATCTTTCAATTCTTTTGAAAATTATATATTTTGTATTTATTATTTTGTAGAAAATGAAGTATCAATAATTTAAAAGAGTTTCTTAAAAATTAGCTTTAGTCACTCTATTAACTTTAGTCCTAATAAAATTGGAAATACGTTGATTCTGGATGTCAAATCCCAACTGCTTGAAAAGATTTTGGTCTCTTAAAATGAGAGAGAACCCTCCTACTGAAAGGATATTTTTTTTTTTTTTTTTCATAATTTACATGAGTTTTTAGAATTGTTATCAAAAAAAATTCTAAAACATTTCAAACAAATAGTTCATATAGGTCAATCGGCATTCGGCAATTCAGAACTGCTGAAGAAAACATGAGAAAGAGGAAATTCCAGAGTAAAAAATAGAGGGGGAAAAAAAAGTATATGTCTAAGCTATAAATACTAGTCTAAGCAATTGAGATGACAAAAAATAATCATGATCAATCGGTAACCCTTCTTTCCTTCTGGTTTAAATATGACTGTTATATGCATCCTATAATTGTGGACAAAACCAGGGCACGAATCTAAATAGAGTAAGACATTTTAAAATGCTTGTATTTGTTGCCCAATTCTTGATAACAGGTCATCTGAAGATCAGCCTTGGTATCTTCCTTCTATTTATATAGTCTCCAAATTGATGATCAATGACTTACCTAAATTGAAATGCATCGATTAGTGTTTACTTATTAGTGCGAGATGGGCCTAATTTACACACTCGAAGAAAATGATTAATGTATAGATCCTGCATTTTTCAATCCTTGAGAGCTTAGCTTGGTGGTTTACTAGCCATTATTTTGGGAAGCCATCCATGTTCGATCCTTAGGGGTAGGAATTAGGATAAGGGTTCAAAAATGCTTTGGGGAAACGATTTACACCTACCCAGGTTTTCCGTAATGACAGATTGACTCTCAAAAGGTTTGAAAATGACAAACATCGCATCTTCCGTCATGTGTTGTTAGTGATTTCCATTTGATAATGGTAAAGACTAGAATGTCCTTGAAAGTTTGATATTTTAATTTTTTATAATTTAAAATTTCTAAAAAAACCCCCTAGGTTTGCTAATTTAACTAAGCACCCCAATATATAAAAATTTTGTAAAATGAAAAAAACACCCCCACCACCCGCATTGCCAGATTCCGGCCACCACCGTCGAAATCTAGCCGAAATTGTATTACACCATAGACTGTCGGATCTGGCAGGCGGCATTGAATAGCCTCTTCCGGTTAGATCTACGGCCAGATCGAAAAATTGTATTACACCATAGACTGGTCGGATCTGGCAGGCAAGACATTGATATGGCCTCTTCCGGTCAATCTACTGCCGATCTGCCTGTTGACTGCCTCAATGTGGTCATCGTTGTCTATCAACATGGCCAAGATTTGGCCGTCGTTGACCATCACGATGGCCATTTCTTTGGTTGTCGCTGACGTCAATTTGGCCTTTTCCAGCCAAATCGACGTGGATCTGGCCGGAAAAAGCTAGATCGGTGAATTACCGGCCATTTTCGGTGGTGGTGTAGACCATTGTGATAGATTCCAGCTCCCACCAGTGGTGTTACCAGAATCTAGCAAGTATGGGTGAGGGTGTTTTTGTTAATTTTTAAACTTTTTTCTGGGGATATTTGATGAAATTAATAACTTAAGGGGTCTAAAAGTAATAAAAAATAGACTAATATTTTTATACATGAAATTACTGTATTATACTTTTGTAAACGAAAATCTGAAACGCATATGACGGAAAGTCCCAGTTTGTCGTTTCCAAACCTTTTGGGTACCAATTTGTCATTATGGCAAACCTTGGATAGGTGTAAGTCATTCGGCCTTATGTATAGATAATTGCATTTTTCAGTAAGCCTTGAAAGCTTAGCTTGGTGGTTTACTAGCCATTTTTTTGGAAGCCATCCATGTTCGATCCTTACGGGTAGGAATCAGATAAGGGTTCAAAAATGCTTTGGGCAATGAATGACCGGCCTTGTATCCTTTAAAATTTTCTATTAAGCTTTAATTCAATTTTTTTTTTTTTCATTCTCCTTTAAATAAAAATGGAATTCAGCAAACTTCAAGATTGTCTGAATTCTGAAATTGGTCAGCCGATTCTACCATATATGCAGAATGAACCATACAGGAATGTGCATTAGAGTTTACTTGTAAAATTTTTATAAATAACAAAGCTAATATACCAGTTCCTATTGCCAAATATTTTTCCAAAAATATCAAACAATTACAATACATGATCACATGATAAGTTAATAAAAGAAATGTATTAGATATAAACAATGTTACATGATTCACCCAATTAAAATTCACATTCAAAAATAATACTAGAGTCTTTGCACAACGAATACAAAGATGCAAATTTTTTATTATCTAATCACTCTCACACTCAAAATAGAGGCACATTTATCACTCTAGTAAAGACTGATTTCAGTAGAACAATGCTTTATATTTCAAGTCTTAACATTTTAAATAATAATATTCATCACTTGAAATACAAACTTGGACACCTGCTTATTTTTATAACACCGTTAATTTTAATTTTTTTAGTCACCTTGCCTGTAGAAGACACCTGTGCTTTGCTTGGGAAAAATGTTGGGCCATAGTGGATAAGGTCAAGTCCACTTGGAGGGAAATTGCGAATAGGCAAACATGGACACGGGCAAGAAAGCCATCCCATTACTACACAAAATACCCAGTCTTGCCCTGCCTCATTACCCTTGTAATCAAAATTCACCAAATAAACAGTAGACCGAAGGCTACCATCATGGCTGTTCGGATAGGAACAACATAAAAACACCCAATATTAGTCTTTTGGGCAGGGCAAATAGGAAATCAGTTTCCGCGTAGCGTGCAGTAAGGATGGACATAAACATGAGACGCCTGCTATTGATAAGAACAACGAGCTTGCATCGGCATGGCAAAGATAACAAAGGCCGAGAGTTCGTAAAAATTTGGAATGCCATTATGGCCATTCCCACCAGTACTGTAATTGCTGCAGCAAACACTACTGTGGCAATGAGTACTGTTACTATTGAGCACGAGGCGGCTGCATCTTTCATCCATTTTTCACCTTTTAACAAGACGCTGATGTTCCTCAACAAATACCATTGCGGGAGATTTTCGTTGAGAATTTTTATCTCTTTGATGGTAAGCGGTACCAATTTCTCTACTTCCTGTACAAATATATCATCAAACAAAAGATAAATGAGAAGACTTCTGAATCAGTTTAAATCAAAATTCTTAGTACCCTAAACCACTGTAATTCACCTGCATCTTTAGTGCTGCACCAGGGATGCGATTAAGTTGACATAGAGGGGGCAAGTTTCTCAGCTAAGTGCAGATATTATTCCCAGAATTGTCTTGAGACATCAACAACGAATGTTTGTGGCCACTCATTTCGAATATGAGGTTGCTTACCCTTATGGCAGTTAATGACTGCTAAATGAATGCATTTGTTGTTCTTGATCTGATTCATCTGAATACAAGACTGCATCTGGAAATGATTTTATAATCTCTTCCACAACTTCGTGAACTCCTGATTCTGCCGCTAAAAGAAGTGATTTCTTCAATATTGAGGAAGCTTTTTCATAGTCTAATCACTTGTAATTTCATGCACAAGGCTTTGGCAAGTCTTTTTTTTTTGTTGATGCTTCCATCTCTCTCCTCCAATTAAACTTTTGTAAACTCCAACTGCGCAAATTCCACAAATTAACATGACATAATTATTGATTTAAATAATTTAGTTTAAAGAAACATCTTTCAATTTATCTTTCTTTCTTTTACCCACTTCACACAAATTAGAAATACAATTAGGGACGTACACACACCCGGCCGGCCTCGGCTTCAGTCCTGGCTTGGGTATATAAAAAATTTTAAATAGTCCTTGAAAATAGACAATCCCAAAAAAAAAAAAAAAAAAAAAAAAAAAATTACAATAGGCCCTTGAAAATTTTACATCAGTAAAACTTCAAAAATCCCTTAGTTTTTTCACCAAACTTGGGCCAAAAGCCCTGATAGGCCCGACCCAGGCTTCGATACTAAAAACTTGGGCTTTCTCTCGGGTTCAGGCTTAGACTTTTAAATGCACTTCGGGCCTAAGCAGGACAAGCCCAACAAGGGTTATTTAGGTCGCATGCCATGGATATCAATAAAGTTCATATATTTAATTCATTTGAAAGGAGAAAGAGCATTTTTAACCAAATCAAGAGGCCTAAATGTCAATATACTAGAGGGACTTTGCCTTCCTACTTTCCAAATATCTATGGCTCATCCTGCATCATATCGTTTCCCTTTGAACACATTTAATATACACATATGAGGTGTGTGAGAATTGCTAAACATATTATTAGTTCTAATTTACTTATTGTTTTTAGGATCTTTTATGCATCCCAAAATGGCAAACAAACCCAAGCGAACAGAACACAACCTGCCATGATTTTGCAAACAATATAGATACACAGTTGGATGTTGTACTAACTAAGTAATTTAAAATAGAATTATCATTAAGCACTTATTTAATATGTATTGATTGTGTCATGATGAATGAAGCAGATCAACCAGTTACCTGATATAATATCACGGATATACCTCGACCAGATGTTTCAGATGCAACTTGGGATGCATGACATCATTTTTCGGTTGCTGCTCAGATGCATGGCATCATTTTTCGATTGCAGCTTCGAATGAATGACATCATGTTTCTGATCATGTAGCTTGGGATGAATTTGCATCCTTTGTGGTGTACTTACAAAATACCTACAAAGCACAGAAAATCAGAAAGTCCACTTTGCAAATAAATATCTACAAACACTGAACAGAACTGAAGTTAATAAATTTAATAATCTTTATGGTGTAGATTAGACTCACACCAAAAATTTAACTAGAATTATGTGAGATATATGTTAATTATACTCACATTGATATATGTAGACAACATCTCTGGCAAAAATTTAGCTTTCTTCCGATGGAAAACGCAATCCGCTTTTTGGCAATTGTACATAGAAGAGTCTCACGACCCTCACCATTATCTAAATCAAACTCCCTTATAGCTGAGACTGAGACAAAAACGATGGACAAAGGAAAAAAAAAAAAAAAAAAAACTATATAAATATAATTAATTGAAAGTGGAACTAATAATCGGTGATTAGTAGTACTAGGAAGAATTAACTCACCATAAAATCCAGCGATTATTAGCCATGAAAGAACAAAACACCGGTTTTATCTTTAACCGGATAGGAATACAGCAAGTTTCTATCCTTGAATTTCAGTAAATAGGTAATCATCTCCTTATAGCCATGTCGACCAGCCTCAATTAAAGGTGTTTTACAATGGTTTTTGATATCCAATAAGACTGGCAATTTCTCTCTATCTCTTGGCTGCTTGGACATTACCAACAATTGCAGCAACTGAAAGCACAGTTTTGCGTCTTTATTTCTGAGTACCACTTGATCATTTGACATCTTAGTCAATAGATACTCCACGATTGATTCGCAATATGATTCGCAGTGACTGCTCTAAAGCTATCTTGGATTATTGCTGTTACTATTGTAAATAGTTAGTTAGTCAGTTTAGTCAGTTGAATAATTAGTTAGTCAGTTGATTAGTCAGTTGAATAATTAGTTAGTCATTTGGATAACTAAACTGCAGTAAGATTAACCATAGTTGCTAATATAACTGTGGTTACTTACTTTTGTATATAAGTGTACTGTTGAAATGAATAAAAACACTCACTACTTTACTCTCTTAGTGAAATCGCACATGGTATCAAGCGGTTTTTCCAATCTGCCAAATCAATGAGCTTCCATTGAAAGATCAAGCTCAAAATTGAAGATTCCACTTCAAGATCGGCCGTGTGTCTTCATCAATCCATCAATCTTACTTCTAATTTCAGCTCAACCACCTCAACTCTAAAGATTCAATATGTCGAATGTCAGTGATTCAAGCTCCACCTTTATACATCCATCCGTCCGATACCCCTGGTTCTGTCCTCGTTTCAGAGCAACTCATTGGAATGGAAAACTATGGAATTGGAGTCGCGCAATGATGATTTCTTTAAGAGCAAAGAACAAATGGGGTTTTGTGGATGGATCTTGTGAAAAATCAAGTTTAATCAGTCTTCACATGCGCAATGGGAAAGATAATTCGTAGTTCTAGCGTGGATCTTTAACACTGTTTCGAAGGAAATTTTTAACAGTATCGTTTACTCTACTAGCGCTTATCAGGTCTGGGAAGATCTCAAGAACAATACAACAAAGTTAATGGCACAAGGGTGTTTGGTATACACAGAGAGATAACGAATATGGTGCAAGGAACAAATTTAGTTGCAGTCTACTGCAACAGGCTGAAAACCTTATGGGACGAATTAAGTTCATTAGTAAGCCTACCACCACCAGACAGTGAGTCAGCAAAGGCCTATTTGGCTCATCTTAATCGCAAAAACTGCTTCAGTTTCTGATGGATAACCGATCATAGCCTTGGTGAGAAGCCAGATTCTCTGATGGTTCCTTACCCTCAGTCAAACAAGCACTCAATTGTGAGTCAAGATGAGAGTCAAAAGATTTTGACTGGATCAAATCCAAACACTGAGGTTACTACAGCACTATATTCACAGGGAATCAAAGAAACCAAGGTCATATTCAAAGTACAAAGCAAGAAGCCTTACGTAGAGTGTGATTACTGTCACATGGCAGGGCATAAAAGAGATACCTATTACAAGTTACATGGGTACCCAACAGATTTTCAGTTCACTAAGGAAGGGCAGGATCAAAGGTTAAAGCTAATCAAGTGAATGCAAGTCAAGAACAAGCTTCGAACAATGATTTTACATCAGACAATAACAATGGAGGTACCAATCTGGGAATGTTCTCACTCCAGAACAATATGCACAATTGTACAGCTATTGGGAAGGAGAATGTAGGAACGCCATCTGCTAATTTGGCAGGTAAAATCATTTCCTTATACTCAAATTGTAACATCATGGATGATTGGATTCTTGACTCTGGGGCCACTGACCATATGACCCATAATTTCAAAAATTTTGGGCCTCATGTTATTGTAAGCCACCCGTATCTAGCTTTGTTAGTCTCCCCAACCGGAACAAAAACTTCAATTGCCATGTTGGTTCTGTCAAATTGCAAGATCATTTGTCTCTTGAAAAAGTCCTATACATACTAGATTTCAAATACAATTTGATATCAGTGTCTAAACTAGCCTCTGACAATAATTGTTGTATTACATTTTATCCGGATTTTTGTGTTATCCAGGATCTTTGGAGTGGCAAACTGAAGGGGATTGGTAAGCAATGTCAAGGGCTCTATCATTTCATGTCTTTTTCAAAATTACAATTCTGTTTTCCTGATTTTATTTCAATTTTCAATAAGACCTTAGGTATTCAGGAGTATGATAATTCTAATAGAAAAATAACATCTTTCAATGTAGCTACTGATTCTTCAATTAATAAAATTTTTCATTCCAAAGATGTTACTTTATGGCACAGGAGATTAGGCCATGCTCCATTACTTGTTTTACAGAAATTACATCATGCATTTAGCAATACACATAAATTTCATTGTAATGCCTGTCTTTTAGCAAAGCAAACTAGGTTGCCATTTCCTTTAAGTAACACATCCACATCCCATGTTTTTGAACTATTACACTTAGATGTTTGGGGCCCTTACAAAATTGCAACTCAAGGAAATGCTAGGTTTTTTCTTACCTTGGTAGATGACTTCACTAGAACAACTTGGCTTTTTCTTATACAATTCAAATCTGATGTTTTCCAAACTCTAAAATCTTTTTTGCATATGGTTAAAAATCAATATGACCAAACACCTAAGTACATTAGGACTGACAATGGGCTGGAATTTTTCAATCACCAATGTCATAACATGTTGTCTAACTTAGGAATTATACATCAAAGTACTTGTGTCTACACTCCACAGCAAAATGGAGTGGTATAACGCAAGCATAGGCATATTCTTAACATAGCTAGGGCTTTTAAATTTCAGTATCATATTCCTGATTATTTGTGGGGATATGCAGTTAAGGCAGCTGTATATATTATCAATAGATTGCCCACTAGAGTCCTAAATGGTCTATCACCTTTTGAAAAATTTTATGGTCATAAGCTCAAATTAGATCACCTGAAAGTGTTTGGCTGCTTGGCATATGCTGTAAATCTTCCTATGCAGGACAAGTTTGCTCCAAGATCTATTCCTTGTGTATTTCTTGGTTACTCTTTCACCAAGAAAGGTTACATTTTATATGACCTTCACTCAAAAACCATCTGTGTTAATAGGGATGTTCAATTTCATGAATCTATTTTTCCCTTTCTCCTACATCAATCCAATAAACCACCTTTTCCTATTGATACTTTCATGGAAGAAGATCTTTCAGCTTCATATGATTTCATCCCACATTCGGATTATTCTGTTATCGGTCTTCAAGAGATAGAACCAACTTTCCCTAGTCCTTCTACTCCTTCACCAAATGCAGTCTCAATTCCAACACCTCACAATCCTATTAGGAAATCCAGTAGAACAACTAAACCTCCCATTTGGACTACTGACTTTGTATGTCCTACGTTACACAAATCAAATCAAATCAAACCTCTACTGTTAAATACCCTATTCACCACTACATTACATATTCCAAACTGTCCCCCACCTATAAATACTGTTTATCTAGCATTTCTCACCTTACTGAACCTACCACATTTGCCCAAGCTTCCAAAGATTCTAAGTGGGTGGCAGCTATGCAACAAGAAATTCAGGCTTTGGAGAGAAATGGGACATGGTCTCTGGTTGTTCTACCTCCTGGTAAGATTCCCATAGGATGTGAATGGGTTTATAAGTTGAAGTATAATGCTGATGGGACTTTGGAAAGGCATAAGGCCAGATTAGTGGCCAAAGGATTTACCCAACAGGCTGGCATTGATTATGAGGAGACTTTTTCTCCTGTAGTAAAGATGGTCACAGTCAGGTTGGTTTTGGCAATTGCATCTATGAAAGGATGGTCACTTTTTCATTTGGATATTGATAATGCTTTCTTGCAAGGTGATCTGCAGGAGGACATCTATATGCATTTACCACAAGGCTTTTCCAATCAGCATGACAAGCCTTTAGTGTGCAAATTGCACAAGTCTTTGTATGGCTTAAAGCAGGCCTCCAGGGCCTGGAACACTAAATTAACCACTGCTTTATTGACAGGGGGTTTTCAACAGTCTCCATCAGATCACTCCTTTTTTTTTTAGAAAAGAAAATGGACAGATTATCATTTTGCTTGTCTATGTTGATGATTTGGTTATCACTGGCAGCAGCAGCTCCATGATCCAGACCACTAAGGATCTTTTACATTCTCATTTCAGACTCAAGGACTTGGGCATCCTAAGATATTTCTTGGGATTTGAAGTTGCCCGATCTTCCAAAGGAATAGCATTATGTCAAAGGAAATATGCCTTAGAATTGATTGCCGAATCTGGTTTGGGTGCTGCTAAGCCAGCTTCAGTGCCACTTGATCCTCAGCTGAAACTTACTACTTCGGAGTATGATGATGCCTTCCCTGGTCAGCAAGCAGATCCTTTATTGGCTGATCCCTCTGTATATCAAAAGTTAGTAGGTAAACTGTTGTATTTGTGCCTCACTAGACCAGATATCACTTTTATAGTCTTGGATTATTGCTGTTACTATTGTAAATAGTTAGTTAGTCAGTTTAGTCAGTTGAATAATTAGTTAGTCAGTTGGATTAGTCAGTTGAATAATTAATTAGTCAGTTGGATAACTAAACTACAGTAAGATTAACCATAGTTGCTAATATAACTGTGGTTACTTACTTTTTATATAAGTGTACTGTTGAAATGAATAAAAGCACTCACTACTTTACTCTCTTAGTGAAATCGCACAAGCTACATGAAGAGCTGTGTCATAGTTTTCCGTGATCCGGGCTTCTAATACATGTTCATCCTCGTTACAGACTTCTTGTACGTGTTGTAAGTCGCCTTTGAGTATAGCGTTATACAGTGGTAGGTACTATTTTAGATCGTCTGCAATAAAGAAAACAAATAGAAAAAAAAAATTATGTACTTGCTTAATCATGAAAGTTCATAGCCATTTTCTGGTACTTAGATACCCGTAAGTTGAGATGAAGACAAGGCCATATGTTGAGTTGAAGAAGCCACGGGCTGTGATGGATTGACCATCTTTATGATGACGGGCTGCTCCATAGCTGATTGAAATGATTCTGAAGAAAAGGTGGCCAAAGGAATAGGCTGTGATAAAACAGTCGTCCTTCCTAGCAATTTCTCAAAATACTTGTTTACAGGAGATAACTAAGGAAAGTTTGGGATTATTTTTAGGACATAATTCTGGTAAGAGGCCACAGGCTACTTTTATAAGAAGAGGCCATGGTATGTGAGTGGAAGAATAGGCCATAGGCTAGGATGGACGGGCCAACTTGTTGATTACAGATTAATTTTTTTTCTGTTTCTTTATATGTAATGTTATTTATTGACTTTCAATATCTCTTTGTATTTGCTTTCCTAGTATATCTTGATTTAGTTTCTTCTTATTTTGTTGATTTAATTTCTTGTTTTGTAATTCCGAAGTCAATGAGATTATTCCATGTAATTTCCCTTAGAGTTAGGGATTGCTGATTATATAAACCAATTTTGGTTGATTAATAAATGATTAACACAAATTATATTTATTCTACAGTAGAATTAGTTGGAAGTTAGTTTATGCAATAGAGTTAGTTGGAAGTCAGTTTACTGTGAGATAAGCTCTAGTTAGATGTTACAAGAGTTAATTATGTTGAGTTACTGTGTAAGTATAAAACACTGTACAACTCAGAATGATAAGCAATAACATGAAGATGATTCTTCTTCAAAACACCTCCTTGAAACTGTATTTTGCTCTTCAACATACACTATACATATATGTCTTAGATAACACATTTGGATTATTTAGTGATGCCCCGCACAGCAGATGAATTGGAGATCTCTCCTACTCCAACTCAACTGTGTTGAGGTATTACAAATTGTTCTATGATGCAAAACTACGTTAGTGTTTCAAAAACTCTGATATTGGTCCTGGCCTTAGGCTCAACATTGGAGCAGGCCTTTCAAAACAAGAATTATTGGAAAATATTCAAGTATGTAAAGGTATATTATATCCCCCGGATCTATTAACACACCTACAAGCTCAAAAGACAAAGCAACTCATAATATTATTGTGGTATGTAGCCCCAGGTTTGAACCCATGAACTGAAGGACGAAAGCAAACCTCATGGCTGCCAAGCCAACCCTTGGATTATGGCTTGGGCATTTTATGATAGATATTGGTGCACATACTCGTTTCTCATATTTCTAGAGTTTAGAGAATAGTATATGATCTACTCAAAGGATTATTGGATTAAAAACAAAGTTTATCCTATTGAGAAGCAAGACTTTATTTTCTCCTATATTTTTTAGTTTAATTTATTTAATTTATTCTAAAATCTTTAAATATCAAAACGTGATCATTGTTAGACATAGGCACAGAGCCGAGCCTTTCAGATTCCCTTAGTGAATATTTTATTTGTCATGACTTACTTGAATATTTGTTTAGTCAAAAATTTTCCTATATCAACCTATTTTATAACAGGATTGAGTGATAATAAATATATTAATTACATAAGTCAAAAGCAGTTTAAAAAGCAAGAGACCAGTTTGTGGAAAATATCACATTTGATATAAGATCTTGACAACGTGGGATTTTCTTACTAATCTTTAAGCTCCTTCGAAATATTATTTTGTATTTATTATTTTGTAGGATGGTTGCATTACAACATGTTATGCCTAAAAAATCAGGGCTCCGTAAGCTTACATCAGCAAGCACTAATCAAAGTTGAAGAAGGCTTTGCATCGTCTGGAGCTACCACGGCGCCCCAAACAGAACGAATATAACTGTCATCACTTGGCAGATTCAGATTTGTCTATGAGTGACTAAGACCGTACACCTGTCCAAGCCCATATAATTTGAGGAAATTCCTAAGTTATCAGCCAATGGAGGCAAGGACGGACTTGCACCATCTACCCATTTGCAGATTTATAATTATTACCTTGTATCCCACTACTATAAATAGAGGACTCCCCCGTCATTTTCGGGATTCTAATTCTAATCCTGATCTTGAACCCTCATTCTAATTGTAATCTTTTTCAGAGTAAAGATAACCTACGAAAAGAACTGGTTTGATATTCTCTCTGAATACTCAGTTATTGTATTCTGCTCTTTGTTTGCTATATGTGACCTCTTTGATCTCTCATATATAAAAGAACAGTGACGTAGAATCGCTTTAAGCATCCGAAACACTTTAAAAATCATTTCTCATTTATTATTCAGTCTTTGCATTCGATTATATGATTACTTCTTGTAATCATTCATGTGTAATTTCTAAGAACAACTTAGCACATTACACATGCGAGGCGTTGGTATAACCGATCACGCATCAACACAACACAAGTCAAAGTATTTTTTTATTGAACTTTTAGACTCTCTTGAAAATCTTATATTATTTTTATCCATTCTATTGGAGGAGGTTGTGAAATACAAATACATGTATTGTTATTGTAATTATTCTGTGTATGTTTGTTTGGAGGGAAATAATAAAATATATGAATTTTTATTACACCAGAATCGTTTAATTAAAGAGGAAATGTTTTCAATTAATGAGCAGAACCGCTGAGGAAAACATTGAGAAACAGGGGAAGTGCAAAGTGAAAAACAGAGGAGAACAGGGGAAGCAAAAAATAGTATACAGAATAAGCAATCAAGTACTATCTTGTGTCAAATTATCGTGCTTATTATTATGCCTTAAACTTATCCACATAACATTTTGGGTTTGAAAATTATGCCTTCTATTCTGTAATATGTGGTCAAGTTTTAGTCTTAAATTATTATCAATTTTTCTTCCCTCTTTACACTACATTTTAAGATTTTAAGACTTTTTTTTATTTGACTACAATGTGAATGGATTGTCTTGTCTAAGAAATTTAAATCTTAATTCATCCAAATCTTATCTCTCATCTACACTCACAATTATTAGTATTATTATTAGGGTTTATTTATACATATATTGATTATTGAGAGTGTTTAAGTTAATTCTTCTTAATCTTGTTATATAACATATCATTAACATTAAGAAGACTTTTGTTATTTCATAAACATAACAAGAACTTTTGCTCTTATATCATGTCTCGGGGAATGAAATTGTGCGGCCAAGAATGAGGAGAGAAATAACTAAAAGGAGGGTAGACATCAGTATATTTAAGAGGAGTGGAGAATGTGATGGTGTAGGACACGTGGAAAGTTACTATTTGAGAATTAGATAGTGATAAGATCCCCATTGGATTATCCTGTCTGTAGTAAAATTAGGCAGCATGGTGACGTGGCAGTACAGCAGCCAAAACTTTGGTTAATAGAGTGGTGGAGAAGTCCTGGCCGCTCGAGACTTTCACTTATATACCCTACTAGGACCAATACATTTCTTATTCTTTCTCTTTCCTTTGAATTCTCTGTTTTACCCTTCAGGGGTTTCATCCTCATCGTCTAACCAATCAAAGCTTCTCAATTTTCCATTCATCCCACAATTTTATTATTCAATTTCACGCTATTAAAATTACTTGTTTCTTAGCCAATAAAAATTCTAATTATTTTTTTATACATTCTATTTAAAAAGTAAAAAAAAAAACATATTTTTTAAAATATATCAATGTAATCAATTTTTTTATTAATTTAGGACAAACATTAAAAATAATTCTATTTATACTAGGTTGCGATACAATGATTTAATTTTTTTGACTCTTTTCGTGAACCGTTTATTTTTATTAATCTAATAATAATAAGAGAGAAGTTAAATATATCATTTTTGTTAATCTAATAATATAACCATTTATTTACATTAGATCAACACTAATGAAATAAAAAAAATTAAGTCACAAATCATCATGTTTATTATTGATCAATCATAAAAGTTTATTATTGTTAAAATAGCAGATAGCATGGCCACAATTTGTTAAAGAATCCTTTATTTCAAGTTTCAACCCTTAAAACATCCAAAGAATAAAAATATGTGTTTATGGATGAAATGTTTCAAAATTTACAAGTATAAAAATTTCTCACTAATTTTAAAAAATAAATATTTCTCACTCGAGGGAAATGCCAGGGCCATATGTATAAAAGACTTAGTCTACCAGGAGGGGAAATTTCAAATACACAAATATGCTTTCTTTATTTTCCAACCAACCGGCCAATCATGCTTTTCTTATCTTCCAACCAATCCATTCGATTCTGCTTCTGCAGCAATATATAATTTCTGCCGCTTCTACAACTGAATCTGTTTTGTTTTGTAGTGATGGATGGCGCAAGAACCCGCGGCACAGCAGTGTTGATTAATTTTCTTGTTGAGTACAAGAAAAATAATCAGCATCTCTGTGCCGCAGGTTCTATCAACACTGAGCTCTTTCTCCATTTGGGCGACTTCACTCATTTATCAGGTATTCAATACAATAAATATTCAATCATTTCCTTTTTCTTATGTTGAGCAGCCTCAATCAAAGGTATCCACCCACTGTTGTTTGCAACTTTATTTAAGTTTACATCTTTTTTCACGAGCAATTCGGCTGCTTGGATATTGCCAACAATAGCAGCGATAGAGAGGACCGTGTTGCCGTCCCTATTTTGTAGTGCCACTTGATCTTTTGACATCTTATTCAATAGATACTCCACAATTTGATTCGCCATGCCTGTCCCAACTGCTACATGAAGTGCTGTGTCCAAGTTCGCGGTGATCCTCGCTTCTAAAGCATGATCATCCGAATTACGGAGTCGGGTTACCGATTCCAAGTTGCCTTCGAGTATAGATTTATGCAGTGGCATGTACCGTGTGAGATCGTCGGCAATAAAACATACAAAGAAATTTAACAAGAATTATCTTTTACTTGAAAGCTTTTTGTGATTTCAACTTACCCATAGGCTGTGATGAACAAGAGGCCATAATCAGCTGTGATGAGGAAGAGGACATCCTTGAGAAAGCTGATTTTGAATTACTGCTGTTTTCTGAGTGTTTAATTCCTGAATCCTGGCAAGTATTTATAATACTTTGTTGACGAGAAGCCATCAACATCCAATTAATAAATAAGTTTACTATGAATTATGTACAGAAACAGATATCAATTCACTGGGACAGGAGCCCTTTTTCTTTTTCTAACATTTTCTACTATCTATTATCAAGTCTTATTTCTAAATTTATCTTGTTCCTTTTTCTAACATTTTCTACTATCTATTATCAAGTCTTATTTCTAAATTTATCTTGTTCAAAGTTTTGTACATATTTTATATTTCCAAATTCACCCTTATATTTATATTTCCTCCTCTCTTCCCAAGCATTCTTCATATTTGTTATATATAATCACTCAACTATATTAAATAATACATAGTAAAAATCGGTTAAATGCGTCCATCATTGTTGTTAAAATAGCAGAAAGTATTGCCAAAATATGTTAAAGAATCCTTTATTTAAACCCTTAAGAACATCCAAAGAATAAAAATATGCTTTATGGATGAAACGTTTCAAAATTTACAGTTATAAAAATATTTTCTTATATAATCGCGCTTACAATTTCTCTAGTACTCTTAATTTCAAATTTTTTTTTTTTTTTTTTTTTCCTCACTTGAGGTAAACGCCGGGGCCATATGTATAAAAGACTAAGTCTACCAGAAGGGGAAGTTTCAAATACACAAACAAAAACACAGGCGAACAAACCGAAGCACCCAGAAAAACAAGTATCCAGTGTGCCTTTTTGTCATAAAACACTAGACAAATAATGGAACCATAGTCTACCATCATCGATGTTACAGAGACGAACAATAAAACGAGACCTGATATTAATCTGTTGGGCAGGACATAAAGAAATTTATCTTCTGCATAGCCTGTAATGAGGATCGACAAGAACAATATCATGGAGGCAATTGATGACAGCAGAGAGAGTGCATCCGAAATGTCAAATATCATGAAGCTTTTCTCATGGGAAAACTTTGGTTTACCATTATCTCCGTTGCCACCAGGCACGCTGATTGCCGCTGCAAATACAATTGTGGTAACGAGTGTTGTTGCTAACGAGCATCCGGTTGCTGCTTGTTTCATCCACTTCTCACCTTTCTTAACAAGTTCCTTATGTTCCTCTGTAAATACCTTTGCTGGAGTTTCTCCTTTAGAATTTTTACTCGCTCTATATGCAGGCTGTATAATTTTCTCCACTTCCTGTGTAAAATAAATTTCAGAACTACAGAGTATGAAAGATTGCACTTCTAAAACCGTTCTTGGCCTTTTATCCTGAAATCACTACAAATTTCTACAAAATTTCTATAAAATTTCTTAATAAATGGTTTTAATATTCCAACATGTTTACCCTTTGATAGAGATAAAAATCATCAAAATCACAATTAATGGAAAAAAAAAAAAAAAAAGGAAAATAAGAAATGGAGACATTATTGGTAAAGAATCCAATACTTATTTTTCTTGATCGTGAATATCTGAATAGGGCGAATTGCCCTGTCATTTTGTCAATATTTTTCCTTCAGAACAAACAAATTCAAATTTAGAACTCATCACGTATACTCTTTTTTATTTTATTTTTTCTAAATTAATAAATTAAGAACAACTTTATGTATTTTCTCAACAAGATTAAAAAAAAATTCAATTCATCATGTTGCTAGTCTATCCTCATTTCTCTCCCGTTTCAAGAATTAAATATACATTTAAATGATAAAAAATTATTATATTAGACAAGTATTTTCATTATAATGAAATTGTTTTATATCATAATGTTTTTATGTATACTTCAAAAAAAAAATAATAATAATAATAATAATAAAATGCCCTCTCATAATGTTTCTGGTTCCGCTCCTGTGACTCTCACTAATAGTCATTTGTAAGAAATGCACCCGTAATATGTTACTGACACTGAGTTGATTGAATCAGAAGGCTTACCTGAACCCACCGTAACTCGCTCTGCATCTGTAGGGCTGCACCATTGATGACACTGAGTTGATTTTCGGGTGCCAATTTTCCAGCCAAGTGCAAGAGATTATTCCCATCATTGTCATGGGACATCAATAACAAATGTTTGTGACCACTCATTTGAAATATAAGGTTGAACACCTTCTCTCTACGGTTCATGATTGCCAACTGGAGTGCATTATGATTGTCAGCATTTGAAAACCAGACTGCATCAGGGAATGATTTTATAATCTCTTTAACAACTTCGCAAACCCCCAATTCTGCTGCTAATAGGAACGGTCGTTTTAGTATAGAGTAAGCTCTTTCGTGGTCTAGTGTTCTTGTAATTTCCATGCACAAGAGTTCGACAAGTTTTACTGCTCTCTGGTTCATCAACTTTGTCTCTCCTATCTCCTCTGTACGACTTCGAACTGCAAATTAAATAAATTCAACAATGACACAAGTGTATGATTTTAAAATTTAGTTGAAAATTTTTCATGGGATGCAAGCAATATCGTGGAATTTGCGATATGATTGACTGTCTTGTCTTGATTTACAACTTCTTGTTGCATCTCAATATCACTGCTTATGTATATATATATGAAAAAAAAATTTGTGTACGCACCACAACAAAGATAACGTTCCCAAAAGTCTGGCTTTCTTCCGCTTGGAAATGCAGAAGGTTTTCTTGCTATTGCACTCAAAAGAGACTCCCCATCAGATGACTCCCTTATAGCTAAACTTGGATACTGTTTGACAAAGTCCAGTGCCATGTCTGAGACAATACGATGGACGAAAATTTAGAATTAATTTCGAATTTCTAACATGAAAATAGACTGTTAAATATAGAGATAATTCCATTTTCATTATATGGTTAAGAAGTATTAACATTTTGGTCCTTGGGCAGTTGGACACAACATTCAATTAGTTGATTATTAATTTACTTAGGAATTATGACAAAGTACCTTTCAAATAAAATAATAATTAGTACGAAGTACCTTTCTAATAAAGTAATGAAAAAAATGCATTACACAAATGGCACTATTGCGTCATACTTTATTTTTAGAGGGGTATTTTTCTCATTGTACTATTACTATAATTTTCAAAGTCAATTAAAGGACAAAAAAACTACTATTTGAAACTGAGTGTCCTTGACTGATTGTAGACTAAAACCATAAAGATGAAAACAGAATTCTATCACAAAATGTACTAATAAGTTAAAATAAGTCTATTGGAGCACAGTAATGTGCTGACGTAAAGTCCGATTGAAAACTGGTTGGTAATCACAGTAGTAGCAATAGAAAAAATGAACTCACCGTAAAGTCCAGCAACTATGAGCGAATTCAAGAAGGAGAAAGCATGCACATTTTCGTCAAAATGAAAAATATCTCGGGTGAATTGCTGTAAATATCTTATCATCTTCTTTTGGCCATGTCGAGCAGCCTCAATAATCGGCATCCTGCCAGAGTTGTTTTCCACTGCAACCAAGTCTGGATGTCTGCCCATTATCATTTTGGCTGCTTGGAAATTGCCAACAATTGCAGCAATCGAAAGGGCTGTGTTGCCCTCGTTATTTTGGAGTCCCACTTCATCTTTTGACATTAAACACAATAGAAATTTCACAATATGATTCGCTTCTTTCCCAACAGCTACGTGAAGTGCTGTGTCCAAGTTTACCGTGATCCTGACGCGTACCGCTTCAGGATTCAAGTCACAGAACTCTTTTATCAATTCCAAGTTGCCTTCGAGTATAGCTTTATACAGTGGCCGGTACCTTGTGAGATCGTCTGCAATAAAAGAAACAAACAGGAATTTTGATTGGTTGATTGTTATCTTTACTTATGGAAATTTAATCACTACAAGAACATTTTTTGTCTATTCAACTGGTTCTTGAAAGTTATCATAGAGCTGCAGATTACATTTAACGTCTATTTCAAAGTAGTCGCAAGTCTGGCGTAGAAAGATCGTCGAGGAAACAGTTGATAAAAATACCCTTTAACAATTAAAACTTTAGTTTCCAATTTCAATTAAAATAGTTGTAATCTTCAGTAGCTACTTACCCACAAGCTGTGATGAAGAAGAGGAGATGGGTGTGATTGAAAAAGATTCGCTCTCTATGTCTATAGCGTGCTCCATTACGCTAATCGCATGTGATTGATTAATCGATCTCTCTTCTGAAGAAAAAGCCACAGGCCATTCTGAATAAGAGGCCATAGGTTGAAGAAGGTGAGGAAAAAGACCGTTTCTGTGTTGACGAAGAAGCCACAGGCTGTGTTGAAGAAGACGCCACAGGTTGTTTTAAAGGCAAGCTGGACCACAGGCTACGGTGGAAAGCTACGCTCAACGCGGCACACATGCCTTGCCTACTCAACCCATGACTTACGAAAGAGATTCTGTCAAACCTCTGAACTATGGTGGCATCACAATAAAACTTTATTGTTTCAGAAATAGCTCTTAAACCCCAACCTTTTGTTAGAGTTACCTAGATCAGTTAGCTGACACAGTCAACTGACTTACAACCCTTTTTACCCTTGATTTCCAATAAAATAATCTAATATAATTTTATGTTTAAGCAAAAAATTATATTAAAATCTTAAAACCTATGGATCTAGACATCTCAAAATACAAATTTCACTTGAAAACACCAATCTTTACCCACGTCAAAGAAGTGTCGAAGGGTCACTAGAACCCAACCAAAGTAATGGGAAAACCTCTAACAAGAGTGAAAGAAATGCCAAAACCTTGGTGTTGCATTGAGTCGTGCAATAGGCACAACGTTCTGGCCTTGCGCTATGCCGAGCGCCAAGCGTGTCGTCCCAGCGTTTTGATATATCAGGTGCTAGGTGTGATGAGGACCTGGCCTTGTCGGGGGTTATGGTTTTCACTTTTTTTTTTTTTTAATTATTTGTTTGAAAATGGAAAATTAGTGGATTGCTTTTTTTTTTTTTTTTTGGTTTCCTTTTCGTAAATGGGTGATACTGATTTGAGAAAGATAATTTTCACTGATTTAGGGTAAAAAAAGTTGTGTTGTATTGAAGAAATGAAAGATTAATTTCAGACCTAGAGGAGTGAAGGACAAAAGGAGTGAAGGAAGAAAAGATTCTTAAAAAAAAAAAATTCTTTTTCTTTGTTTAACTTCTTTATTTTCTTAATATTATTGATATCATAACTAGCCCTAATTTATGTGACTTGTAAAAATAATGTAGTGAGTTAGTGTGATAACACAAGGCTAACACTCGACTATACCTTTAAGGTTAATAAACAAGTTTCAATTCAGAAATTTAAGCTTTTAAAATCTAAAGTAAAATCTGAATAATTTATTGAATATTCTATATCTTCAAAAGAAACAAATAATATGTTTATATAGGATGGTTAAAGGCAACCCTAACAAGATTCTAATTAAATAGGGAAATGAAATCATACTTAAACACAAAAACTAATTAAAACAAGAAATCTAATTGTTGACTAATTATAAAATAAGAAAATAAAATTTAACTAAATTAAAACTTCCTAAATCAACTAAACTCCTAATTAAAATAGAAAACTACTTGAATTCCTAATATGAACCCTAAATAAATAAGAAAATTAAATAAAGAAGGGGAAACAAAATTAAATCCTAATTAAATCCTAATTTAACACTATTTTCCCTACATCAAGAAAGGTCACAGCATTTTACTAACGACAAAGATTGAAAGCTATTTTTAAAACTACATGGTTATAGCAATGAAACTATAGTTGAGGGGGTTGAAAATTATTTGCTCCTTACTTAAGTTTGGGACCCCGGCAGTCCCTTGTTTTGGGGTAGACCAGGTTCCTAAAATTCTTAAAAAGATAAAACCCAAATTATTGCTCTTCCAAATCTTCCATAAGGTGGGGTATTTACGTTCAAAATTCTTCAGGTCAACCACACGTGTCTACATTAAATTGTCAGAAGGTGATCTAGCCTTCAGTGATACCATTGGCGACAAAACATAATGTCCCGCCTCGAAAACATGAGAAACAGGGGAATTTGCAGAGTGAAAAACAGAGGGAAACAGGGGAGGATTCGCCATGCCTGTCCCAACTCCTACATAACGTGAAGTGCTGTATGGACTTTTCATAAACTACCCTGGGGTTTCTAATATCGTCGCTCAGGATATCTACGTTTCTCATAGCCATATTTTGAGTGATAGTTTCATAAATTTTAGATATAGAGAGCAATTAGAAATCTTACTTTTAGTGTTTAATGACTTGTTTAATTGATAATATTATCCAACTGATTTTGAATTATTGTAGATATATGGATTTATGTTTATTTGGGTTGGTCGGCGTTAGAAAAATGAAGTGGGAAATTTTGAATGACTTGACTTTGGAATTTGATGCCTTTCGTTTTTCATCTCATTTGCTCGGAAAATTTGTGAGAAAGTAAAAGAAAAAAAAAAATTTGATTTGAATCAATGAAGCCGGTGGCTGAATGATTACAAGTTTAGTGTTCCCTTTAATAATTTAATCATATAATTCCTTTAATTATTTTATGAACAAAATAAAATATTATTTGTTGGTCATAGATTAGTTTATATTCATGAATATATCGAATAGTTAGACTTCGCGGGCAATTAGATGATTACGGATCATTATTTTATGTTTTTCAGTTTTAAATTAAGGACTCGTGAAGCAAGTCGGATATATATATATATATATATCAATTTCAGACTCAAAGTCGCAAAGCGAATTCAAGAGATTTAAAAAAAGATAAATTTATTTTTTTCAGATAAAAAGAAATTTGTTGTAAGGTTAGGAAGGTTTATTAAAATTTGCTAACCTTTTAAAGAAAAAGCCAAAGGAGAAAAATCACCAGAAATTTTGGTGGGATTTTTTTTACTTTATGGGTCGGGACAGTCAAAACTTGAGATTATAATAAAGTATTTGTTGGAGTTGTCGACTACTTCAGCAGTAATGGGTAACGGAGACGCACTCGGGGGTCTCGCTGACCGGTCAACGGGCGGGTGTCCCGCTCCCCGGTGAGCGGGAGGGGGTCGCGGGGGCAGCGCCCCAGAGCCCGTAGGCGGTTTTGGGCTTTTCCATGTATAACCGCTGTAGGATTTCTTTTAAGTTATTAATTCCTTTTTGGGTTGGGCTTAGGAATAGGAATCCATGTAAAACTAAGTTTAATCTCTTAAACCTAGTATATAAACATACTTTTCTTTTGTTATGAGTGTGAGAGCAATTCATTCATTGTAAACGAGAGAGGTGAGGCATATTTCAATAATATTGACTCAGCTGGACATAGCCCACATTGGGTGAACCAGGGTAAATCGCGCGTATAATTTCTTTGTTTACTGTTTTGTTTTGTTTTACTATTATTATTTTGTTCCTGTTGCTTCTCTATTTCGTTCAGTATTGAGATGAAGATTGCATAGAAGTTGAACAAAAAGTGAAAAATAAATAATTTAGCTTTGGGAAAGGAAAATGAGTGGATTGATTTTGTTTGAAAATGAGTGCTATTGAGTATTGATTTGGGAAGAATGATTTTCACTCATTTGCGCTTAAGAATAGTGTTGTATTGGTTGTATTAAGAAATGAAGATTAAAATAAACCTCAAGGAGTGAAAGAAGCAAAGAAGAGAAAGAAAAGACAAAAAAAGAAAAAAAAAANAAAAAAAAAAAAAAAAGGTTTTATATTTTATAATATTTATAATTTTGACCCTACTTAAATTCATGTTGAGTTCACAAAATTTTAGTAGAAATTTATCAACTTAAGGGTGCGTTTGGATCGAAGGCATATAAGATAACGGGAGTAATCTTCGTTTATTGTATAAGATTATGATGTTTGGTTTTCAAGTAATAAAATATTACGAGAATCTTTTATTGTAAATTTTGTTTACTGTTGGTAATGTGGGGAGTAATTGGATACCCTCCCCCACCCTTGGGATTAAAATATTATCAGGTAATCTTGATTTTTATACATATTTTGCACTTAATTAAAAACCATTTCAGACATAACTGCTCTCAAATGTCTACCAAATAACCATTATCTAACCCCTCTTATATTTGAGAAATTAGCTAAAACACCCTAGCCATAAAAAAAATTTAAAAGTTAACAAAATACCCCTAGCCACCCAAGACCATCACCGACCGTTATTCACCACCGTCGGCCATCAGTCGTCGTAATGGTGCATGATCAGCAGGATCTGAAATGACATAAAAAAAAAATTCTTTTTTTTAAAGGACATTATTTTAATTTTATTTTATATTATTCTGTTAAGATTAGAGGATGCAGTTGGACCTACAATAGCCACGGTTCCACCTGATAAAAACGCAGCAGTCACGTGAAGACGATGAGGCCATTCTGTTGCATTTGTTGAGTCCAATTTGTTATATATTTGCCAGCTGTTATTATTCCTTTATCTGTTATATGTTTGCTAGCTATTGTTATTCTTTTTTTATCTATAAATATCTGCATGCCACTATATACAAAACATGAAGAAAAGAAATACAATTTACGTCATTCCATTTTCAGCTTTCTGCAGTTTCCATTTTCTTTACACTGTTTTCACGCTACTCTCAACATGGTATCAGAGCCATGACAAATACACCTTTCAGCTCTTAAACCAACATCCCACAATGCCTTCCAATTCCCAAACCAACGCACAAAATCCTGCCAGCCCCTATTTTGTCCAACCTGGTGAAAGCGCGTCTTCTCCATTGGTTCCAGATTTGCTTACAACTGAAAATTATGTGGTCTGGGCAAGAACAATGCGTCGTGCTCTCAATATCAAAAACAAAATGGGTTTTGTCAATGGCTCCATCCCTAAACCCTCAAAAACTGCAGATCCCTTGTATGCACCTTGGGAACGATGTAATGATATGGTGATAGCTTGGATTCAACATTCGGTTGCCTTAGAACATAGAATAAGCATAACTCATGCCGAAACTGCTGAGGATGTTTGGAACGATCTTCGCGAGCGATTCTATATTCAAAATGCTCCAAGAATTTTTCAGCTCACCAAGTCCATCTCGGCACTTACACAGGATGATGATTCGGTTAGCCAGTATTACAACCGATTGAAAAGTTTCTGGGATGAACTGGAGATTTATGAACCAATGCCGTCATGTTCATGTGGCGCAGTCAAGACCTTGATGGAATATAATCACAGAAGCAGGGTTATGCAATTCCTTATAGGATTACATGACTCCTTTGATGCTATTCGCGCCCAAATACTCCTCTATGATCCTCTTCCAGCACTGAATCGTGTTCTATCTCTTGTCCAACAGGAAGAAAGACGACACCAACTTCACTCCCCTTTTGCTCTGATTGCAATGGCGGCAAAAGGACCCAACCAACGAAGTCATTCTTCCTCCTGCAAGGATCGATTATTCTGTTCCCACTGCAACATTTCAGGCCATTCACTGGAACGATGCTTCAAAGCCAACCCCAATCTTCCCGTATGCACACATTGCAACATACCAGGCCATACCAAAGATAAATGCTACAAGCTGAATGGCTTTCCTCCAGGTCACAGAAACAACTCCAGATCTAAATCCTACGCTAATCAATCTTCACTTGAACATGAACAAATCGGCAATGGACCATCTATTACTTAAGAGCAGTACAACCAGCTCATCACCTTGCTCCAATCCTCTCAGTCTCCAGTAGTTACCTCTGCAGCAAACCATGCATGTTCTAGTTCCTCAACCACCGAAATTTCACCCGTCTCTGGTATTCATTCCTGCCATTTCACACACACATCACACACTTTCACAAAATCATTTTCCTCTTGGATAATCGATACTGGAGCTATAGATCACATGATTTGTAGCCCCCATCTTTTCACGCATAACGTGTCTTTTGTTTCCCACACCATTAAACTTCCAAATGGCACCACCACATTGGCCACACATGTGGGTGATATTCATCTCTCTGATCATAATGTTCTCAAGCATGTGTTATGCGTACCAACCTTCTCCTTTAATTTGCTCTCAGCTAAATCTTTAACTACACATTCAAATTGTTGTCTCATATTTTTTTCCAACTCTTGCTACATACAGGACCTTTCATCTTGGAAGACAACTGGCATGGGGACAATGCATAATGGCCTTTACCATCTTCAACCTTTAACACTAGCTCCCAACGCTTTACAAATGTTTCTTTCTAAATTCTGTTCAAGCTATTTTAACACCACTAGTACTTCAAAGTTTGACAATTACAATTTATGGCATTACAGACTGGGGCATAGTTCCATGACACGACATGTATTAAGTGAAATTCAAAAATCAAATTCAAGGCCTACAAGTTTATCTCAATTCTCTTGTGAAATTTGTCCACTTGCCAAGCAACATAAACTTCCATTTCCTCAATCTATCACCACGGTTACCAAGCCTTTTGATTTAATTTCAGCAGATATTTGGGGACCAAATTCCACACAAGCATATAATGGCACCCGTTATTTTCTTACAATCGTAGATCAGTTTACCAGATGCACTTGGATTTATTTGTTGCAAAACAAATCAGAAGCCCGAACTTTAATTCAAAATTTCTTTTCCCTTATATCCACACAATTCAACACCCAAATCAAAATAATCAGAACTGATAACGGTGCCGAATTTCATATGCCCAAATTTTACAATTCCAAAGGCACAATTCATCAACTGACATGTGTTGCCACTCCACAACAAAACGCTCTCACTGAGTGAAAACATCAGCATATATTGAACGTAGCTAGAGCCTTAAAATTTCAATCAGGACTTCCTATACGATATTGGACAGAATTTGTTAGCACTGCCATTTATTTGATCAATTGAACACCCTCTCCTAATCTGCACTACCAATCACCTTTTGAAAAACTCTACAACCAAAAACCCATATATTCCCATCTCAAAACATTCGGTTGCCTCTGTTTTGCGTCTACACTAAACCATGGCCGCTCCAAATTTGAACCCCGAGCTAGACAATGCTTATTCATTGGCTACCCATATGGAGTCAAAGGATACAAGCTCCTTAACACTACCACCAATCAGATTTTCCTTTCCCGTGATGTGGTATTCCACAAACACATCTTTCCTCTCAAACAAACACAAACCCATTTGTCTCCTTTCCCCACTGACCACCTCAATCAAACACCTCTTGTACACATAGATTTTAGTGAAGTCCCTCACCAGGACGATCATGTCCCTTCCCCCAACCTCACCAACAACACTCCCTTGCCAACCCCACATCGGTCAACCAGACTTCAAACCGCCCCGACATATCTCAAGGATTTTCACTGCAATGCATTGTCCCCATTGACGTCGAACTCCAAGTTGGAAGCCACTGAATCTTCGTCTCACACAGGTTTGCATAATCCATATCCCTTATCATCTGTCATATCTTACAAGTTTTTATCTCCATCATTTAGAGCATTTACCACTTCTATCTCCATCCATACCAAACCCCAGTCACACATTCAAGCTCTCAAAGACCCTATCTGGCATGAGGCGATGGAGTAGGAACTCACTGCTTTAGAGACTAATGAAACATGGTCCATCGTTGACTTACCTCCTGGCAAGAAACCGATTGATTGCAAATGGATTTTTCGCTACAAATTCAAAGCTGATGGATCTGTTGAACGTGCTAAAGCACTCTTGGTAGCTTCACTCAACGTGAAGGAATAGATTTTCATGACACTTTTTCTCCTGTTGCAAAGATGATTTCCATTCGCACTTTGCTTGCTGTAGCTGCCATAAAAGGATGGGATTTGCAACAGTTGGACATTAATAATGCATTTCTATACGGAGACCTTGATGAAGAATTATACATGTGGCTTCCTTCCGGTCTAGCTTCCTCAAAAGAGAATCAAGTCTGTAAATTGAGAAAAAGCATTTATGGTCTTCGATAGGCATCACGACAATGGAACACAAAACTTTCATCTTCACTGGCCGAGTTTGGCTTTGCGCAATCTAAGTCAGACTATAGTTTGTTCATCAAACACACGGCTTCTTCTTTCACAGCTCTATTAGTCTACGTAGATGACATTATTGTCATGAGTTCAGATCAGACTTCCACCGATGAGGTCAAGAAATTTTTGTCCACCAAATTCAGAATCAAGAACCTAGGTTCACTCAAATATTTTCTTGGCATGGAAATAGCTCGCTCAAAGGATGGAATACAAATTTGTCAGCGCAAGTACACCCTGGAGATACTTTCTGAGACTGGTTTACTTGCTACCCGAACTTCCCCTTTGCCAATGGAACCAAATATCAAACTCCAAAAAGACCAAGGTGAGGTGTTTCACAATCCTACTCAGTATCGAAAATTGGTTGGCAAGCTCCTCTACCTGACCAATACACGGCCTGACCTCAGTTACAGTGTCAATCTTCTGAGTCAGTTCTTGGAAACCCCACGAGTACCCCATTATAATGCCCTTCTCAAAGTTCTTCGGTATCTAAAAGGGACCCCAGGCCAAGGTTTATTTTTTCCTACCACCTTCTCATTGAAACTGACTGCCTACTCTAATGCAAACTAGGCAAATTGTCTTGAAACTAGGAGATCAACGACTGGTTTTTGTGTGTTTATTGGCCAGTTTCCTGTTGCCTGGAAATCGAAAAAGCAGAACACAGTTTCACGATCCTCAGTCGAGTCGGAATATAGGGCCATGGCGGCTGTCGTGTGTGAAATCACATGGCTTCGGTTTTTTCTCAAAGACCTTTGTGTTACCATTTCTAATCCAGCCATCTTATATTGTGACAACTTAGCCACTATACATATCACTGCCAACCCCATGTTCCACGAGCGCACCAAACACATCGAGCTGGACTGCCATCTTATTCGTGACAATGTCCTGGCTGGGAATGTTGCCACTACCCACGTTTCTTCTTCTGAGCAGTTAGCTGATCTCTTTACCAAGCCTCTGCATGCCTCGACACTCACGCGACTATTGTCCAAGATGGGAGTACTAAATATATACTCTCCATCTTGCGGGGGGATGTTAAGATTAGAGGATGCAGTTGGACCTACAATAGCCATGGTTCCACTTGATAAAAACGCAGCAGTCATGTGAAGACGATGAGGCCATTCTGTTGCATTTGTTGAGTCCAATTTGTTATATATTTGCCAGCTGTTATTATTCCTTTATCTGTTTTATGTTTGCCAGCTATTGTTATTCTTTTTTTATCTATAAATATCTGCATGCCACTGTATACAAAACATGAAGAAAAGAAATACAATTTGCTCATTCCATTTTCAGCTTTTTGCAGTTTCCATTTTCAGCTTTTTACAGTTTCCATTTTCTTTACACCGTTTTCACGCTACTCTCAACATATTCATATCATAAATACCCTTTTAATGCCAGTTTATTTGACTCAATAGAAAAGTCCTAACGTTTCACTAACGGCAAGTGGGTTTGGTGCTATTTCCAAAAAGGCAAAAACTACATAGTTATGAATACCATTAGAGTTTAGGGGGTTGAATATAATTTTCCCCTTACGTAAGTTTGGGATTATATTTTGAGAAGTTGCAACCATCGCAGTTCCAAAGATTCCACAACAGAGAGATAACTAAACTACTCCTGAGCTAGTAAAAAAATCTTACGCGTAGAACCAAGAAGTGACTCTTTCAAATCTTCCATATCATAAAAGTGAAATTATGGTCAAAGCTCTTTGGATGAGAGGAATCCCTGTGAAGAATTGAGAACTAAGAAGTAAGGGTCAAAGAAGGAACCAGAAAGCAGTCAGGTCCATGTAACAGACTCCTTCAAATCCTCCATATCCTAAAAGTGCAATTGTGGTCAAAGCACTTTGGATGAGAGGAATCCCCGTGAACGTTAAGCAAGAAATTAAGTGTCAAAGAAGGAACAAGAAAGTAGTCAGCTCCATGTAACAGTTGGGGGACTCCGTCATCCAGTCGAGCACACTATACATAATACTATAGTGGCATAATGTCATTAAAAAAAAAAAAAGCTTGCTTCTATTGTGCCATCCATACATATATAAGTTGAGGTACACTGTACCCACCCTGTCCTCAAATCGAATCACCATCTCCAGTAACCTAACATTACAAAAGATTACATAAATTTCAAAATCTATTGAAAAACTCAAAATAATCATTAGTTTCCAAGTTAATTTTAATAAAATAATTAAAGGACATAAATACTCATAAACAAATAATCAAGCAAAAAAAAAAAAAAAAAAAAAAAGCTAGCACGGTTTTGGAATTGAGCGTTAGCGACACTGCAGCCAATTCTCAATAACAGATTGTATGAGGATCAGCCTGGTATCTTTCTTCCATTTATAAAGTCTACGAATGGACACAAAAAAAATAAAAAAAAACGCTTAACGAAAGAAAACGTAATAGATATAGACAATTTTACATTAACGTAATAGATATAGACAATTTTACATTATTCACTTAATTAAAATTCACAATGCAACCGGCGACCTAGCCACACTATAAAATATGGGTTAAATTGAATCCACTTAAACTTTGAAAAAAATAAAAAAAATGTTTTATATTTTATAATATTTATAATTTTGACCCTACTTAAATTCATGTTGAGTTCACAAAATTTTAGTAGTAATTTATCAACTTAAGGGTGCGTTTAGATCGAGGGCATATAAGATAACGGGAGTAATCTTCGTTTATTGTGTAAGATTATGATGTTTGGTTTCAAGTAATAAAATATTACGAGAATCTTTTATTGTAAATTTTGTTTACTGTTGGTAATATGGGGAGTAATTGAATACCCTCCCCCACCCTTGGGATTAAAATATTATCAGGTAATCTTGATTTTTATACATATTTTGCACTTAGTTAAAAACCATTTTAGACACAACTGCTCTCAAATGTCTACCAAATAACCATTACCTAACCCCTCTTATATTTGAGAAATTAGCTAAAACACCCTAGCCATAAAAAAATTTAAAAATTAACAAAATACCCCTAGCCACCCAAGACTATCGCCGACCGTTATTCACCACCGTCGGCCATCAGTCGTCATAATGGTGCATTATCAGCGGGATCTAACTGGTCGTGCGTCGATAAGGCATTTTCTCGCCATGGATCACAGAAACGGCTAGATCTGGCCGTTTCCATGGCTGTCTCATGGCCATAGATTTGGCTGCTTCGCGGCCTTCGTTCCACAGCCAAAGATTTGGTCTTTTCACGGCCAAATCTATGGTCGTGAAACAACCATGGATATGTGATCCATGGCGGGAAATGGCTTTGCTAGCATATAGCCGATCATATACAACCAGTTGTGTACCATTCCGACCACCGTCAACGGCGGTTGGCTGTGGTGGCTGGCCGTCGATAGTGACTTGGGGTGGGTGAGTGTAATTTTGCTACAAATTAAAGTTTTATATGGTTAGGGTGATTTAGCAAAATTTCAAATGTAGGGGGTTAAAAGAATGATTCAAAAAATAATAATAAAAAATAATATTATATTAACATTTAAAAAGAAGTGCAATTTAGAAATTTTTATAATATACCTACCTATTTATCCTTTCAACCAAACATATTATTCTCTAATTTATTCAAACTAACTAAACACATTTTCTAAATATTCCTATTAATCTTCAAAGTGATCTATCTTTCCGTTAATATAACATCCCTTATGATAAAATATTATATTATCCAAATGCCCCTTAAATGTTTTAAACTTACTCACTAAAAATCTTGGCTACGTCCTTGAATACAACAATAATGCTATGAGTTTTTGTCAAGATCAATAAAATACAAAGATGCGAACATTTAATAATCTAATCACCCTCACACTCACACGTAAAGTTCTCTCCAACACTAATTACTCCAGTAAAGACTAATTTCAATATAAGAATGCTTTATATTTCAAATGATGTAGCATTAATAATAAGTGATCCACAATGGATAATAATGTCACATTGCTTAGTTTTTATTTTTTACTCTCCTTTGTGGTGGAAGACACCTTTGCTTTGCTTGTGAAAAATGCCGGGGCCATGGGTGGAAAAGATCAAGTCCCGTAGGAGGTGAAATTGCGAATAGGCAAACATTGACACAGGAAACAAAGTTAATCCCATTGCTAAACCAAATACCCAGACAAACTCAAAAAACACCAAACAAATTGAGGCACCGAAGGCTACCACCATGCCTGTTATGGACACGAACAACATAAAAAGACCCAATATTAACCTGTTCGGCAGGGGCATATAGAAAACCATCTTCTGCATATCTTGCAGTGAGGATAAACAAGAACATGAAGATGGCTGCTACTGACGAAAACAAAGAGACTGTATCTGCCGCGCCAAGAATCAAGAAGGGTATGAATCCATCCAAAATTGGATGGCCTCTATCCTTGTACCCACCAGGTATGGTAATTGCTGCTGCAAATACCACTGTCGCAATGAGTACTGTTACTATTGAGCATGAGGTAGCTGCATCTTTCATCCATTTTTCACCTTCTTTAACAAGACCCTGATGTTCCTCAACAAATACCATTGCCGGAGTTTTTCCTTGAGAATTTTTATGTTCTTTGATTGTAGGCGGTACAACTTTCTCAACTTCCTGTACAAAAATATATCATCAAACAAAAGAATAAATGAAAAGGCTTCTAAAGCAGTTTAAATAAAAAATATTAGTACCTTAAACCACTGCAACTCACGCTGCATCTTAAGTGCTGCGCCGGGGATGCGATTATGTAGATATAGAGGTGCAAGCTTTCCAGCTAAGTGCAAGGTATTATTTCCAGATTTGTCTTAGACATCAACAACAATTGTTTGTTGCTACTTTCGATTATGAGGTTGTATACTACTTCATGACGGTTAATGACTGCTAAATGAAATGCATTATGTTGTTCTTGATCTGAATACAAGACTGCATCCGGAAAAGAATTTATAATCTCTTCCACAACTTCGTGAACCCCTGACTCTGCCGCTAAAAGGAGTGATTTCTTCAATATCGAGGAAGCTTTTTCATAGCCTAGATCTCTTGTAATTTTCATGCACAAGGCTTGGCAAGTCTTTTTATTTGTTGATGCGTCCATTTTTTCTCTCCAATTATACTTTGGTAAACTCGAACTGGCCAAATTCAACAAATAATTCTTGAAAATAACAGAAAATTGTCTCCCCCCCCCCCCCCAAAAAAAAACAATTGCCCTTTCATGAAATAATATTGCGATAAGCCCTTAAAATTAATTTTTCCGCCAAACTTGGGCCACAAGCCTGGATAGGCCCGACCCAGCTTGGATACTAAAAACCTGGGCTTTTTCTCGGGTTCAGGCTTAGACTTCTAAAATGCACTCCGGGCCTAACGCGGACAAGCCCAACCCGGCCGGGTTATTTAGGTCGCATGGAAAACTAATTTTTTTTTGGTTAAGTAAAAACTAATTAATAACCCATGGATATCAATAAAGTTTAGATATTTAATTCATTTGAAAGGAGAAAGAACCCCACTTTTTACCAAATCAAGAGGCTGATAGAAATCCACTCCAATAACTCAACAATTTGGATTGGGCTATGGGTCTTTCATGGGCTTGGATAGAACTCTCCTTGGAAAACCGGTTTGCCAAGGGAGGGTGCCCAAACCTTTATAACCCACGTGCCCACCCTTTTCCGTTTTAATATGAGATCCTACCATTCCCCCACGCTTTGAGACCCAACGCCCTCATTGGTCTTCTTTCTAGAGAGCGCTCGCCCTCATCGGCTACCCCGCCCTCATCAGCCTTTACTGACCTCTCTTTGGGTCTTACTTCACCTAGAAGCCTGCCAGCAACTCTCCTTCTCAACCCCTCGAGGACCCACTAGGCCCTGCTGCGTGGGCTTCACGTCGGCCTCTTTACCGCTTGGGTGACTTCGCGGATCCCCTTTCCTTGGGGTAGTAGCCCGGGCCGAAGGTCANAAGTAAAAACTAATTTATAAACCATGGATATCAATAAAGTTTAGATACAGTAAAACCTCTTTATAGTGATATTCATATAAGAATAAACTCTATATAGTCATAAAAAATTATATTCCCAATTTAGGATAATTATAAATAAGAATAAACTCCACATTGTAATAAGTTATAATTTTTCTAATTCCCGTCTTAAAAAAAGTTGCCTCCACATAGTAATAATTATATGTATATTGTAAAAAAAAATATGCTATGTTACATTAAAGTTTAAGATGAAATAAAATATTTATCTAAAGTTGTTTGGGACAATAATTTATGCTTTAGAGTGATTACCACATCTTTTAACTTGCGGGTACATCACTCGCTAGCATGGACATTTTCTTATTGAAGCCAAAATATTTATAGCTTCTCAAGCATGTTTAGAGTTTCTTGGTACGAAACTTTTTGTATTTTCATATTATCATCCTCATAATTATTTCTTTTATCTTCTTGTCTATTTGTAGCAATGATTTATTCTTCTATTAAAGCATACATGACTTGTTGCTAATTTGGATGATTAAGAAAAACATTAATATCCATTTGATTAATATAGTGTAGTTGTCGAATTTGATCACTTAATTCTATAATGACTCTTTAATTCTCCTCATCCACTTCAATTGTAACTTGCAATTCATCAACATCGGGGGTCCTAATTTTGTACTGCTTAAAACAAATGGCAATTGTCTGTGGCTTCATATCACTTGACCATGTAACAACTGTATTTACAATTCTATCAAGGACAGTTATCTTTATTGGTTTTAAGACATGATCTTCTATTCTGTTCAAAAGTAGGCAATTGAAAAGCTGAATTGAAACCCTAATACTATTAAAACATGAATTGAAATCTTAATATTGTACTACTAAAACATGAATTATGAAAAAAGAAATTTTTGTAACTACATCTCTATTAAGTTATAACCTCCTCATGGTAATAAAATTAGTTAGCCCCATCATTATGACTATAGAGAGATTTTACTGTATTTAATTCATTTGAAAGGAGAAAGAACCATTTTTTAGCAAATCAAGAGGCCATCATGCGATATATGTTATGTTTTACGCACAAATTTAATCATACAAAATAATGAGAGACTCCATCTTAATTACAAATTGAAGTCTTGAAATTTATAATCTTTATGGTCACAAATTGTAAATTCGTTAATATATACAAATAGTAAACTGTAAAATTGAGCTTGTTTATGAAAACTTATTAAATATCTTCATTCCACTGGCAAAAATTTAATCAAGAATTAGGTGAGATACATGTTAATTATACTCACCCTGCCCTTTTCCACTGGAAAGCGTAGACGGTTTTCTGACTGTTGTACTCAGAAGAGTCTCACCATCATCTAACTCCATTAGAGCTAAATTTGGATAATCTTCAACTTCCCTTATAGCTAAAGTCTGAGACATAAGATGATGGACAGTAAAAAAAAAAAAAATAATAATAATAATATATATATCACTGTATTTATAATTAACTGAAAGTGGAAGGAATGAATCGGTAATTAGAAGTAGCTAATGGAAGAATTAACTCACCATAAAATCCAGCTATTATTAGCCAATGAACGAACTAAACACTGGTTTTATCTTTAACTGGACAAGAATACAACAAGTTTCTGTCTGTGAATTTCAATAAATAGGTAATAATCTCCTTATAGCCATGTCGAGCAGCCTCAATTAAAGGTGTTTTGATATCCAATAAGTCTGGCCATTTCTCCCTTATCTTCTTGGCTGCTTGGACGTTACCAACAATTGCAGCAATTGAAAGCACAGTTTTGCCGTCTTTATTTGTGAGTGCCACTTGATCATTTGACATCTTAGTCAATAGATACTCCACGATATGATTCGCGGTGACTGTTCCTACAGCTAAATGAAGAGCTGTGTCAGAGTTTTTCGTGATCCTGGCTTCTAACACATGTTCGTCCCCGTTACAGACTTCTTTTACATACCGTAAGTCGCCTCCGAGTATAGCTTTATACAGTGGTAGGTACTTTTTTTGGATTGTCTGCAATAAGGAAAAAAAAAATTATGTATTTGCTTAATTATGAAAGCTCACTGCCATTTTCTGGTACGTAGATACCCATAAGTTGAGATGAAGACAAGGCCATTTACTGAGTTGAAGAAGCCACGGGCTGTAATGGATTGGTCAACTCTATGATTACAGGATGCTTCCTATCTTATTGAAATGATTCTGAAGAAGAGGTGGCCATAGGCTAGGATGCTTGTTCATCCAAGTGTTTTAGTCGTCCTTCCTAGCAATTTCTCAGAATGCTTGTTTACAGGAGATGACTAAAGAAAGTTTGGGATTATTTTCGGGACATAATTCTGGTACCACAGGCTGCTTTTAAAAGAAGAGGCCACGGTGTGTGAGTGGAAGAACAGACCACAGGCTAGGATGGACGGGCCACAGATTAAATTTATTTCTGTTTCTTTGTATGTAATGTTATCCCTGTTACTCAATAAAATAAAAAATGGGGAAAAATCAACAAGTTTTAAGACATAAATTAAAAAAAGCCAAAAAATATGTTGGGTTTTGGTTAAACCACTTTGGTTTTGGAGTACCCATTTTAAAGTGCAGCGGAATATTTACCAAATTGAATATACAAATCCAATTTGAACACATCAAACATAAATGTGGAAAGTAAATAACACAGTCATATACATGGTTCGATTAAATCAACTTTTAGCCTACATCCATGGGACCTTATTCAGATTGAAGCAATCCACTAAATCAAAAACACATTACAAGATATTGTTCAAAGCTGATTTAAGTTATAGTAAAAAGAACTCACTGTTCAACTTTACACTTAGCACCACACTCTAAATCCTTAATATATAGCAACTCCTTGGATCTTCTTCATGCCGGGAACACACCCGAGAACAGCTTGTGAACCACCAAGATTCAAGCACCGATGCTACGCATCAGCATTAGCAAAGGAACCACGTTCCAAGAACCATTAAGTCTATGTTTGATATGGTGAGGTTTTGGCACACAATAGAAATGAACCTTGAACCTTAAGAGAATGAATACTCTAAGAAATTCATAGTACAACAAAATAAAAGATCAAAATGTTAGATTCATACACGCAAGAAAGAGTATTATATAATGAAAAGTTTCTTGTTCGACACCACAAAACAAATCGGGAAGGATAACTTTATTCCCTAAGACCACCTAAGCATTTTATAACATATGTAAAAAGGTCTTAAAAAGCAAAAGACAAAGATAAACAATATCTTTTTCATTTTATCAGACATGTAACTTGTGTTGGGTTGCAAATATTTGAAGCGAGAGTGTAAGAACAAACTGTTGTGCACACACACCCAAAACAAACCAAGCCAAGACATAAGTCTATAACCAGTGTGCACACATAACTGTTGTGCACTCACACAACTCATAAGTTTGACAAATATGAATATTCCACAAAATATATGTCAATGATAAGGTTTTAGATGATTTTGTTCCATTATTAGAGATTAAAATGTCTCATAAAGATTTAGATTGGTTCGAATTAGGGATCTATTAAAAAAATCAATAACTAAAAAGAAACACAAATTCAGAATTGAGGATAGAAGAAGGAAGAAGAGACAAAGACTAGAATAGAGAGAAATATGTATGTATTAATTATTTTTCCCTTGCTTTAAATGTTAAGTATAATTTTGTTTATTTACACTTTAGGATGTAATCTTGTACAATCAAAGTTGTAGATATTTTGGGATGTAGATTGCAGGTTTGAATAATTTGCTGAATGGGTCTCATGAATCGGTATCTTTGGAGGTTGAATTCTTCTGGCTTTTTTCTTAATCTGTTTTGCATGTCATTTTTATATGTAGCTAATTATTAAAACTCTCAAAGGATCACTATTCTGAAACTTGGATCGCTCCTTGACTCAGTCAAGGGGTTGGTTCCCAGGTTGCCCAGTTTGAGTGGTCCAACCGGTCGGTTAGACCAATGATATTACCATATCCAATAAATTTGAAATCTAGTAAACACACCCTTGTAAAATTACACATCAATCCCTACAAGTTTGAAATTTAGCAAACCCACCCATGTGATTTGGGCAAGAAACCGCAAAGCAACCAAGTGGCGGTGATGATGATTAGTTGCCAATCAGAGTTCGGGATGATGGGGGTTTCAATGTTGAGATGAAGGTGATGTTGATGGTGGTGTCAAGTAGGATGGTTGGTGTCGAAAGCTGCTGGAATCAAGGAGGAAGACAATTGGTTCTCGTGAAGCAAACAGGTGGTGACGACGACAATCAGCAACCAATCAGAGTTTGGGATGATGGGGATTTTGATGTGGAGATGAAAGTGATGTTGATAGTGGTGTCAGGTGGGATGGTTGGCATCAGAAGCTATTAGAATTAGGGATTTGGTGACCCGATTTAGCTATCGGGCCGGTCAGACCGAGGGTTCGTTACTATTATGTCAGTCCAAATCTGGTCCAATCCGGGCCATAAGCCAAAACCAGGTGACCAGTGTTTTCAGATCGAAGAGGGGGCCGATTCTTTGTCGGACCGGTCGAACCGACCGGTCCGGTTTGGTTTGGATTTCAAAACACTGCAAAGGATTCAAATTTCGAAAGAGTTGAATTTTCCGCGGGTTATTCCTAATAAATCATGTATAATAGTCACAATGTCCTCTGACAATTTGATTAATATTTAATAAAATAAAAAAAGTTTTTAGAATAATAATTTGGTAGCTTCCTTTAGTGGCCTCCCAAGTCAATTAAGTGGCCCCAACTTGAGAAACATTTTTATGGTTAAAGAAATTTATCAAAGACTAATTAATGGATATCCACAATGAAACTTCCTTCAGTTTTGCCTATGATATCCAACACTGTCATCTTCAACCAAATCATCAAGCTGTAACAACCCCAGTAGAGTTTCTGGAAGTTAAAGGATTTGACGCCCATGTTGTTTTAGATCCATCAATTTGGCCCTTTCATGCTTCAGGTAATTAAATTCCTTCTGTTTCTGCAGAAACAAACAGAAAAATTTAGTTAAGCCAACATTAGTTCTAAGTAGAAAAGTTGAAAATGAGGTGATTAATTTTCACATATACAATTACATTAATTCTAAATTGATAAAAGAATGGACGATTATGACACATTTCTAACAAAAGATTACCCAAAATATAAAATTTAATTCGATTAATACTATAATACCCAAATAAAATTCAATTTTTTCATTCCAATGTCATCTTATATGATGTTGATATATATTTTCTTATTAATCTTTCAATTCTTTTGAAAATTATATATTTTTTGTATTTATTATTTTGTAGAAAATGAAGTATCAATAATTTAAAAGAGTTTCTTAAAAAATATAGCTTTAGTCACTCTATTAACTTTAGTCCTAATAAAATTGGAAATACTAGTTGATTCTGGATGCCAAATCCCAACTGCTTGAATAAGATTTTGGTCTCTTAAAATGAGAGAGAACCCTCCTACTGAAAGGATTTCTTTTTTTTTCATTTTCATAATTTACATGAGTTTTTAGAATTGTATTATCAAAAAAAATTCTAAAACATTTCAAACAAATAGTTCATATAAGGTCAATCGGCAATTCAGAACTGCTGAAGAAAACATGAGAAACAGGGGAATTGCAGAGTAAAAAATAGAGGGGAAAAAAAAAAGAAGTATATAGTCTAAGCTATAAATACTAAGTCTAAGCAATTGAGATGACAAAAAATAATCATGATCAATCGGTAACCCTTCTTTCCTTCTGGTTTAAATATGGACTTGTTATATGCATCCTATAATTGTGGACAAAACCAGGGCACGAATCTAAATAGAGTAAGACATTTTAAAATGCTTTTATTTGTTGCCCAATTCTAGATAACAGATCATATGAAGATCAGCCCTGGTATCTTCCTTCTATTTATATAGTCTCCAAATTGATGATCAATGACTTACCTAAATTGAAATGCATCTATTAGTGTTTACTTATTAGTGCGGAGATAAGGCCTACTTTTACACTCGAAGAAAATGGATTAATGTATAGATAACTGCATTTTTTAATAAGCCTCGAGAGCTTAGCTTGCTGGTTTACTAGCCATTATTTTTGGGAAGCCATCCATGTTCGATCCTTAGGGGTAGGAATTAGGATAAGGGTTCAAAAATGCTTTGGGCAATGAATGACGGCCTTGTATCCTTTAAAATTTTCTAATAAGCTTTAATTCAATTGTATTTTTCGTTCTCCTTTATACAAAAATGGAATTCAAGCAAACTTCAAGATTGTCTGAATTCTGAAATTGGTCAGACGATTCTACCAAATATATTAGAGTTTGCTTGTAAAATTTTTATAAATAACAAAGCAAATATACCAGTTCCTATTGCCAAATATTTTTCCAAAAAATATCAAACAATTACAATGACATGATCACATGATAAGTTAATAAAAGGAAATGTATTAGATATAAACAATGTTACATGATTCACCCAATTAAAATTCACAATTCAAAAATAATACTAGAGTCTTTTGTTATGCAACGGAAATATAAACTCTAATGCTAGCTATTGAATATAATAATAACAAGTAGTAAAGCATAAACAAATAGTCAAAATTAAATGCAAAAATAAAGAATACAAGGAATTAATGAGGTTCAGTATTGAAACCTACGTCCTCGGGCGCTGCAAAAGAAAACTCCACTATCTCCAAACAATATTACAAACTATTAGGCAATACAACAAATACCCAAAACAAAATGGAGATACAACAAAACTTACAAACTAAAGGGTTCTTAAAGAAAAAACCCTAAACAAAAGAAGTATAATGGAATTACATCTTGGGATATAAATAAGAATGATTTAGGTCCTTATATATAGGCCCCAAAAGTTTCCCACTTTTCATTCCCAAGCAATGTGGGACAAACTAACATTTTGGCCTATTACATAAAAGTCCCTAAACCTTTTTCTATTATCACTTCTATCCCCATGTGATTTGCTAAATGAGCCATTTTTCCAACAAATCTCCACCTTGGCGAATTAGCAAACCTTCAAAGTTTTGTATTCTTCTGTCAAATTTTGCAACACCTTCAAATGCACCAAAAGACACAGTCAAGCTCGCAGGATGTTGATCAAGTTCAAACAATAAATGAACTTGACCCTTGTCACTACTGAAGTCAACATGTCTGTAGGATTATCTTCTGTGCCAATCTTCTGGAAAATCATTTTCCCATTTTCAATATAATCCTACACAAAAACTAAACCAATATCTATAGTACATAAAATATACTGTAGAAACCATTTCACAACTTGCAAATGTCCTTTACCAGGATCATGCATATGCCTGCTCACCATACTAACTGCTTGTGAAATATCAGGCCTTGTGTAACAGCCTATCATACATTGATCAATCACTTGTACCACTGTCTTGGTGAGTGCTTCAAACTTATAGCGATTTCTTCAATTTGCAAACCCAGTTTTCTTTCCAGCAACCCTATAACATCTGGCTGAGTCTTGTAGATTTCCTCTTCCAAACTACCATGTGAAAACATGATTTTCACATCCAATTGAACTAGTTCAAAATCAAACTGTGCCATCAAGGTTAGCAAAATTAGAATGGAAGAATACTTTACCATAGGAGAAACACTTCATTGTAATCAACTTCCATTTGAGCGTATCCCGTTACTACAACCTAACCTTGTGTCAAACATCTTCTCTATTAGGAAATCCTTCTTCTTTGCAAACACCCATTTGCACCCAATCACTTCTATGTAGGGATTGCATTTCATCATTCATGGCCGGTTTCCATGATTCACAATTTGAACTCCTAACTATTTCTTTATAAGTGTAGGAATATCATCACCTACGATGTAAGTGCATAAGGCACCATATTTAGCGAAATGAGTAGCTTGCGAATTTCTCGTCTTGGCCTATTGTATGCAATCGATTCCTGTTGCTGAGGAGATTCTTGGGTAAAATCTCCTTTTCATCATAGTATCCACATTAGTCACCTTAGAATCACTTTCTGTCTTTGTGGACACTATCTGGTTCAACTGTTGTTTCCACCTCCACCGCTGTCGAGTATGCTCCACACACATATGCCACAGTTTAGCATTTCTGAATCTGCATCCTCCTATAGACTACAGTTGTCGTTCCAATAACTGTACTACCATTATAGTAATCCAATTTATTTCTCTCTTGGCCTTTCATAACCACAAGAGCGCCTGAAGAAACTTTTAGAATTCCATCTCGCATATTCACCGTGAAGCCTTTAGATTCCAAGCTCCCAAAGAGATGAGATCTTTTTTTCAACTCGGTACAACCGAACATCTGTCAGAGTTCTAGTCAAGCCATCATGATTCTTCAATCGAATTGAACCTATCCCAGTTGTTTTCCAGCATCATCATTGCCCATATAAACAACTCCATCACTTTCTTCAAATTAAAGAACCAGTCCTGGTGAGGACACTATGATAGGTACTACCTGAATCCATAATCCACTCATTTGATCCAGAGGTGGATGGTAGCCTACTAGACAGAAATCTGACTCATCCTCGTCACGCTCAACAACCATGCATCAGAAGTAGCTTTGCCCTCTTTCTGTTGCAACTTTGGACAATCTTTTTTTTTTTTTCAATGCCCTTCTCACACAAAAGACACTTTGATCCCTATTGAGTTTTCCCTTTGAACGAGATCTCCCTATTCTCTCCTTGTATTTGTTTTCCAGCGCCTTTCATAACTTGTGACAGACGCTCTTTCATGAATGGAATTTCTGCTCTCTACAAAGACATGAGCGAATCATCCCCACACGCTTTACATTCAACCTCACCCAGTCTTTCTCATAGACATCTTCTGGTTTTTCCTCCTCTAGAACGATATAGATCCTGCTGATACAAGCTATCCATTACCTCACTCTGCCACAAGCCAAAATTATTTTGGCCATCAAATTTTTCAACATCAATTTTTGCATTTGAAACCGTTATCATCTTTACTGGTGCGGATGGTGGTGCCACGGATGGTGATACCTCGGACGATGAATCCTTGGACGGTGATGCCATTTATGCCTTACTCATTGGCTTGGTAACAAAATTCACAATAACCAGCTCTACAAATTATTTATTCAATCTACCCAACAATCAACAATAGCCCTAGTAGTAGTAATGCTGAATATTAATACCACCAGGAAAATTCCCAGGAAACAATGGAGGGGTCACAAATGGTCCCACTAAAATCCAGTCTCCTTAGACTTTTATCGTCTTTTTGACAGAATTTTCCTAGACATGCATATAACCATACATAGCTACTCACTGTCCTAAACCTAGGCTCTGATACCAATTGTTATACAACGGAAATATAAACTCTATGCTAGCTATTGAATATAATAATAACAAGTAGTAAGCTAAATAAATAGCCAAAATTAAATGCAAAAATAAAGAATACCAGGAATTAACGAGGTTCAGTATTGAAACCTACGTCCTCGGGCGCTGCAAAAGAAACACTCCACTATCTCCAACATATTACAAACTATTGGGCAATACAACAATACCCAAAACAAAAGGAGATAACAAAAACTTACAACTAAAGGGTCCTAAAGAAAGAACCCTAAACAAAAGAAGTATAATGGAATTACATCTTGGGATATAAAATAAGTGATTTAGGTCCTTATATATAGGCCCCAAAAGTTTCCCCACTTTTCATTCCCAAGCAATGTGGGACAAACTAACATTTTGGCCTATTACATAAAAGTCCCTAAACCTTTTTCCATTATCACTTCTATCCCCATATGATTTGCTAAATAGCCATTTTTCCAACATCTTTGTCACAACAGAATACAAAGATGCAAATTTTTTATTATCTAATCACTCTCACACTCAAAATAAGAGGCACATTTATCACTCTAGTAAAGACTGATTTCAGTAGAACATGCTTTATATTTCAAGTCTTGACATTTTAAATAATAATATTACATCACTTGAATAAAAACTGGACACCTGCTTATTTTTATAACACCGTTAATTTTAATTTTTTTAGTCACCTTTCCTGTAGAAGACACTGTGCTTTGCTTGGAAAAATGCTGGGGCCATAGGTGAGATAAGGTCAAGTCCACTAGGAGGGAAATTGCGAATAGGCAACATGGACACGGGCAAGAAAGCCAATCCCATTACTACACAAAATACCCAGTCTTGCCCTGCCTCATTACCCTTGTAATCAAAATTCACCGAATAAACAGTAGCACCGAAGGCTACCATCATGGCTGTTACGGATAGGAACAACATAAAAACACCCAATTAGTCTTTTGGGCAGGGCAAATAGGAATCAGTTTCCGCGTAGCGTGCAGTAAGGATGGACATAAACATGAAGACGGCTGCTATTGATAAGAACAACGAGCTTGCATCGGCAATGGCAAAGATAACAAAGGCCGAGATTCGTAAAAATTTGGAATGCCATTATGGCCATTCCCACCAGGTACTGTAATTGCTGCAGCAAACACTACTGTGGCAATGGTACTGTTCCTATTGAGCACGAGGCGCTGCATCTTTCATCCATTTTTCACCTTTTTAACAAGACGCTGATGTTCCTCAACAAATACCATTGCGGGAGATTTTCGTTGAGAATTTTTATCTTCTTTGATGGTAAGCGGTACATTTTCTCCTTCCTGTACAAAAATATATCATCAAACAAAAGAATAAATGAGAAGACTTCTGAATCATTGTTAAATCAAATTCTTAGTACCCTAAACCACTGTATTCACGCTGCATCTTTAGTGCTGCACCAGGGATGCGATTAAGTTGACATAGAGGGGCAAGTTTTCCAGCTAAGTGCAAGATATTATTCCCAGAATTGTCTTGAGACATCAACAACGAATGTTTGTGGCCACTCACTTCGAATATGAGGTTGCTTACCTATTTATGGCCGTTAATGACTGATAAATGAAATGCATTATGTTGTTCTTGATCTGATTCATCTGAATACAAGACTGCATCTGGAAATGATTTTATAATCTCTTCCACACTTCTTGAACTCCTGATTCTGCCGCTAAAAAGAAGTGATTTCTTCTCAATATTGAGGAAGCTTTTTCATAGTCTAAATCACTTGTAATTTCATGCACAAGGCTTTGGCAAGTCTTTTTTTTTGTTGATGCGTCCATTCTCTCTCTCCAATTAAACTTTTGTAACTCCAACTGCGCAAATTCCACCAATTAACATTGACATAATTATTGATTTAAATAATTTAGTTTAAAGAAACATCTTATTCATTTATCTTTCTTTCTTTTACCCACTTCACACAAATTAGAAATACAAATTAGGGATGTAAACAACCCGGCCGGCCTCGGCTTCAGTCCTGGCTTGGGTATAAAAAAAAATTTAAAAAAATTATAATAGTCCTTGAAAATAGAAAAACCCCCCCCCCCCCCCCCCCCCCCCCCCCCCCCCCCAAAAAAAAAAAAAAATTCATCTCCCTTTCATTAAAAAAAAAAAAAAAATTACAAAGAAAATTTTACATCAAGTAAAACTTCAAAAATACCCTTAATTTTTTCACCAAACTTGGGCCAAAAGCCTGGATAGGCCCACCCAGGCTTGGATACTAAAAAAAACTTGGGCTTTCTCTCGGTTCAGGCTTAGACTTTTAAAATGCACTTCCGGCCTACCCAGGACAAGCCCAACAAGGTTTATTTAGGTCGCATGCCATGATATCAATAAAGTTCAGATATTTAATTCTTTGAAAGGAGAAAGAGCCATTTTTACCAAATCAAGAGGCCATAATGTTCAATATACTAGAAGGACTTTGCCTTCCTACTTTCCAATATCTATTGCTCATCCTGCAATCAATATCGTTTCCCTTTGAACACATTTAATATATACACATATAGGTGTTGAGATTGCTAAACTATTATTATTTCTAATTTACTTATTGTATTATTAGGATCTTTTATGCATCCATAAATTGGCCACAAACCAAGCGGAACAGAACACCCCGCCATGATTTTGCAAACAATATAGATACAACAGTTGGATTTGTACTAACCAGTAATTTAAAATAGAATTATCATTAAGCACTTACTTAATATATAATTGATTGTGTCATGATGAATGAAGCAAATCACTAGTTACCTGATTAATATCATGATGTACTCCTCGACCAGATGTTTCAGATGCAACTTGGGATGCATGACATCATTTTTCGGTTGCTGCTCCAGATGCATGGCATCATTTTTCGATTGCAGCTTCGAATGAATGACATCATGTTTCTGATCATGTAGCTTGGGATGAATTTGCATCCTTTGTGGTGTACCATTACAAAATACCTACAAAGCACAGAACAATCAGAAAGTCCACTTTGCAAAATAAATATCTACAAAACACTGAACAGAATTGAAGTTAATAAATTAATTAATAATCTTTATGGTGTAGATTATACTCACGCAAAAATTTAACTAGAATTATGTGAGATATATGTTAATTATACTCACATTGATATATGTAGACAACATTCTGGCAAAAATTTAGCTTTCTTCCTATGGAAAACGCAATCCGCTTTTTGGATATTGTACATAGAAGAGTCTCACGACCCTCATCATTATCTAAATCAAACTCCATTAGAGCTAAATTTGGATAATCTTCAACCTCCCTTATAGCTAAGACTGAGACAAAAAACGATGGACAGAAAGAAAAAAAAAAAATATATTAATTGAAAGTGGAACTAATTAATCGGTAATTAGTAGTAACTAATGGAAGAATTAACTCACCATAAAATCCAGCGATTATTAGCCAATGAAAGAACAAAACACCGGTTTTATCTTTAACCGGATAGGAATACAGCAAGTTTCTATCCGTGAATTTCAGTAAATAGGTAATCATCTCCTTATAGCCATGTCGACCAGCCTCAATTAAAGGTGTTTTACAATGGTTTTTGATATCCAATAAGACTGGCAATTTCTCTCTTATCTTCTTGGCTGCTTGGACATTACCAACAATTGCAGCAACTGAAAGCACAGGTTTTGCCGTCTTTATTTCTGAGTACCACTTGATCATTTGACATCTTAGTCAATAGATACTCCACGATATGATTCACAGTGACTGCTCTTACAGCTACATGAAGAGCTGTATCATAGTTTTCCGTGTTCCGGGCTTCTAATACATGTTCATCCTCGTTACAGACTTCTTGTACGTGTTGTAAGTCGCCTCTGAGTATAGCGTTATACAGTGGTAGGTACTATTTTAGATCGTCTGCAATAAAGAAAACAAACAGAAAAAAAAAAAATTATGTATTTGCTTAATCATGAAAGTTCATAGCCATTTTCTGGTACTTAGATACCCGTAAGTTGAGATGAAGACAAGGCCATATGCTGAGTTGAAGAAGCCACGGGCTGTGATGGATTGACCATCTTTATGATGACAGGCTGCTCCATAGCTGATTGAAATGATTCTGAAGAAGAGGTGGCCAAAGGAATAGGCTGTGATGGCTGCTCCATAGCTGATTGAAATGATTATGAAGAAAAGGTGGCCAAAGGAATAGGCTGTGATAAAACAGTCGTCCTTCCTAGTAATTTCTCAGAATACTTGTTTACAGGAGATAACTAAGGAAAGTTTGGGATTATTTTTAGGACATAATTCTGGTAAGAGGCCACAGGCTACTTTTATAAGAAGAGGCCATGGTATGCGAGTGGAAGAATAGGCCATAGGCTAGGATGGACGGGCCAACTTGTTGATTACAGATTAAATTTTTTTTTTTTTTTTCTGTTTCTTTATATGTAATGTTATTCCTATTACTCAATAAAATAAAAAGAGGGGAAAAATCAACAAATTTCAAGATATAAATAAAAAAGTCAAAAAATATATGTCAAAGAAAAGGTTTTAGATGATTAAAATGTCTTATAAAGATTTAGTTTCATACAGTCTGTTGAAATAAAGAGAGTTTTGAGAAATCATATGATTGTATATTTCTGTGTGTAAAACTATACAAAGGAGGCATCTATATATAGTGGAGAAGGCCAAAGTTAATAAGGAAATACACTATATAGAAAGATTCTAACCTAGCATAATTACAAGAAATTATAGCAAGATTCTAACCTAGCATAGTTACAGGAAATTATAGCTTAATTACAGGAATAATCTTATATTCTAGGGATATTATAAGATACTAATATATATACTAACAATATTCTAGGGATATTATAAGATACTAATATATATACTAACATCCCCCCTCAAACTCTTGGTGGCGAAGTCAACTGGAGTTTGGAAACAAGATCACCAAGTAGACTAGGTGGATGGGATTTCGTAAAAATATCAATAAGATTATCTTCAGAAGAAACTGAATGTCATTGGAGGACACCCTGTTGAAGATGATGGCGGATGAAGTGACGATCAATCTCAATATGTTTAGTACGTTCATGAAACACATCATTATGCACAATCTGGATGGCACTGTGATTATCACAGTGAAAAGGAAAATTTATTGATTGAGGAACACCCATATCTTTCAGAAGCCAGTGTAACCACAAAAGTTCAGATGTCGTATCAGCAAGAGCACGATATTCAGCCTCAATGCTAGAACGGGCAACAATGGACTGTTTCTTACTACACCATTAAATCAAAGAAGTACTAAGTAAGAAACAATAACCAGTGGTGGAGTGACGATCAGTAGGATCACCAGCCCAATCTGCATTAGAATAGGCCTGTAGCTCCAGAGAGGAGTAGGATGAGAAGTGAAGACCATGAAATAGAGTACCCTTGATGTGGCATAGAATTTGAAAAACTGCAGCAAAATGGGTAGATCGAGGTGCACTCATAAACCGACTGACCAGATTAATAGCATATGAAATGTTAGGCCTAGTGACAGTAAGATAAATGAGACTGCCAACTAACTGTCGATAAAGAATTACATCTGCAAGTGGAGAAGTGTCAGTGGCCAGAAGCTTAGTATTATACTCAAGTGGACTAGTGGCTATCTTGCTGTCTGTCAACCCAGCTTTGGAAAGTAAATCAGAGGCATATTTTGCCTAAGTGAGATAATATCCATCCTGATTTGAAGTAACTTCAAGGCCAAGGAAGTAGTTAAGATGTCTCAAATCCTTCATCTCAAAATTCTGACTAAAAAAATTTTGAAGATCTTGAATACCAACAATATAATCACCAGTAATAATCATTCATCTACATAGAGAAGAAGAAGGATAGTACCTGCCCCAGTAGTGCGAAGAAAAAGTGTAGAATCATATGGGCTAGAAAGAAAGCCTTGTTGAGAAACCATTGACTAAAATTTCTCAAACCAAGCTCGAGGAGCCTGTTTGAGCTCATAAAGTACTATGACAAACTTTATGTGAGGATGCTCATAGCCAGGTGGAGGTTGCATGTAAACTTCTTCAATAAAATCTCCGTTAAGGAAGGCGTTTTTGACATCCCTTTGAAAAAGTTCCCAACGCCAGATAGCAGCAACTGCAATAAAGATCTGACAAATGTAAGTCTAGCAACAGGAGCAAAAGTCTCCTCATAGTCAATCCCATACTCCTGGGTGAACCCTTTAGCAACAAGTCAAGCCTTGTAGCGTTCAATTGATCCATCTGCTCAAGTCTTGATTTTATAAATCCACTTGCATCCCACTATAGCTTTACCATGAGGCAAGTCCACCAAATCCCAAGTTTGTGTTTTGACAAGAGCATTCAATTCATCAGACATAGCTTGCTGCCAAAGAGGGTCAGTACGAGCCTCACGATAATTGTGAGGTTTATGGAGGGTGGCAAGGATAGAGAAACAGTGATAATCACGACGATGAGTAGGAGGAACACTTACCCGACTGGAACGACGAGGTTTAGGGAGTGGAGAAAATTGAGGAATGGGTGGTGTGGCAGGTGGTCCATCAAACGCATCAACTGGATTGAGTGCAGCAATGGAAGAACTGTCTGAGGAGCTTAGAATCTTTGCAGAAGAGTCAAAAAACAAAGCAATAAAGGGATCAATAAATATGAGTGAGTGGTTAGAGGATGAAGGGGAGAACGTGGATATGCTAGTAAACAGTTTATGTTTCTAAAACTCCACATGACGAGAGACTCGAAGACATTTGGAGATAGGATCATAGCAACGGTAACCTTTTTGAGTTAAGCCATAACCAAGAAAACAACATAACCGAGAATGGGGTTCCAGTCTGGTCTATTCATAAGGATGAAGAGTAACAAAATAGGCACAACCAAAGACACGAAGTAAGGAATAGTTAGGAACCATACCATAGAGAAACTCATAAGGAGATTTGTTGTGGAATATAGGTGAGGGTACCTGATTGATTGTGTACATAGCAGTAAGAGCAGCTTCACCCCAAAACTTTTCAGGTAAAGAAGCAAAAAGTAAAAGAGCTCTTACAGTATCAAGGATATGACAATGTTTTCGTTCTGCACAACCATTTTGTTGAGAGATATAGGGACAAGAACGATGTGACACTGTGCCTTGTTGATTCAGGAACTCAAAGAGAGTTTTCTCATTATATTCAATGGATTATCTAAACGAAAAGCTTTAATTGTACAAGAAAATTGAGTTTGTACCATTTTGTAAAAAGTTTGGTGCACACGAACAAGCACAGATCGATGTTGTAACAAGTATAGCCATGTATAACGAGAATAGTCATAAACAAAGATAACAAAATAACGAGATCTCCCCTCAGTAAGAGTGGGGGCAGGACCTCAAATATCAAAGTGAATCAAATCAAAAGGTGTAGTCGAAAAAGAGTCACTTTTATTAAAAGATAAATGAGTTTGTTTGCCAAGTTGACAGAAAACACAATCAAAAGACTCAAAACCTATAAAACCTAGGTGACCTTGGGAGGCCAAAAGATGAACACGAGGTATAGAGGCATGACCCAACTGAGAATGCCATAATTAGGAAGAGATAGCAGGAGTAACAATGGAGCGAGACAGATGAGATGGAAGCTGCAAAGAAGTGAGCTTGAACAGATGTCCAATCTTACGGCCAGTCCCAATGAGTTGACCCGTCTATGGATCCTACACATCAACACCATCATTAGAAAAGGTAAGCTGAAGACCTAATTTGCAAAGTTGACCAACTGAAAGGAGATTTAAGGATAACTTGGGAATAAGCTAGGTGTTGTCAACAAATAAGGTAGGGGAGGAAATAGACCCAATTTGACTAACAGATAAATGAGAACCATCAGTAGTACATATGATAGGATTGGGTGACAGAGGTCACGTGATTACAACATGCAGAATAAAAAAACCAAAGAGATATACCTGAGGTGACAGACAAAGCACTAGAAGATCGGGATAAAACCTGATGAATTAATGCCTCAATGTCAGTAGCAATGAGAGTAGTGGACACTGAAGAAGTCTCAAAAGTAGACTCAAGAGCAAAAGGAACAGTTGGAGCCACGGTAATAGCTTGCAACAAGGGGCCTAAGACTGATTTTTGTTCTTCAATTTTTGACATTCCATAACAGAGTCACTTGGATGTTTGCAATATTTGCAAAAGACAGTCTTTGAGGACTGAGAAGGGAAACAACCCGAGGCTAGAGAAGATCCAAAGGTAGTCTGAGGGATGGCAGCAACAACTGAATCTTGAGTTTGCATCTTCATGGTTGAATGACAATTTTCTTCAAAAATAAGTTAAGCAACTGCAATCTCAAGAGTGGAAAGAGGTGTGCAATGCAAAAGAGAGGCCCGAGTAGATTCAAAATCCTCATGAAGTGCCATCATAAAATGCATAAACTTACGATGATCACGGTAGGTTGCAAACAACGCAATGTGATCAGAACATTTGAGGTGAGGATCTGCAATAGACAACTGTTCCCAAAGATTATCAACTTGAGAATAAATATTAGCAATGGACTGACCTAATTCCTGACGCATCTGATAAAGCTTAGTCTCAAGCTGGAACTGCAACGAAGCATCATGAGTATAGTTGTATCGTTTAGCAAGAAAATCCCAAGCAGCTTGAGCATTACCAAGCTTAGAAAGCAAGCTATGGATGGATGGAACAGAAGTATTGACAAACCAAGACAATATTTTATAATGAATACTATGCCAATCTTCAAGCTGACATGCAAACTTATCAAGACTCTCACCATCTTGTTACTTGGGGGCAAGAATATCACCAGAAGCATAACGCCACAATTTTCGTCCTCTAAGAAATACTTCCATATTTTGAGCCCATATATTATAATTTGAGCCATCTAAAAAATTTATCAATAGGACGAACAATGGTATCAAGGTTGGGAGAGGAGTGAGACATACCTTTCTTTTTTTTTTTTTGGGGGCGGGGGGGGGGGGGGGGGGGGGGGGGGTGTTTGTGATGAGAATGGCAAAATATTCATTTTTAACCCCTTAATGTTTAGTCTTTTATACGTATTTGTTGCCTAAATGTACTCATTATTATTCTATTTTGATTTAGGATGCAAATGGAGGCGTTAATTGCAAAACGGAACTAATTAAGTGAATTCGGACAGTTTCGACATTGTTTCGTAATCTGGGCATAACTCTCTCATCCAAGCTCCAATTGAGATTATTCAAAATTCTGTGGAATTATAAGAAATATATCTACAACTTTCATGTTTTGAGTTTGGAGAGATACTCACTGCATCAAGGTTGTAATCGAGCTTGAAGTTGACGCATCTGCACTGGATGTCTTGGAGCCTTCTGCCTTGTCATGCAAATCAATTGGGCAGTTTATTATTGGAAGATTTGAGGACATGTGGCACGCAAGTTACAGCTCAGAATCACCACTTTCCTATTTTATTTTAGGATTTTATCTTATTTTCAATTAATGAGAATCAAATTAGGATTAATGTTATTTTAGGATATTAGAATATTTCTTTTTGGAGATTTAGTGGGATTCAAATACTTGAACTGGATTTTTGTTAAGGGGATTAGATTAGGGTTTTTGAGGGGGACCACGCCTCTCTCTTCTCTTCTCTGGAATTTTTCTTTCTTTTTGAGTTTTGATTATGGAACTTTTGTAACTTGGTCATCGGAAACAAAGACCTCGGAATCAACCAACTGTGAGATCTAATCTATTTTATTTTAGTGTTCAATTTTCGTGTTTGAGTATTGAATGTTATTCTGTGCATATCTTCATGATTGATGCATTTAATTACTAGGAGGCCTACTAGTGTATTATTTGTTGCAATCTACTGCTAAGTTTGATATCAAATCCGTAATTGTTTGATCCCTCTAACTTGTGAAGCAATTAGGATTAATAATTTGCCGCGTCAGGAATTAGTAATCTTAAGAAGAACATTCAACTAAATTAAATACAACCTCTTGTGTTTGTGTTGTTTAGATTCATTGATTTCTCTAATTCTTAAGGCTGTCATTAGATTAAATCTTTAGCACTTGTCTAGGGTTGTTTAATGATAAGATTAATTAAGATCGCTTGTTTCCTAATTAATTACAATTAAAGAGAGACAGGAAAATAGTTCCAACAATGAATATTCAAAGTAAGAATTTATTTACTTTTGCATCAATGATCAGTTGTAAGATTCCAATGGTGGATGTTGACAGAGACCAAGTTTCGTTATATTAATTGATTTTGAATTGAATTGTTTTTGTTTTTGCTAAGATTGTTTTCTGTTTTACTCAAAACCCTCCAGCCTTATTCACATCATCGAAAATTCGGCTAGACACTCTTCGTGGGATCGACCCTTGCTTACCCTATTTACAGTTTAGTAGTTAGGTTAGGAAGGTTTTTAATCTTGGTTGCCTACGACAGCACACTAGGGGGTTCAACGGTTAACGACGCAATAGGTCAACGATCAACGGTCAACGGTTAACGATCAATGAGTCAATGGTCAATGAGTCAACGGGTGGACTTGGGCTAGACTTGAACCGAATGGGGTGATTTATAGAAGAAGAAAAATGGGTTGGGAAGGCTTACTGGATTGGGCTTGAAGTTGGCTGTAACAGGCTTGAAATTTGCTAGAGATGTGTGGCATAAGGTCAGACATGCGAAATTCAAGAGGCGTATGGGGCACGTGCAAAGAGTATCGGGAAAATCTTGACACAAAAACACCGATAAAATTCTTAAGTTCCGTTTATGATCAGATTGATAAAAAGGGCAAAAAATCAGATGTAAAACCTGAAAATCTCACTGTCAGTGTAGGGAAAGCCAAGGTTGGTGAGAAGGAAACATTAAGAAATGGCTTGCATGGACAGGAAGATAGAGTAGTGACTTTGATACCATGTTGAAATAAAGAGAGTTTGAGGAATCATTTGATTATATATTTGTGTGTAAAAACTATACAAAGGAGACCTCTATATATAATGGAGAAGGCAAAGTTAATAAGGAAATACATTATATGGAAAGATCTTAACCTAGCATAATTATAGGAAATTATAGCTTAATTACAGAAATATCATATATTCTAGGGATATAAAGATACTAATATATAGACTAACAATATTCTAAGGATATATAAGATACTAATATATATACTAACACAGTCTAATCCTTAAAGAATTTTAGAAATTACCATTACAATGAAAAATATCGTTTATCATAATCCAAGACTTGATTATGGTTAAGTAAATTGATTGTTTCTTTTAATATCGAAAAGATAGAGCCACCGAAAGTTGCGCACCGAATCTGTGCACCGAATGACGTGACAAAATCTTGATCGTGATTAATATTAACTGATAATGAATCAACGGTCAGGATTTTGTCACGTCATTCGGTGCACAGATTCGATGCGCAACCTTCGGTGGCTATAGCATTACTCTTTAATATATTTTTTATAACAAAAAATGCTTGAATTTTCTCTCCTTAATTCTTTTAATGAATTTAGGTATTAAATTTAATTATTCAAGAAATTTCCCGATATCAAACTATTCATAGGATTGAGACCACCTTGACCTTGTGGAAAATAATTTTGTCTTGAGGTACCAAAAGAAAACTTTATGTCTTGTATTGAAGACTTTCAAATAAGTTTGTTGTCATCCATTTCAAGTAGTATTTATATCATTTATACTTTAATTTTTTATTATATATTTTTATTTTGTAAAATCTAAATTTTATCTACAAACTAATGTGACGCAACTTTTTATTAATACATTTTTATATATTTTTTATTAAACATTTATGAGTTGACTTGGGTATACATTTTATGCAAACTTGTACCTCATCAGTTTAAGATTTCCAAACTTAATTCAAATGACAATTTTTACACCTTTATCAAATGGGTATTAGTAATCCCATTTGCCATAAATTTGTTATATTGCCGTTTGTGATAGATGAAATAAATAATAAAATTTGTCTTATAAATAGGTGTTTCCTCCATCTTTATCCAATTATCTCAAATCTTTTTTTTTTTTTTTTTTTTTAAACAACCAATATATTATTCTGTTTATTTTAATATTTTTGGCAAAATTATCTACCTTATTATCATATAGAAAATTACTTTTTGTATAGATTATTTTTTTAATACTAAATTTGATACTGCTAATTTTGAAAACTTAATTTATATTTTTGTTTATAATCCTCGGGCACCTATAATCCATGGTCTACTACAGTAGAAAAAATATAGACAAGGTCATTGATTTGTTTTTTTTGTGATATTTTATGTAATAAATTTGTATACATTGATTTACCTGGGAAATGTTTGGATTATCTCTAAATGAAAATGGAGATCAAAATGTTGGTAGAGAATATATTATTATAAAATGCAAAAAGTAGGACTTTTAAAAAGCAAGGGACAGGTGTCAAATAATTTATGACTACAATTTCAAAAATTAGTTACATGTATGTTTCTCACGAGCAAAGACTTGAATTACATGAGGTGTGGCACGTCATCCATCTCAATGATTTCAATCGTCATGAAAACAAAATGATATAAAATAAATAAATATATCAAAAATAAAATAATAAAATTTAAGGACAACTCATAATTTTTTTTAAATTTCTTTAACCATACTTAACTTGTTCTAAGTGTTAAAAAAGTTAACCGATATTTTAATATAAAATCTAAATATATATCATATTTATACTTGTTGCTGACTTTGTATAGATGAAAAATAGGATTTGGAAACAAGTAAAACTTCAAGTAAGGATATTTAAAATGCAATATATAGTTAAACCTTGAAAATTACTCGAAAAATTAATATCTTAATTAAATATTTTTAAAGGTCGTTGAGGGACCAATGTGATAAATTAATATTTTGCTAAATTTATAGATAATACATTTTTAAAGAAAACACATAGGTACCACTTGATATATAAATTAATAACTCCATATAATTAAAATTATATATATACATGACTCAATTAGGAGATGACCCTAGTAACAACTTGAACTTCAGAAACCTTGAGAGAAGATTTGAAAGGGATTTGTGAATTGCTTGAGTGCTAAGAAAAAAACACCATTTATTTATTAACAAGAAGAATAATGTCTGATATTTACAAGGAGAAAATAATTTCCTATAGACTAATTGCTATGCCACATTAACTATGAGACATTCCCTTACCACATTAACTATCAAAATATTTACATGCATTAAGTTCATTGTTTTGGAAAAAGAAAACAAAGAATGCCCCGATAAATTAATAATTTATTAATTTATACGATTAAATAATATATCAATTAATTAATAAATTTGCATGATGCTAAAGATATTAATTATCAAGGTTTAACTGTATTTAAAGAATTTTTTGGGTAACTGCCCTTCTTATCCTATGTGGCTCCATCATCGTCGTAATCACCCGGTACGTAGACAACTGCTACAAATACTACATAACTGTAAGTATTTTTGTCAAATTTGAACTCAGTGTGATAACACTGATTGTTGATATCGTGACATCTTCTTATATGCTAATCGATCTAGTATTTCTGTGTCACTACATTATTGTCCATGTGATTACACTTGCTTGCAGCTATGTATCCTTGTGAGATATTTTGGTGGTCCATTGAAACTTGTCATTAGCTCACATAATGTGCTAGAAAGTTTGTTTGCCTTGTCTGTGGTCCCAAGAAAGTGTTGTTAGAAACTTTTCCAAGAGGTAAAACAATAAAGCACCTTGTTGGCCAGCTATCCCCATGTATTGGCCGGAAGTTTCTTTATATTCTTCTCCAATGCATTTCATTTAAGCCTGTAATTCCTTTGAAATGTTTTGCATATTCTAAGGTTTTTTTTTTTTTTTTTTTTTTTTCTTTGTTTTACATCAGGTTTCATATGCTTAAGTAGACTTACAAATACCTTCCTCAAAACCGTGAGTTTTTGGTCCTTGCTTCTACATTGGTTACGTAGATGTTGCTTGATGGTTTTTCAAGCTGCTTCAACTAAAGAGCTTCTTTGGTGATTGATCCTTGAGAGATCCTCACGGCTGACCAAGTGGTCTCATTGATGTGGAGCTTGTTGTGGTAGTTTGAAGTTCAACCAAAGGGTGAAGTTTGAAGTGTTACGACAACTGATAAGTTGCATAATTTTAGTGTTTTTAGGATTGTTTTGATGTTAGTTTAGTTAACTTCTTATTTGTTTTCTTTGTTTTGATGTTAGTTTTTCTTATGTTTGAGATATGAATGAATAGCTATTGATTTGGATAGTTTTTGTATTTTTCAGGCTTTGATTGAGTAGATTGGAGCATAGGAATGAAATTGGGACTTAAAACTTGAAGAAGTTGAGATTACCTAACATTCTTGAAGGCCACAGCCATGCCTTGGTAGTTCACCATGGCCATGGTGGTGGAACAAAGATAAAACAAAGAAATTAGAAAACATCACAATCTAGGCTATGGTGACTTAAATTTGGCTGTGGCAGAAAAGGGTATTTAAGTATAATTGAGATTAATTGTCAAGGAAGGAATTTTGCATATTTTGGAGAGGAGAAGACACATTCTTGGGGCTTGAAGACTAAAGATCAGATTTAAGAGTTTGATTTTTGTTTAATTTCAAGTCTAAATATGTTTTCTTTCTTCTCTGTTTATTTCTTTGTTCTTAGAATGGAGTAAATCTCTTTTGTTAGGGGAAGATGAAACCCTAATTATATTTTGAACAATAACAGGGTTATCTCTCCTGTTATTGGTGTTGCTGGCTGGGGAATTGGTCTCAAGCTTGGAAGTGAATCAAAAGGAGTTACTTACTCCCACCACCACCGTAACATTGGAATTGCCCTCTTCTGCCTTGCAACTGCTCAAGTTAATTCTTTTTCGGTTCTGTTGTTCTTCCCTTTTAAATTCCCCTGTTATTGGTGGGACAGACATAGTACAAACATTGCTCAAATTTGTTTTGAGTATATGCAAAAAGGAAGAAGTAATTTTCAGATTTTAGAACTATGTGGATTGAATTGATCTCGATAGATATTTATTCAAACATTTTACTTTTGGTAATCCCAACTGGCTTTGATACTAAATTTTAGTTGATGTATGTTTTGATGGCAACTCTGTTTTTGGTTATTAGATTTTTGCATTGTTCTTAAGACCAAAGAAGGACCACAAGTATCGATTTTACTGGAATATTTATCACCACGGTGTTGGATATGCAATACTGGTCCTTGGCATCCTCAATATTTTTAAAGGTCTGGACATCTTGAATCATGCAGAAAAGTGGAAAACAGTTTACATCATTGTGATTGCAGTCTTGGGTGGGATCGCTGTACTGTTGGAAGCGATTACTTGGATTGCGGTTATCAAGAGAAAATCTAATAAGTTGACGAAGCCATATGATGGATACAACAACGGGCAAGGCGGGCAACAGCCACTCCCTCTTTATGTTATGAGGTTTATCTATTTTAGATCTTTCTCACATACTCCCTCGATGCCAGTTACTCCCAAAGTGTTTCTTCTAAGGGCCTTGCTTCTTGGCGGTTGAACAAGGAGGGCTGGAAGGATTTGGTATTTTTTTAGGGAAGGGGTTGTTATATCTAGACTCTTGATTTCTTTTTCTGTAGGAACTGAAAGGCTGATTTCAGTATAGCCTATTCTTTTCTGCTTAATGATGATGCCATTTGATTTTATACTTTGGTCATTTGTAGGATTTTCTTTATTTTTCCTTTATAAAGCGCAGGCCTTCCATCTAGTAAAATACTAAATCTGAGCAGGTTGAGAATATAAAAAACAATCGCGACCAATTGATAACTCCTTTCTATGATGCAATCTGATATAACAACTTGCGTCAAATGCATCATAAATCATCATTGTTAAAATGGCAGAAACCGTTGTCACAAAACTCAGTAAGACTTTTTTAAACATTGAGGGACTTGATACTTATCTATCTCTCAAGGTTAATGAAATTAACCCGTTGAAAATGTAAAGACATATACTTCTCTATGCTTATTTTCAATTACAATTTTTATCTCATTGAGACAAAACTTAATTTGTTACCAAATCCTGGAACACAGATCATATGAGGATCAACCTGCTGTCTTCCTTCTATTTATAGTCTCCAAATTAATATCAATAACTTACCAGAATTGGAATGCATCAGCAAGTGTTTACTCATAAGTGCAGAGACGACGCCGAATTTCACACTAGAAGAAAACAAATTAATGGCTGGTGACTTTCAAGTAGTGATGCTTCCGTGGTGTGCCTTTGGGCATGTGATGCCATTCTTTCAACTCTCCATTGCCTTCACCAAGGCTGGTGTTAAAGTCTCCTTTATTTGAACCTCTGAAATAAGAAAACATCTATAATACTACAGTGGTATAACGTCACTAAAAAGAAAAAAAAAAAAAAATTACTTCTATTTTATGATCCATATATAAGTAAAGGTACGTTTTACACACCCTGTCCTCAGATCAAATCACCATCTCCAATAACCTAAGATTACAAAAGAAGTGGATATTATCAATTTGGGAGTCTTTTTTTCATTACTTACTAATGATTACATAAATTTCAAAATGTATTTAAAGGCTCAATATAATCATTAGTTGCCAAGTTAATTTTAATTAAAACAAAAATTAATGGACATAAATACTCATAAACCAATAATCAAGCGACAAAAAAAAAAAATAAAAAATAATGGCTAGAGGAGTTGTTGGAATTGAGAGTTAGCGACATTTAGCGACATTGCAACCCGATTGGACGAGATGTCACTAGCCGAACTAGTCTTTAGTGCTAACATTGGCGACAACCAACAATGTTCTAACGCGGAAGCATGAGAAACAGGGGAATTGCAGAGTAAAAAACAGAGGAAAAAAAAAAAGGTATAGATATTAAGGCTTTAGCTATAAGAAAAATGTTATCCTTACAAAGACCCATAGAAAGAGGATTATAAAGTGACATCATCCAAAAGAAAAAAAAAACAAAGAAAAAACGGAAAAAGAGAAAGAGAGAAAGAGAGAGAGAGAAAAATCATGAAAATCAAGGGTGGAGATTATCTTTGTATGCCTCCTTTGTATGTGTCTTTGTAAAAATAGCATTACTCAAGCTATAAATACAAAATCTAAGCAATTGAGATAACAAAAAATAATCATGATCAATCGGCAACCCGTCCTTCTTTCTGGTTCAAATATGGACTTGTTATATGCATCCTATAATTGTGAACAAAATCAGGGCAAGAATCTAAACAGATTAAGACATTTTAAAATGCTTTTATTTATGGCCCAATTCTAGATAACAGATCATATGAAGATCAGCCTTGATATCTTCCTTCTATTTATAAAGTCTCCAAATTGATGATCAGTGACTTACCTAAATTGAAATGCATCGACTAGTGTTTACTTATTAGTGCGGTGGGCCCAATTTTACACACGAAGAAAATGAATTAATGTATAAAGAATTGCATTTTTCAATAAGCCTCCAGAGCTTAGCTTGGTGGTTTATTAGCCATCATTTTTGGCGAGCCATTCATGTTCGATCCTTAGGGGAAGGATAAGCTTTAATTCAGTTATTTTCACTCTCCTTTGATATAAAAATGGAATTTAAGCAAACTTCAAGATTGTCTGAATTCTGAAATTGGGCAGACAATTCTACCAAATTTGCAGAATGTTACGTACCCATTTTGATAATGGGTAAATGTTAATTAAATTGTATTTTAGGAGTTTTCTCAGGGATTTATTTGTTAATTAAGATTGAGTTTATCTTAGTAATTTAAATAAATTAGATTATGATATAGATGAGTTTATTTTAGTTGAATTAGTCAACCACGTATTTAGGATTCTTTAGTTGGGTTTGAATATGTATTTTAGTTTGCTTAAGTTGGAACGTGTTTTGTTATTTAGTAAGAAAGTAGGGTTGTAAGCTCATATATATTTCCTAGATTTCTATTGAAGTGGGAAGATGATTATTTGCGTAAAAGGTTCTATTAGAACTTTAGATGTTTCTAGCTCTCTCAATTGAGCAAAAATTATTTTCTTATCTATTTAATATCAAAATAGATGGAGGAAATAAAACTTCTTTAAGCACATCTGTATCACAGAATGAACTATATAGTAATGTACATTAGAGTTTACTCATAAAATTTTTATAAATAACAAAGCAAATATACCAGTTCTTGTAGAAAATATCGAACAATTACTACGACATGATCACATGAATGGATACAAAAATATAATTAAAAACTAAAAATCAAAGAAATGGAGAAAAGAGATAAATGAAACGGTTAATAAACGGAAACGTATTAAATATAAACAATTTTACATGATTCACCCAATTAAAATTCACAATTCAAGAATAATAGTAGAGTTTTTGTCACAAAATACAAAGATGCAAAGTTTTTATTATCAAATCACTCTCACACTTAAAGATCTCTTTAACTCTAATAACAGATACGTTTATTACTCTAGTAAAGACTAATATCAGTAGAACATAGTTTCATATTTCAAGACTCAAGTCTTAAAATTTTAAATAATAATCTCACATCACTTGAAATATAAAACTTGGACAATATATAACACCGTTAATTTGTAGTTTTTACTCACCTTTCTTGTATAAGACACCTGTGCTGTGCTTGCCAAAAATGCTGGGGCCATAGGTGGAAAAGGTCAAGTCCACCAAGAGGGGAAATTGCGAATAGGCAAACATGGACACGGGCAAGAAAGCCAATCCCATTACTACACAAAATACCCAGTCTTGCCCTGCCTGATTACTCTTGTTATCAAAATTCACCAAATAAACAGTGGCACCGAAGGCTACCATCATGGCTGTTACGGACAGGAACAACATAAAAAGACCCAATATTAGTCTTTTGGGCAGGGCAAATAGGAAATCAGTTTCCGCGTAGCGTGCAGTAAGGATGGACATGAACATGAAGACGGCTGCTATTGATGAGAACAAAGACATTGCATCGGCAATGGCAAAGATAAAAAAGGCCGACAATTCGTAAAAGTTTGGCTCGCCATCTTGGTTATTCCCACCTGGTACTGTAATTGCTGCAGCAAATACTACTGTAGCAATGAGTACTGTTACTATTGAGCAAGAGGTGGCTGCATCTTTCATCCATTTTTCACCTTCTTTAACAAGATCCTGATGTTCCTCAACAAATACCATTGCCGGAGTTTTTCCTTCAGAATTTTTATCTTCTTTTATAGTAGGCGGTACAATTTTCTCTACTTCCTGTAAAAGATATATCATCAAACAAAAGAATAAATTAAAAGACTTTTGAAACAGTTTAAATAAATTTCTTAGTACCTTAAACCACTGCAACTCACGCTGCATCTTTAGTGCTGCACCAGGAATGCGATTAAGTTGACATAGAGGGGCAAGTTTTCCAGCTAAATGCAAGATATTATTTCCAAATTTGTCTTGAGACATCAACAACAAATGTTTGTGGCCACTCATTTCGAATATGAGGTTGATTACCCATTTATGGCGGTTAATGACTGCTAAATGAAATGCATTATGTCGTTCTTGATCTGCATACAAGACTGCATCTGGAAATGATTTTATAATCTCTTCCACAACTTCGTGAACCCCTGATACTGCCGCTAAAAGGAGTGATTCCTTCAATATTGAGGAAGCTTTTTCATAGCCTAGATCTTCTGTAATTTTCGTGCACAAGGCTTTCGCAAGCCTTTTTTTTTGTCGATGCCTCCATTCTTTCTCTCCGATTATACTTGGGTAAACTCGATCTGCGCAAATTCAACAAATAAACATTGACATCATTATTGTTTTAAATATTTTAATTCAAAGAAACATCTTATCAAATTTATCTTTCTTTCTTTTACCCACTTCACACAAATTAGAAATACAAACTAGCCCGGCCCAACTTACCCAAAGCCTAAAAAATAAGAGTAATATTACACTTAGAAAAAAATTTTACAAAGATCTCTATACAAAGTGATGTGGCAAAAAATAAATAGAAGAGTGAATTTAATAACTGTGGCTTTTTGTTTCACTCTTCCATTTATTTTTTACCACCTCACTTTGTATGGAAATCTTTGTAAGATTTTTTTGTAAGTATAGTATTATTGAAAAAATAATGCCTGGCTTGGATATATTATATGAAATTTTAAAAAATTATAAATAGTCCTTGAAAAATTATAGAAAATCCGAAAAAAAAAAATTCATTTCCCTTTCATAAAATAAAATTACAATAGGCCCTGAAACTTACATCTAGCCATCATCAATCAAGTAAAATTTCAAAAATACCCTTAATTTTTCCACAAAACTTGGGCCAAAAGCCTTGACAAGCCCGACCCAGGCTTAGATAACGAAAAACATGGGCTTGTTCTCAGGTTTAGACTTTTAAAATGCACTCTAGCCCAACCCAGGTTGTTTAGGTCGCGTGGAAATCTAATTTATGACCCACGGATATCAACAAAGTCTAGACGTTTGTCATTTGAAAGGATAAATCAAGAGGCCATAAATGTCAAATATACTAGAGGGACTTTTCCTTCTGGCGTTCCGAATATCTATGGCTCATCCTACAATCAATGTCATTTGCCTTTGCGCACATTTAACGTACACATACGAGGTAAACATATAATTAGGAGTTTTAATTTACTTATTGTATTATTAAGATCTTTTATGCATCCTGCCATGATTTTGCAAACAATATAGATAGTTAGATACAACAGTTGGATGTTATACTAAACCAAGTAATTTAACATATAATTATCACTAATCACTTACTTCATACGTAATTGATTGTGTCATGACGAATGAAGCAGATCAACCAATTACCTGATATAATGTCATGGATATACCTCGACCAGATGTTTCGGATGCAACTTGGGATGCATGACATCATTTTTTGGTTGTTGCTCCATATGCACGGCATCATTTTTCGATTGCAGCTTTGGATGAACAACATGTTTCTAATCATGTAGCTTGCTATGTGGTGTACCGTTACAAAAATACCTGCAAAGCTCAAAACAATTAGAAACTCCATTTTGCAAAAGAGTAATGCTACAGCCATCGACGGTTGTGCACCAAATTTGTGCACCGAATGACGTGATAAAATCCTGACCGTTGATTAATATTAAGTTTTGTCACGTTATTCGGTGCATAAATTCGACGTACTACCGTCGGTGGCTGTATTATTTTCCTTTGCAAAAATATATATCTGCAAAACACTGAATAGAATTAAAGTTAATAAATTAATTAATAATTTTTATAGTTTAGATTATACTCACGCAAAAAATTAACTAGAATTATATGAGATATATGTTAATTATACTCACGCTGACATTTGTAGATGGTATTCTGGCAACAATTTAGCTTTCTTTCGATGGAAAACACACTCCGCTTTTTAGCTATTGTACATAGAAGAGTCTCACGACCCTCATCATTATCTAAATCGAACTCCATTAGAGCTAATTTTGGATAATCTTCAACCTCCCTTATAGCTAAGTCTGAGACATAAAACGATGGACAGAAAAAAAAAAAAAAAAAAAAAAAAACCATATATATGTAATTAATTGAAAGTGGAACGAATTAATCGGTGATTAGTAGTAACTAATGGAAGAGTACTTAACTCACCATAAAATCCAGCGATTATTAGCCAATGAACGAACGAAACACCGGTTTTATCTTCAACCGGATAGGAATACAGCAAGTCTCGATCCGTGAATTCCAATAAATAGGTAATCATCTCCTTATACCCATATCGAGCAGCCTCAATCAAAGGTGTTTTCATATCCAATAAGACTGGCCATTTCTCCCTTATCTTCTTGGCTGCTTGAACATTACCAACAATTGCAGCAACCGAAAGCACAGTTTTGCCGTCTTTATTTGTGAGTGCCACTTGATCATTTGACATCTTAGTCAATAGATACTCTACGATATGATTCGCAGTGACTGCTCCTACAGCTACATGAAGAGCTGTGTCATAGTTTTCCGTGATCCTGGCTTCTAATACATGTTCATCCTCCTTACAGACTTCTTGTACGTGTTGTAAGTTGAATCTGAGTATAGCGTTATACAGTGGTAGGTACTTTTTTAGATCGTCTGCAATAAAGAAAACAAACAGAAAAAAAAAAAGAAAAATTATGTATTTGCTTAATTATGAAAGTTCATTGCCATTTTCTGGTACTTAGATACCCGTAAGTTGAGATGAAGACAAGGCCATATGCTGAGTTGAAGAAGCCACGGGCTGTGATGGATTGACCATCTCTATGATGACAGGCTGCTCCATAGCTGATTGAAATGATACTGAAGAAGAGGTGGCCAAAGGAATAGGCTGTGATGGCTGCTCCATAGCTGATTGAAATGATTCTGAAGAAGAGGTGGCCAAATGATAAAACAGTCGTCCTTCCTAGCAATTTCTCAGAATACTTGTTTACAGGAGACAACTAAGGAAAGTTTGGGATTATTTTAGGGACATAATTCTTGTAAGAGGCCACAGGCTGCTTTTATAAGAAGAGGCCACCGTATGTGAGTGGAAGAATAGGCCACAGACTTTTAAAAAAGTTCGTTGTCATCCATTTCAATAGTATTTTATATCATTTATACTTTAATTTTTTATTTATAAATTTTTATAAACTAATGTGATGCAACTTTTTATCAATACATTATTTATATATTTTTTATTAAACATTTATTGAGTTGACTTGGGTATATATTTGTATACAAACTATGTACCACATCAGTTTAAGATTTCCAAACTTAATTCAAATGACAATTTTTACACCTTTTATCAAATGGGTATTAGTAATCCCATTTGCCATAAATTTGTTATATTGACGTTTGTGATAGATGAATAAAATAATAAATTTGTATTATAAATAGGTGTTTCCTCTATCTTTTATCCAATTATCCTCAAATCTTTTTTTTTTTTTTTTTTAACAACCAATATATTATCTTGCTTTATTTTAATATTTTTGGAAAAATTCATCTACCTTATTATCATATAGAAAATTCTACTTTTTTGTATAGATTATATTTTTTAATACTAAATTTGAATTACTTGCTAATTTTGAAAACTTAATTTATATTTTGATTCCACCTCGAGCACCTGTAATCCTGGGTCTACTACCAGTAGAAAAAATAATAATACAAGGTCATTGATTTTGTTTTATTTTGTGTATTATTTTATATAAATAAATTAATATACATTGATTTTACCTGGGAAATGTTTGGAATATATCTCTAAATTTAAAATGGAGATCAACATGTTGGTAGAGAATATATATTATAAAAATGCAAAAAGTTGTACCACGTCATCCATCTCAATAATTTAAAAAGCAAGGGACAGGTATCAAATAATTTATGACTGCAATTTCAAATAATTTAGTGTCATGTTTTTCACGGGCAAAGGCTTGAATTACATAAGGTGTACCACGTCATCCATCTCAATAATTTCATACGTCATGAAAGCAAAATGACATAAAATAAAATAAATATATCAAAAATAAAAATAATAAAATTTAAGGACAACTCATAATTTTTTTAATATTTCTTTAATCATACTTAACTTGTTCTAATGTGTTAAAAAGGTTATACGATATTTTAATATAAATATCATTAAATATATAATTATTTTATACTTGTTGCTTACTTTGTATAGATGAAAAATAGGATTTGGAAACAAGTAAAACTTCAAGTAAGGATATTTAAAATGCAATATATAGTTAAACCTTGAAAAATTAATACTCAATAAATTAATAATCTTAATTAAATAATATTTTTGACCAGTCCTGACTTGGGACCAATATGGTAAATCAATATTTTGCTAAATTTATAAGATAATACATTTTAAAAGAAAACGCATAGATACCATTTGATATATAAATTAATAATCTCTTTATACATTAAAATTATATATATACATGACTCAATTAGGAGATGACCCTAGTAACAACTTGAAATCGAGAAACCCTGAGACTGAGAGAAGATTTTGAAAGGGATTTGTGAATTGCTTGAGTGCCAAGAAAAAAACACTCATTTATTTATAAACAACAAGACTAAATATAGTCTAATATTTACAAGGAGAAAATAAGTTCCTATAGACTAATTGCTATGCCACATTAACTATGAGCCATTCCCTTACCATATTAACTATCACAATATTTACATGCATTAAGTTCATTGTTTTGGAAAAAGAAAACAAAGAATGCCCCGATAAATTAATAATTTATTAATTTATATGATTAAATAATATATCGATTAATTAATAAATTTTCATGATGCCAAAGATATTAATTTATCGAGGTTTAACTGTATTTAAGAAATTTTTTTGGGTAACTACCCCTTCTTTTCCTTATGTGGCTCCATCATTGTCGTAATCACCCGGTACGTCGACAAGTGCTACAAATACTACAATAATTGTAGGTATTTTTGTCAAATTATGAACTCAATGGATGTCATGACATCTTCTTGCTTATGCATAATTGATTCTATGTCTTTCTGGTTCACTACCCTTATTGTCCATGTGATTACACTTGTCTTGCCAGATATGTATTTACACCTATCACATTTCTATTTGTTACGAAAATATTATTCCTTGTGAGTTAGTTTTAGTGGTCAATTGACACTTGTCATTAGGTCACATAATGTGGTCGAAAGTTTGTTGGCCTGCTATCCCCATGCATTGGCCGGAAGTTTTCTTTATATTCTCTTCTCCAATGCATTTCATTTAAGCCTGATAATTCCTTTGAAAATACTCGGCATATTCTAAAGTTTTTTTTTGTTTGTTACATCAGGTTTCATATATATATATAATATATATAGATATATATATATATATTTATATATATAATCATTGGAACTAATTAATCGGTAATTAGTAGTAGCTAATGGAAGAATTAACTCAGCATAAAATCCAGCGATTATTAGCCAATGAACGAACAAAACTCAATAAATACAGCAAGTTTCTATCCGTGAATTTCAATAAATAGGTAATCATCTCCTTATTGCCACGTCGAGCAGCCTCAATTAAAAGTGTTTTGATATCCAATAAATCTGGCCATTTCTTCCTTATCTTCTTGGCTGCTTGGACATTACCCACAATTGCAGCAACTGAAAGCACACTTTTGCCGTCTTTATTTGTGAGTGCCATCTGATCATTTGACATCTTAGTCAATAGATACTCCACGATATATATGATTCGCGGTGACTGCTCCTACAGCTACATGAAGAGCTGTGTCAGAGTTTTCCGTGATCCTGGCTTCTAACACATGTTCATCCTGGTTACAGACTTCCTGTACATATAGTAAGTCGCCTCCGAGTATAGCTTTATAAAATGGTAGGTACTTTTTTAGATCGTCTGCAATAAAGAAAACAAACAGAAAAAAAAAAAAAAATTATGTATTTGCTTAATTATGAAAGTTCATTGCCATATTCTGGTACTTAAATACCAAGTTGAGATGAAGACAAGGCCATATGCTGAGTTGAAGAAGCCACGGGCTGTGATGGATTGGCCAACTGTATGATTACACACTGCTCCATATCTGATTGAAATGATTCTGGGGAAGAGGTGGCCATAGGCTAGGATACTTGTTTACCTAAGTGTTTTAGTCATCCTTCCTAGCAATTTCTCATAATATTTGTTTACAGAAGATGACTAAAGAAAGTTTGGGATTATTTTTGGGACATAATTCTGGTAAGAGGCCACAGGCTGCTTTTATAAGAAGAGGCCACGGTGTGTGAGTGGAAGAACAGACCACAGGCTAGGATGAAGGGGCCGGCCAATCTCTGATCGATTACGGATTAAATTTATTTCTGTTAATAAAATAAAAAGACGGGAAAAATCAACAAGTTTCAAGATGTAAATAAAAAAAAGCCATAAAATATATGTCAAAGAATAGGTTTTAGATGATTTAGTTTCATACAGTATAATCCTTAAAAGAATTTTAGAAATTATCGGTAGAAATTGATGAGAGAACTTTGCTACAATGAAAAATGTTGTTTTACTATAATTCAAAGCAATAAAGATTTATCCATAATTCAATCTTACAAATTTTCTCTTACAATCTCGACGTGACATCACATAATTGGTCAGTTCGCAATTGGACAGATAGAACCTATTTACGAGTTGATTAATTGCGAACCACCACATTAAAGTTTGTGAGATTGGATTGCAAGTATAATGTTACCTAATTCTAAGACTTGACTATGGTTAAGTAAATTGATTTGTTTCTTTTTAATATATTTTTTATACCCAAAAATGCTTAGAATATTCTCTCCTTAATTTTTTAATGAATTCAGGTATTAAATTTAATTTATTGAAGAAATTCTCCTATATCAAACTATTTCATATGCATGATTGAGGTATACTGAAATTTATTAAATAATAAAAAACACTTTAAAAAGCAAGAGACCACCTTGACCTTGTGGACTACTAATTTTGTTTTGAGGCGCCAAAAGATTATATTTTATAAATCATGACCAGTGATTGTCACGCAGAATCTGAAACGACCAGTGATTAAATGACAAGGTGTATTGTAATCCATTTCAATAATATTTTATATCATTATACTTTAATTATTTATTTAAAGTGGCATTATATGTATAATCTAAATTTTTATATAGAAATTGATGTAACACAATTTTTTATTAATACATTATTTATATATTTTTTTAATAAACTAATTCAGATTACAATTTTCGCACCTTTTATCAGATAGACCTTCGAAGTTTGAAAAATGTACTACTGATACCCGTTTCTCCTAAACTTGCTATATTGTCGTTTTTGATAAATGAATAAAAAAATAAATTTGGTCTTATAAAAATATGTTTCCTCTCTTTTATCCAATTATCCTCAAATATTTTTATTTTTTTTACAACAAATGTATCATCTTGCATTATTTTAATAATATTGGCAAAATTTGAATTACATGCTAATTTTTAAAACTAAATTTATATTGTGATTCCACCTTGAAAACTTATAATCCTGGGTCTACTACCAGTAGAAAAAATAGTAATACAAGGTCATTGATTTTGTTTTATTTTATATATATATATATATATATAGCAAAGGACAACTTTCAATAATTCACTGTCATGTTCCCCACTAACAAAGACTTGACCTACATTAAGTGTATCACAGTCATCTATTTCAATAATAATCTATGAATAATGTTATGTGTACTAACTAAAATTCATACAATCCAAGTACTAATTATCGTGATGGATCTCTCTTATTATTATGTCAGTTCCTTCCAAAAACTAAAAAAAAAAATTTCAAAATTTCAACTGTTAATACTTAGATTAGTACAAATTAGTTGATACACTTAGTATTACTCATCATCCATTTCAATAATTCAGTGTCATGTTCCACACTAACAAAGACTTGACTGACATCAAGCGTGCAACGTCATCCATTTCAATAATTCAGTGTCAGGTTCCACACTAACAAAGACTTGACTGACATCAAGTGTGCAACGTCATCCATTTCCATAATATAAATTGACTTACATCAAGTCTACCGCGTCATCCATTTCCATAATATCATACGTCATCAAAAATAAATAAAATAAAATAAAAATAATAAAATTTAAAGATAACTCATAATTTTTTTTAATATTTCTATAATCATTCTTAACTTGTTCTAATGTGTTAAAAAATTATACAATAATTATTATCAATATATAATATATAATATGATTCCAGCTTAAATTAATTTTTACAATAGTTATAATAAGAAAAAAAAACCCAATAATATTATCATTAAAGAAAAACCCAGTTAGAACATTGATTCATTTTTTTTAGCAAAAATATTGAAAATTCAATTTACGTCAATTTGTTATATAAAATTTAAAATGTCTTAACTTAAGTGAAATAAAGAGCAATAATTAATATAAAATTTGTTAACATAATTTAAAATGAGTGACAAATTGATGTAAATTATTAGAAAGAACATGAAAATGTATAGAACAAAAAGAAAGAGAAAAGAAGGAGACGAGAGATTTGTGATTAAGATAAATATTTTTTCATAAAAAAATACTTGTAGCTTATTTTGAACAGATGAAAAACAAAGTATATGTATATGATTTATGTTAGGCCACGACGATCAGCAAGAGACAGGCGACCAAATCTCAAATACTTGGGATAAGCTAGTCGTGACGAGCAGGAATAATCTGGTTGTGACAAGCAGGAATGGGTCGAGCAGATAAGCAGGTCGTGACAAGCAGGAATAATCTAGTCGTGACAAGCAGAAATAGGTCAAGCAGATAAGCTGGTCGTGACGAGCAGGAATGGGTCAAGGCAGTTGCAAGATTTCTTGCGAATTTCAGTTGCAGGATTACGCACGAAATCACATGCATGAGTTATGCTTTTACGCACCGATTTACGTGCATTAGTTATGCTTAACTTTTGGAGTGTTTTGTTTACGTTATTTACGTGGATTGCAGTTCAGTTAGTTTCTCTTTATTTCGGTTTATTTGTTTACGTTATTTACGTGTCTATTTACGTGGATTGCAGTTCAGTTAGTTTCCCTTTATTTCGGTTTACTTGTACGAGGCTTTGCTTTATTTAAGCAACCGCAGTCATCAATGAAAGCAAGTAATTATTTCTATGCAAACTGTGGTACACTTCTCACCCAAAGAGAAGACAAATATCTGATCATTTCATTCTCTGCATTTGGGACCTATTAATTCACTCAAGGATTATGGGACTAAAAATAAAGTTTATCCTACTTAGAAGTAAGAGTTTTATTTTGTCTTTTATTTTTATAGTTTAATTTAATTTATTCTAAAATCTTTAATATATCAAATAGCCATACATCCCTATATGCATGTAATGCTTGTGCAAGAGATTGATTAATTCACCTTCTAATTAGGGGCTACAATTAAGAGCGTGATTTCCCTTGAAAGGATCTTCAAATTGAAAATCTTTTGTTGCTGAAAGCTAAGGAGAGATCATAATTAATTTAATATCAAACCACTAGAAATTATCGGATCTTTTCCACAAATGTGTTACTTGTGTACTTAATTTATTTAATTGACTGAATTTAGTGTTGTTCTCCATAACCTTATTTTATTCGGTTGAATTATTGAACTTTAATTAATGAAATGAAAATTAAATCAATAAATACTAATAAAAATTATCTTTAATATATCAAAACGTGATCATCGTTAGAGAGAGCCGGGCCTTTTGAGATTCCCTTAGTGATAATATTTTATTTTTCATGATTACTTAGAATATTTGTTTGGTCAAAAAGTTTTCCGACATCAAACTATTTTATAACAGGATTGAGAAATACTAAATATATTAAATAATACAAAGTACAAAGCAAGAGACCACTTTGTGGAAAACAATCACATAATTTGGCCCATATAATATTGTCTTGAGGTGCCAAAATTAATATTTTATGTCATGACAATTTTTTAAAAAGTTTAGTCTCATGTTCCCAAAAACAAAATCTTGAATAACGTAAGTGTATTACGCAACCACTTCAATAATATCTTACATTATTGTAGTAAGCAGGAATTTTCAATATGGAGAGATGTTCAGTTTAAAAGGAAATATTAGAAAAAGCTCAAATCTGAATTCTAGGTTGTATCTGCAAAGCTAGAAAGCTTGTCGGGGGATTTAATTGAATATTAGTAAATTCTAAATCCCTAAAAGCGAAAATAATGCAAACAAAGAACACAAAATAACCGCACAAATAAACACAAGATTTATAGTGGTTCACTCTCCATATGAGAGCTACATCCCCTTTGTTGCTACGAAATTTCACTATGAAGAAGAAGAAATATTACAAGAATCTCTTATGGCTCACAAATTAGTTCACTCACCAAACCCTATTTGGTGGCTCTCACTCTCTAATTGTGGTTTTGGCTTCTATTAAATTTGTGATATCTAACTCTAGAACTTAACTCCCTTTTATAGGTAATACATATGACACAATTCCTAATAAGACTCAAATCTCATATCCTAATAGGAATTATATTTTAATTCCTAAAACAATTTTAATCATATTTCCAATTGTATTCCTAACAGAAAAACAATTCTACTTAAACACAAATTAGGAAAACTCATGTCCTAATCCAACTCTAATTTGGATTGAATTTGGCTCTACAATCTTAATAATTTCCTACTAGGAATTAATTCAACATGTCTTCAATTCTTAACTTCCATTAGCAGTGGCATCAACTTCTTTTTCTTCAAGCGAGCAGTTCAACAAGTTGTACACAACTTCAATTTCTCAATGGCAACCACCTTTGTAAACATATCAGCTGGATTTTTACTCCATTGAATATTCTCGAGAGCTATATATAACTCCTTCCAAAAATGAGCGTATAAAATGGTAACAAACTTCTATGTGTTTTGTCTTAGCATGGTAGATTGGGTTCTTTGCCAGGTGAATTGCACTTTGACTATCACAATACAAAGCGCTCTTCTCATAATTCTGACCTAATTCATCTAGGAACCATTGTAACCATATTAACTCCTTATTAGCTTCTATCATAGCAACATACTCTACCTCTATAATGGAAAGAACAACAATCTTCTGTAACTTTGAAATCCAACTGACTGCTATACCACTTAATGCAAAGACATAGCCCGTGGTACTCTTGCGGTTATTAATGTCACCGGCCATATCAGCATCCACATAACCTTGTAGCTTTAAGTCTGACCTCCTAAAGCATAATGCTGAATCTTTAGTACCTTTCAAATATCTAAGAATCCACTTTACTACTTCCCAATGTTGCTTTCCTGGATTGCTCATGTAACTACTCACAACTCCCACTTCATGTGCTATGTCTAGCCTTGTAAATACCATGGCATACATAAGACTACCAATCGTTGATGCATAGGGTACCTTTGTCATGTAGTCTTGCTCATGCTCTGTTGTAGGTGACCAATCTTTGGATAGTTTAAACTGACTAGCCAAAGGAGTACTTACTAGCTTTGCTCCATCCATGTTGAACAAATTGAATACTTTCTTCACATACTATTTGTAATATATTCTCTAGCTAGTAATTCTTTGAGAGTTATAAAATAAAACTCACTAAATATCTCTTAGAAAACATATATTTATATAAGTACGTAATATAAAGCCCATAACATTAGCTTTAATTTATATACATATCTCTGCACAAAGCAACTAATTACATAAATAAGTACAAAATATATGTGGACAGTGTTACCAACTCCTCCGCTGGTTGACGCCTCACCGACCGTATTTCATCTATTACCTGCAAAACAGTAAAATTAATAGAGTGAGCACTAATTGCTCAGTAAGTAAACCAAACTACACTATTGTTCTTTTTCCCTTACTCATATTCTGGCTTTCCTTTCTCACTTCAAACTTTTCTATTATTCTCTGTTCTCTTCTAATATTCTAATTTGTTACTTACCGACATGCAAGCACAATTAATGAAAACTGAAACATCACTGAACACAATAGGAAAATTCTGGTTAGTAGAAGTAGCATAATACATATGCACAAATAAATAAACTTCTTCTAAGAAATTAATCTTTCTTTTTTGTTTCTTATTTCTTATTTTGTTTTTCTATTTCTTATTCTATTTCTCTTTCTTTTTCTTCATTCTATTATGATGTACCGATCGGACTAGGTTGAGGCATAGATTTGGAACCCTGACCGTGTGAGTGTATTCTGAAATTCTTTTTAGGTACAGTCCTCATCCACATGCACTTCTAATGGACTGTACAAATTCTGCTTTTCTATTCTGAGGCCGCTCACTGATGGCGGCGTGCATGTAGGAATTTTCTGCTTCTCTGTCACTCACGGGTTCCTCATCGCAACAACCTTCTAATATAGCATTTTATATTTCTTCTAAATAAAAATTCAGTTTATATAAATTCTTCAATTGTATTCTTTAATAAATGAATCTACAAACCATTTCTTTTCTTTCATCCACTCATCTTTGTTTACTAACATTTTTCTTCAATATTCTCACTTACAATATATATATATCACCAAGCTTATTCTTTGCTATTCTTTCTAAATTCAAATACTCAAAATTAAGAATGCATTATGGCATATAAATTTATCATTACATAACTACCATTCTCTACCATCCACAAGTTCATATCAAAGTAACAAGCTAACATACTTATGCATGCATTTCTCTTGGAATTTTCATCAAACAATTTACATGCACATGCAATTACTAAATTGGAGCAAAAACTTCCTAGAGTTAACCTCAAACCTGGCCGAAAATCATCAGTCCACAATTCAATAACAATTCTTCCATATTTCATCCAAACTTCCACCAATTCACCACATGCACATACATACTACTCTCATGGCTGGATTTAAACATCATTTAACATTAATTCAACCAATAATTCTCACCATACAAGCACATACAAACATACAAGAATTATTTTACACAATTATTGGTCAAATCAAAGCTAAAGTTGGGTTTACTTATCTTAAATTTGAGCAATACTAGTAATCTAACCTCCCTTTGTTAAAACTCTCTTCCTCTTGAACCTAAATCATATAGAACCATAAGAATTTAAAACTTTAAAGTTTAATCTCACATCTTGATGCTAGAATCTTACCTATGAATGCTTTAGAATTGAAAATCTACAAAGATTAAACCAAATCATGGGAAGTTTCCTTGGAATTTGTTGAAGAAATTTGAGAGCACTTTGGTGAAGGGTGGCGTGTACAAGGGGTGAAATAACTAGGGTTTCATCTATTGAATCCTTAATACTACATAATAATACATATATTCCCATTTTACCCTTGCACTTTCTAAGAAATTCCATCTATGTCCTTTAGTCAATTACATAATTACCCTCATTTCTATTGTCTTCTCCATATTATTATACTTCCTTTCACTACCCACTTTTTCACCTAATTATGAGTCAAATGACCATTTTATCCCTAATAAAGTTTTAAAGAATTTTCTTCATATTTGTCCAAGATAACTCCAATGAAAATCAACTAAGGGAATTAGGGCATAAATAAAGTTACATACCTTAATGTGGGTGTTACAATTCTCCCCCTTTACAAGAATTTCATCCTCAAAATTCAAATGAATAATTCAGGATAGCGGTTATGTACATCTTGCTCTACCTCCCATGTAGCTTCTTCTACTTTATGATTCTTCCATAGAACTTTTACTAAGGGAATACTCTTGTTTCAGAGCTCTTTAACCTTTCTATCCAATATCTATACTGGGCGCTCCTCATAAACAAGATTCTCTTCTAAGTCCACTTCTTCTACTTTCAGTATATGGGAGGGATCGCTAACATATCTTCGAAGCATTGAGACATAGAAAATATTGTGCACTCTATACATATTTGGTGGTAGTGCCAACTTGTAAGCTACCTTTCCTACTCGTTGCAATACTTCAAAGGGGCCAATGTATCTAAGAGCTAATTTTCCTTTTCTGCCAAAACGCATTACCCGTTTGTAGGGGGAAATTCTAATAAACACTTTATCACCCACTTCAAATTCTACATCTTTTCTCTTTAAATCTGCATAGCTCTTTTGTCTGTCTTGAGCTTGTTTCATTATATTTCTGATCAATTTGACATCTTCTATCATCTTCTAAGTTATCTCCGGTCCAAGAGCTGTATTCAAAACATATTTCTCTCCTACTTCATTCCAGTGCAGTGGGGATCTACATCATCTACCATATAGGGCTTCACAAGGAGATATCTTAATTGTAGACTGATAAATGTTGTTATAAGAAAACTCTATCAATGGTAACATCTCATGTCAGGTCATTTTATAATCCATACAACACGCTCTCAACATGTCCTCAAGCACCTAATTGGTTCTTTTAGTTTGGCCATCTGTCTGAGGGTGGTAAGCTGTACTAAATGCTAACATGGTACCCATGTTTCTCTATAGATTAGTCTAGAAAGCTCAAACAAATCTAGAATCTCTATTTGATACTATTGTCTTGAGCACCCCATGTAGTCTAACTATCTCCCTGATGTAGATCTGGGCCAACTGATCTATGATAGTACTATCTCTTATCGGAAGAAAATGCGTTGACCTGGTTAATATGTCTACTGTTACCCATATCGCATTATAACCCTTTTGAACTCTTAGAAGGCTTGTGATGAAATCCATTGATATATTTTCTCATTTCCATTCAAGAATGCTGAGTGGCTGAAGCAATCCTGATGGCCTTTAGTACTCTACTTTAACCTATTGACAAACCAGACATTTTGCCACACAGTCTCTAATATCTCTCTTCATAACTGGCTACCAATAACTCTTCTTTAGATCTTGATACATTTTGGTTCCTCCAGGATGGGCAGTGTGTGGTGTGTCATGAGCCTCCGCAAGAATCTTCTTATTCAACTCAGCATTTTGAGGAATGCATATGCGATTCCAAAAATGGAGGATACCATCTAAAATGTGAAATTCTGATATCTTGCCTTCAAGAACTTGTCAACTTATTTTTTGACACCACTCGTTGACAACTTGCCTTTCTTCCAATAATCCTTCCTGCCTTGTGAGTTAAGATAAATAGGTTTTTCTACTCAAGGCATCAGCTACTACATTGGCCTTTCTAGGCTGATACTTAATTTCACAATCATAATCTTTTACTAGCTATAACCATCTCTTTTGTCTCATACTCAGCTTCCTTTGAGTGAAGAAGTATTTCAAACTTTTATGATCGGTATAAATATTACTCTTTGCCCCATACAAGTAATGTCTCCATATTTTTAATGCAAAAACTATAGCTGCCAACTCTAAGTCATGCGTAGGGTATCTTACCTCATACTCTTTCAATTGTTGAGAAGCATAAGCTATTACCCTACCCAACTGCATCAACATAGCACCAAGTCCCTGATGTGAGGCATCTATATGAATATCATAGTCTACACCCTCCTGTGGTAACACCAGAATAGGAGCTGTGGTTAGTCTTCTTTTTAACTCTTGGAAACTCTCTTCACATGCATCCAACCATATGAAGGGAGTTCTCTATTTGGTAAGAGCTGTAAGTGGCTTAGCCAACTAAGCAAATCCTGCTACAAATTGCCTGTAATAGCTGGCCAGCCCCAAGAAACTTCTAACCTCCTTTACTGTCTTTGGCCTTTGTCACTCTAGGATTGCCTTCACCTTACTAGGATCTACCGATATACTTTCTTTTGAGACAGTGTGGCCCAAGAAGATAACTTGATCCAACCAAAACTCACATTTTGAAAATTTGGCAAATAGCTTCTTATCTCTCAATCACTACAGCACAAATCTTAGGTGTTCTTCATGCTCCTCTCTTGTCTTAGAATAAACCAGGATATCATCAATAAACACCACTATAAATCGATCAAGACAATCATGAAACACCCGGTTCATTAAATCCACTAAGGACTTTTGGGGCATTGGTTAACCCAAAAGGCATCACTATAAACTCATAATGCCCATATCTGGTTCAAAATGTAGTCTTGGCAATATCTTGCTCTACAACTCTTACTTGGTGATAACCCCACCTCAGATCAATCTTTGAAAACACTGTTGCTCTTTTAAGTTGATCAAATAAATCATCTATGCGAGGTAATAGGTACTTATTCTTCACTATCACTTTATTCAACTCTCTGTAATCTATGCACATTCGTAGTGACCCATCTTTCTTCTTCGCAAATAGGATCAAAGCACCCCAAGGAGAATGGCTGGGTCGAATAGAGCCCTTGTCTAGGGGTTCTTGGAACTACTTCTTTAATTCCTGAAGCTTGGTTAGGGCTATCTGATAAGGGGCTTTAGAAATCAGCGTTGTCCCTAGTGCCAACTCAATGCTAAATTCCATTTCTCTTTCTCTAGGTAAACCTGGAAAATCATCCGAAAATACATCTGGAAACTCTCGGACCACTAGCACATTTTGGATCTTTGGTCGAGAGACATCAGTACTTTGCACCACATGGGCAATATACCTAGAGCATCATTTTCTTAACATTTTTTTGGCTTTTGCACTGCTAATTAACATACTAAGTTGGTGACCCTCTCCAAAACTAAACTTATCACCATCATCAAGATTAAATCTTGTTTTCTTCTTTCGGCAATCAATCTCTACTTCATATCTCCCTGGGAAATCCATACCCAAAATAACATCAAAGTTGGGCATATCAAATACAATCAAATCCACGGTTAACATCTTTCCATGGATCACTATAGACTCCTTTGGAAGTATCTCTTGAGTTACCACACAAACACCATTTGGAAACTCTATCTTATTGGGCTGGCCCACTATAATAGGTCTCAAACCTAATCTCTTTATGATCCCATCCCTTTGGCCTGAGGCATCTGTTTGGATCTCAAAAAGATGTGCAAAATTAGAAAGAGCCAAAATAGGGACTGCCGTTGCCGTCATGGCTTTTTGAAGTTATTCGAAAGCCTTTTGTGCATCGTCAGACTAAGAAAAAGAATCCCTTTTTGGCAATTGTGTCAGTGGCTGTGCAATTTGTCCATAACCCTAGACAAACTTGTGGTAATATCTTGTAAGGCCAAGAAAGCCTCTTAAATTCTTCAATGTTTTTGGAATAGGTGAGGATAACCTACATTTGATCTTGGCAGGATCAGCTTCCATACCTTGTGTCGATATTATGTGAGAGAAAGAGAGAGTGGCTGAACCTAAGAAAGAGTTTGTGTGTTTTTCTTTTGAGTGAACAATGAACACTTAACCTAAAATGCAACCATTTGCATTTATATATACATGGGGCATTTTGTAATTACTTGTTTTTCACTTGCATACCCAAATAAAATCTTATTCTAAAAAGACCCTAAGCATTTATTAATTTTCCCTTTGAATAATCAGTATTATTCAAGGGCCCATGAAAACTAAACTAGTTTACATTAACAACCCATAAGTTTGTCCTTTTGCCCTCTAACTATTAAAAGGTTATTTTAGTTTATCTCATTTATCTTAATGCTTTAAGATATAATAATTAAATACAATTAATTATTGCTTGACCATTTTAATTTTTAAAATGTCACAAATAATTTTCTATTTAACTATTACCATAAAAATCCTATCATTACTCTCAAAAGGTGCTAGCCCTCTTCGGATAATCATTTCTCTCTCTTATTCTTCTGTAACTTCTCAAGGCTATTAGTGTGACCATTTAGGTCCACCGTGGATTAGCCGTGAGCCGGTTTTAGATGAATTCAGAAACTTGTCCGAAGGCCCAATGACTATAGTACACATCTAGCAATGTGCCATAGTCCCTAAACTACGATGAAGAAATACTTCATCAAACCCTTTTTAGATCATATGTACCATGCAGGTAAAGTCACTCTATTGATATATCCTGATCGAGTATGGATTAATGAAACGTCAAAATCCTAAACTTGATTTTCTACCAAATCGTCAGTCAATATGTTCGAAACTTGTCATCACGAACTTTTTTTCATATGACTAATAATAGACTCTGGCAAGAGATTCTGATTTCTGAAATTTATCGGTATTCGTCTAGGAACTCGAATATGGATGGAGCCAGCAATACTCATGATCCTATATTTTTGAGTCAATGGATCCCTTCTTGACCATCGTTCATTTCCGCATATGAACAACGCATGACCAAATAGCCTTTTATCATATGAAACATGACTAGTCTCATACTTATACACCATATGACCCATACGCAATCGTATCGGATCCAACCACAGCGTCTCAGGTCAAAGAACTACATTATGCATTGATATAGCCAAACGATAAATCATTTACTACATGCTTTTCCAAGTGATTTGTCATTATTCGGTCACGTTTGAAAAACAGTTCACCAACTACTAATCCATACTAATGCCCTAGTGACATGACTATCATTGTCATCCATACTTATATCAACTTATGATATCTTTCGGAAGCATCTAGTATGCCTACTATGCAATATAGTTGCCCAAATTATATTGCTTTCAGAGGGAACCTTTTGATAAATTCATTTACCGATTAAATGAATCATTTGGACAATTTATATACATACTTTATTTTAAATGCATGACTGAATAAAGGAAGCAATTTATATATATGAATTGAAGAACTCTTTCTTCTATTATTTATGATATATTGATACGAGACAAACTGCTCTGAAATAGGCAACACGAATGTTTCTAGGGCATGCACTAACAAAGGTAACCCCATGGGTAAATCGAAGAGAAGAGCAAAATCTGTCAACAAAGCTTCTATTTTTGGGTCCAGCGTGTCTATTGGAGCAACCTCTTAGTGGGTTATCGAGCAAAACTCCACAACATAACCATGCCCCTCTTTATGTAAAGAATTAAGCATTGCCTTCAGAGAGACAACCGTTTTGACAAGGGAAGGATCCCTCTGAATAATTACTAGCTACCCATTTACTTCAAATTGTATCATAAGACATTTCCAGTTTGCACAGACATCACCTAAAGAGCTTAACCAAGTTATCCCAAGAACCACATCGGTAGCCTTTAAATCAAATGGAAAAAAGTCTTGTGTCACTGTAATTCCTTGCATCTGCTAAACTCAATTCCCGACAAACTCTGTTAAAGTAGGTGCCCTAGAGCCTATCAATTATTGTAGAATTGACTCTTTGTAATAATGTTTATTTATCAACAAAGGGCATATTTTTCAATATCATGTAAATCGTAATTGTGCGTTTTGACATATGTCCTTAAATGGTAGAACCGTGACGAGGGTATCAAGTGTTTCAAATCTTGATAGTGAGAACCTTATGATCACATATGGTGGCCATTTTAGAAATCTTCATAGCCTCAATATTATTATGACCAAGGACACAGATTATACGGTAAGGCTATCACAGTGTTGAATGACCCTGTCAAAAGACCGTGACTAATCTCACTTGTCAAGATTGTTTGCCGACAACTTGGTGCTATACAAGGGTGCTTGCTATAGACAAGTTCATTGGACATACCCACTAGAGGATTCCATATGGATGGTAACCTTAGTGTCTATGGAATAAATCCTCTAATGAATGGTGGTGCATGTGATCCTTAGACTTGAGATCACTAGAGCACCTTATGCACTGATTGATGTAGTTTGACACTAGCCCAATGTAGTTCTATTTAGAGCTATCAATAAGGGAGTAATTGACTACATCAAGGAGTGTATCAAGAATATGGTTGATCGGCAAAGGATTCATCACTCTTGGGTATGGGAGAAGTTATCTCATTACACAATTCAGTAAATGGCAATGACACTAAATTTGCGGCCACAGTGGGATTGAGTTGTTGCTCAATCAAATTTATTATCCCGATCATTGGTCTAGTAATTGAATACAAAGATATCGAGAATAACTGAGGTTGACACTATTTCTACACCTCAGCCTCGATCAGATAACGTATGATGAAAGGATTTGATTACACAGTAACCGTATCGTTGATAGGTAGCTATTTCGCTAAATCTGAATCTATCGGGCGGCCATGATGTCTTGCTAGGGACCAATCTTGGTCTGTAAGTAGTGAGATGATTAATTAGTGTTAACCGCGATACTATGCACTTTCGATATGATAAAGAGCCCATAGGTCACACACTTAGAAGATAATTTAAGAATCAATTTGTGAAAGGGGTATGTTGGTAATCTCACGGTGAATTAAATTTGTTGAGGTTGTTGCCTGTATTTAATTTTAATATTAAAATTAAAATCAGTGAGATTATATTTAAATATATGTGCGCATATGTTTAAATGGATTGTTGTTGTTAATTAAATGTTAATATATTTTTATCTATTAATTGATTTTAATTATAATAATAATTAATTAAATTTAAAATACCATTAAGGGGGTGTTTGGTTGCAAGGGTGGATTAGGTTTGGAGCACATGGCTATTCTTAAGTGGAATAGGGTTTTTAATTGTTGCACTATATAAGTACAACTTAAAATTAAAAACATAAGAGATTATTCATTAAAATAAAACCCTAGCCACCTATCTCTCTCTCTCACATTCTTCTTCATTGAGTGGAGAAGAAAAATTCTTTCTTCTTGAATCTTGAAGCCATTGAGTGGATCTAGCAAATCCCTTTTTGGTTCTACGGATTATCTTCGTGTGGACGATGTGAGTGCAATTCTACTTTGAATTAGGAACAAGATCAAATCAGAGACATTTGAAGGAGCCTCCAAACGTACTAAGTATTCTAATCCTTGAATGGATTTATTTTTATACAGATATGTTTATTAACATGAAAATATTGTAATCAATACCTAGATCTTGGTGTAATAGTAATTGATTTTTGATTTATTTTTAACTTTTCTGCTGCCTACTGTAGATCAATTACTAACAGTGATATCAAAGCTTCGGGTTATTGATTATACTATTTTATTTGATATTTGATAACATGTTATTTGGTTGATAACATGTTATTGTATAAACTGCTTTTAAAATCTGTAAAATTTTATATATTGCATGATTTTATTAATCAAATGATAATCAATGTGTTGATGAGTGAGTTTTTGGTTGGTTGATATCCAGGTCATATGCTAATGCATTCAATTCGATTTGGATTTGTGTTGTTACGCGAAAAACTACAAAAAGGGTTCATTGATCTATGGCGTTCACCGAGGGGAGATGTGGAAAAGTGAATCTCGCTATGGCGATTTAACATTTTCCACGGCAAGGATCATTTTGGAATTTCTAGAGTTTTTTGGAAGTTCAATCTCGCCTCAACGAAATAAAACTTCATCATGGCGACTATGGGTATCTAAACTTCGCCGCGACAAAGAATTTTCTTCACAGTGGCAGGAAAATTGCTAGACAATTTTGTGTTTTTCGCACAGGGACCAAACTGGAGTTTGTTTAAAGCCAATAATTATTTTTCACATTTAAGAGGGTAATTTAATAATTTGACTCACCTAATTCAAAATTGATTGTTTTGAATGTATGTAATGTTCTTGTTTGATAATTGCATAGTTCCTGGTACAGGAGCTTTAGACCTATTGTTTAATTTTAATTTTGGGCTTGTTTGTATTTTTTTTTAAAAATAAAATAGGACCTGCGTGTCCTGCCTCTCTCTAATACCTCTGTGTATTTCATTTCTCATCTCACTCCCCTCATATGTAATGCGAGGTTTCTATTTTATTCATGTAAATTAGAATATGATGTTATTTTGTAAAATCTTTGTAATGATCGTGATGAAGAAATTAAGGAGTGATGAAGAGGAATAACTTGAAGACCCAAGTTTTATTTGACCTATCAATTCCTCTAGGCTCGAGGGAATCAGTTTTAGTGGGCCATGTACCAGTACATTTAATTTTTTGTTTAGAATGCATGCTAAGGTTGAATGTATAATAACATGCCAATCAATGACATTTTAACAAAGTAATAAACTGGTGTGGCGTAAAATAAAAACCCTCAAATAAAGTTTATTAAGTCACTTGAAATGCCTTTTATCATCATGACTTTAATCAAAACACTATTCGTTGGAACCCTGTTTGTCAAAGCTAAGGGTACACTTCTACTAGTGGGAGGTTAATGCTCATTGGAGTTTTCCTTAATGATGATGGGTTGACTTAAAATGATGTGTTTTTCTTGTTTGCCAAAGTAAAGATTGATAGCACATCATAGGCATAGTAGGGAAGTAAAATTGTTTTGTGTACGTGACGACATGTAGTATCCAGTCTACTGATACTAAGAATCACACTTGAGGACAATGGATTTGGTTATTGTATTGTGTGATTGGCTTGTTGGCTTACTTCGCATTTGAGGTTGGCAGTGGGAGCTATCAACTGATGTGGATTAAGTTTGTTGGTCTACTAATCAACTCATTTTGGCTTGTTCACCAAAGCGAAGGTTTGAAATGGGCTAGATGGGATCTCAGTCCACTAGGAATGCCAACGGGCTCTCTCGAGTTAATAGTGAGGGCTATTGGCTTGAGGAAAATAGTGGGAGTGATTATTTAATAAAAGACCTTATTAAATAATAATAATAAACATTATAATAACTTTTGCTTATTCAGGACTTTTAGATTAACATAAAATGAATAATATGATCCTATCATCACTGCAACAGATCATCGAATTGGGAAACAAATGAAATGGTGAGAATTTCATTGATTGATATAAAAGTATAAACAATATACTTTAGTAAAGTGATAGATTATACACCATTGAGCAGGCTTTGGTGTTGAGCAGGCTTTGTCACCAAAGCCTGCTGATAGTTCTATCCATCATACTGGATTTGTATATATGAAGCATACACATGATGTAAAAGAAAAAATGACAAGATGCATTGTGCTTGCATCAATGACATCATTACCGCAACAGCAATGCCAGAATATGGACTTAGCTTCTATTCTTCATTCTCCCCAGAGAAATGAGAAGCATATGGTGTCTTGATCACTGTTCAGATGCAAGATGAAAGAGCATACAAAAATTGGAAATCATATACTCAAGTTGATCAAATATATAAACAAGCTCGAGATTTTAGGATGTAGACTTAATGAGGGTTTAGCAATAGACCTAACATTACAGTCTTTGCTAGATTCTTACTCTCAATTTGTCTATGACTTCATTGAGGATGATAAGAGAATACCTTTTTCGAGCTTCTAGATATGTTGAAGGCTACTGAGTCAGGCATGAAAATGTCAAAAACATTGATTTTAGTTGAAGGTAACTCAAGTGAGAAGGAAAAGGCTCAAAAGTCAATGGAAGAAACTATTGTAGATAGGAAGGGCATTTGTCCTCATTGTGGGAATCCTAACCACTAGAGGAAACATTACAAGGCCTTCCTAGCAAAAAGGAAGAAGAATGCTATTTCTTTGTCAGGTACATTCATGATTGAGATTAACTTCTCCAGTCAATATCTTGGGTCATTGACCCAAGATGTGACACTCACATTTGTTCTAATGTGCATGGACTATGGTAGAGTAGATCGCTTGTCGAGGGAAAGCTGGACCTAATAGTTGGAAATGGAGTACATGGTGCTACATTAACTATAGGATCTTATTGTCTGATTTTTCCTATAGGTTTGTTACGTGGAACTTGTGGATTATTATGATTTTCCTTTAGTTTCTAGAAAAAAAATTTCAGTGTCCAGTTCAGATAAGTAAGAATATTGCTTTACTAATAGATTGTTGTCTTTTAGTATAAATAATATTCTTTATAGAACCGTTTCATAATAATATGTTCTTAAAATTGACAATAAGGATATTCTCAAAATAACAACTATGCCAAGTGTGGCAAGTTCAGTTAAACATACCTATAGGAATGTGGGATAGTATCAAAACTCACCTCTTCGAATACATCCTAGCATAATGGTGTATCTAAAAGGAGGAATAAGACCTTACTTGATATGGTTAGGTCCATGATGAGTTTTAGTGATCTAGACGCATCATTCTAGGATTATGCCCTAGTGACTATGACTCACGTACTTAACTGTGTGCCATCAAAGTCTACTGATAAGACTCCACCTAAATGATGGAGTGGATGAAAGCCTAACTTGTCTTATCTAAAGATTTAGGGTTGTGAAGCTTATGTCAAGAAATTGACTTCGAACAAGCTTGGCTCGAAATCTAACAAATGTATATTTGTGGGGTATGCTAAGGAGACCAAATGATATTATATCTACCATTCAGAAGAGTGCAAAATTTTTGTCACTCTTATTAGTGTCTTCTTAGAAAATGAATTTTTTCTATGTACTAGTGGGAGAAAGTAGAACTCGATGAAGTTCTAGAACCACAAGATACATTAGATGAAAGACGAGAAAATGTGCCACAAGAAGTGATTGAATATCATGAGGAGGTTGCTCCATACTCTGTGATCAAAGTGAACCACCTCTTGTAGCACAAGAGCTACGTAGGTCTAAAAGATTACGTCATGAGCCTAAAAGATATGGTTTTCTCATGACTTAACATGGTGACGTATTGCTTTACCAAGACCTACAAAGATGCTATATCAGATCTAGATTCTGGTAAATGGCTTGAAACCATGAAATCTGAAATGGACTCATGTACCAGAATCAGTTATGATCTCTAGTGGATCCACTTGAAGGGGTGAAACCCATAGGGTGTAAATGGGTCTTCAAGACGAAGACTGACATGGATGGCAAGGTGCATACATTTAAGGCATGACTGGTTGCCAAAGGTTTCAAACAAATTCATGGTATTAACTATGAAGAAACCTTTTCACCGATTTCCATGATTAAGTCTATTCGGATTATGCTTATGATTGCTGCATATCACAACTATGAAATTTTGCAGATGGATGTCAAAATGGCTTTCTTGAACGAAAACCTTGAAGAGGATGTGTATATAACACAACCCGATGGTTTCTTGCTTGATAAACAAGCTGATAAGATATGTAAGTTGCAAATGTCCATTTAAGGACTCAAGCAAGCTTTAAGGAGCTAGAACATTTATTTTGATAAAACTGTAAAAGAATTCGGTTTTAACAAGAATGAAGATGAGCCTTGTATTTACATAAAAGTAAGTGGGAACGCGATGGCATTCCTAGTGTTGTATGTCAATGACATACTTCTGATCAAGAGTGACATAATGAACTTGTAGTCGATAAAGACTTGGTTATCCATGTGCTTCTCCGTGAAGGACATAGGAGAAGCATTTTACATCCTCGGAATAAAGTTCTATCGAGATAGATCGCGTAGACTACTTGGCCTAAGTTAAAGCATATACATAGACAAAGTGCTGAAGAAATTCAGTATGGAAGAATCCAAGAAGGGATTTCTTTTGATGTCACATGGTGTCTATCTCTCTAAGGATATGTATCCTAAAACACATGATGAGAGAGATAGAATGAAGAGGATCTCATATGAGTTAGCAATTGGATCCATCATGTATGCCATGTTGTGTACTTAGGCTAATGTCTCATATGCATTAAGCACTTGTAGAAGATATCAATTAGATCCAAGTGAGCGACATTGGATGGGTGTTAAGGACATCCTTAAGTACTTGAAAAGCACTAAGGATATGTTCTTGGTTTATGGAAAGGAAGATAAACTCATTGTAAGAGGATACAGTAATGCTAGTTTCCAAATGGATAAAGATGATTTTTTCTTGCAATCTGGGTTTATATTTTGTCCCAATAGAGCTGTAGTGACCTGGACAAGCTTGAAGCAAAGTACTACAGCAGATTCTACAACTGATACTAAGTATATCGCATTATCTAATGCAACCGTGTAGGCAGTTTGGATTAAAAAGTTCATTACTGAACTTGATGTGGTTCCAAACATTGTTGATCCGGTAAAGTTCTACTACGACAACAATGGAGCCATTGTTGTGGCTAAGGAACCATGGTCTCACCAGTGATCCGGACACTTACTTAGTTTATTCAATCTGATCTAACAAATCGATCAGAAAAGGGGATGTGCGAATTTGTAGAATACCTACTAACTCACTGTTAAAGTTTTTGTTGTAGTAGAAGCATGATGGGCATTTAGGATCATTCGATGTTAAATACATGAATCATTGGTTGTAGTGCAAGTGGGAGATTGTTAGAGTAGGTGCCCCAGAGCCAACCAATTATTGTAAAATTGAATCTCCTTCTTAAAAAACCTTATCTGTAAGGTTTGCAAATTTTTCCTTGAAAGCTTGAGCATCTTCTTAGGAAGCATTCTCCTCATCCATTCCAACGCATTTTACTAATATTTCAGTTGAAGCATGGTTCCCATGACATTTCAGTCTTCTGTCAAGGATGCATTCTGTCTTTGGATGAATAGTCCCATCAAGAATGGTAGGAGGTAGCTTAGGTTGTGGAATGGAAGTAAAGCCCAAGCATTGTTTCAGATAAGAAATATGGAATACCTGGTGTATCTTGGTCTTAGTAGGAAAATTAAGGTGATAAACGACATTCCCTACCTTATCAATGATCTGAAAAGGCCCATAAAATCTTAGAGAGAGCTTCTGATTCTTCCTTGCTGCTACTGACAGTTGACGGTAAGGCTTCAGGCAAAGACAAACCCATTCACCTACAGACAAAGTTTTCTCTCGTCGTTTCAAATTAGCAAATTTCTTCATCCTCTCTTGGGACTGCCTTGAATTATCCTTTAAAATGTGTAGAGTTTCATCTCGGTCCTTGAGATAATCCTTAATAGCTTGAGTTCGAGCAATGTCGATCGTATAATGTAAGATACATGGAGGGTCGTAAGCACTTTAAAAGGGGATATCTTAGTTGAGGAATGGATGCTGGTATTATACCAATATTCGACTAGTGCTAACCACTGACTCCACTATTTGAGCGTCAAAGATAACCTTCCAAATTCTAATTCACAATCTTAGTTTGTCCATCTGATTGTGGGTGGTACGCTATGCTGAGATTCAGCTATGTATGCTGGAGTTTGCATAGCTTGGTCTAGAAATTAGACGTAAAAATAGCATCCTGATCACTCATAATGGAACTCGACATACCACGTAGACGAAATATGTGTTCCATGAACTGTTGAGCTATGGTGCTAGCAGTGTAAAGATGGCTAAGTGCGACAAAATGGGCATACTTTGTGAGTCTATCAACCACCACCATTATCACATTTTTTTCATTGGAGAGAGGAATCAATGAAATCCATACTGATATCAGTCCAAAGTCGCTTAGCAGCTGGAAGTGGTTGCAAAAGACTTGTTGTCTGTAGGTGCTCAATCTTATTGCATTGACATATGTCACATTTGCTAATGTACTTCCGAACTACAACTTTGAGACTAGGCCAATAGAATTCTTTTTAGAGCCTTGCCAAAGTTTTGTGGTATCCAGAATGTCTTGCTAAGGGTTGTTGTGCATCTACTGTAGAGCTTACTGATGAAGATAAGTCAATTTACCAAGGTGTATCCGACCTTTATAAAGAACTAAACCATGCTTCCATGAGTGTTTACCATCAGAAAGTTCCCTATTATTCAACTTTTCAAGAAGAGATTGGAGATGAGGATCATCCTATAAGCATTTTTAACTCTCTTTATCCTTGGTGTGATTGGTTGAGTGAGTATGAGAGTGTTTACTAAATTAGCCATAAGGTTCATTCGTGATAAGGCATTAGCTGTCTAGTTTTCCCTTCCCACTTTATACTCTACTGTGAAATTATACCAAATTAAATTGGATACCCATTTGTGTTGAGATGGTGTTTCGATACGTTGCTCGACCAAGTACTTGAGTGATTGCTAATCTATTCTAATTTTGAACATGTGCCCCAACAAATATGCATGCCATTTCTTCACAGCTAGCACAAGTGTTAAAAGATCCTTTAATACGTTGAAAGGTTAAGATTCTTGCCTCTAAGACCTTGATTGAGATAAGCCAAGGGTCGTCCCTCTTGCATGAGAACCACACTAATGCTCTCTCCCAAAGCATCACATTCGATGATAAAAGTCTTTAAGAAATCAGGTAATCTTAAGACCGAGAGTGTTGCCATAGCTTGTTTGAGGCGATTGAAAGCCTCAGTAGCCTTCTTATCCCAATGGAAGGAATCTTTTCTCAACAGTGAAGTCAAAGGTGCAACAATACTACCGTGCTCCTTGAAAAAATTCCTGTAATAACCAGTGAGGCCTAAGAAGCCTCTCAAAGCATGGAGGGATGAGATAGGCCATTGGAGCATGTTGGAAATCTTTGAAGGGTTTGCCTTAACCCCCTCAACAAAAATAACGTGACCTAAGTATTATATCTCTAAGCATCCAAATTTGCACTTAGACAACTTGGCATATAGTTGATGATGTTTAAGCAGACTAAGAACAATCTCCAAATATTGTAGATGACCAGTTTGACATTTACTGTAGATTAAGATATCATCAAAAAAGACAAGGACAAATTTCCTCAAATATGGTTGAAAGATGTCGTTCATTAGTCCTTGAAAGATTGAAGGCGCATTAGGAAGCTCGAAGGGCATCACAAGAAATTCATAGTGACCTTGCTGGGTTTGGAATGCAGTTTTGGGTATGTTGTTCAAAAAAACTTGAATTTGGTGATATCCTAAACGCAAATCCAATTTGGAAAAAATTACAGCTCCATGCAATTCATTTAATAATTCATCAATGAGAGGAAAGGGATACTTATTTTTTATGGTGATTTGGTTGAGGTCCGGTAATCAATGCACATTCGCCAGCGTCCATCGGCTTTGTAGACTAACAACACTGGTGAGGAGTATGGGCTTTGACTAGGTCGAATCACCCCGTTGTTAAAAAATTCTGCTACTATTCATTCAATTTCCTCATTTTGATAGTAGGGGTAGCGATATGGACAAACGCTAACGGATGCTTGCTGTAGCCAAGTTCATTAGACAGACCCAGCAAGGGATTCCATATGGATGGTAACCCAATGTCTATGGAATAAATCCTCTAATGAATGGTGGTGTATGTTATCCTTAGACTTGAGATCACCAGAGCGCCTTGTGTACTGATTGGTGTAGTTTGACACTAGCGCAACGCCTTTCTATTTAGAGCTATCAATATGGTAGTGATTGGCTGCATCAAAGAGTGTATCAAGACTATGGTGGATCGACAAATGATTCATAACTTCTCAGGTGCGGGAGAAGTTATCGCACTACGTAATTCAGTAAATGGCAATGACACTAAATCTGTGGCCATAATGAGATTGAGTTGTTGCTCAATTCAATTTATTATCCCGGTCATTGGTCCAGTAACTAAACACAAAGCTATCGAGAATAACTCAGGTTGACACTATTTCTATACCTCATCTTTGATGAGATAACGTATGATGAAAAAATTTAGTTGCACGGTAACCATATAATTGATAGATAGCTATTTCACTGAATCTGAATCTATCAAGTGACCATGATGCCTTATTAGGGGCCAGTCTTGATTTGTGAGTAGTGAGACGATTAATTGGTGTTAATTGCGATACTACTCATTGCTGATATGATAAAGAGCCTACATGTCACACACTTAGAAGATAATTTAAGAATCAATTTGTGAAAGGGGTATTTTCATCTTTCAGGATAAAAGGGTATTTTGGTAATCTCACAGTACAATTAAATTTGTTGAGATTGTTGCCTGTATTTAATTTTAATATTAAAATTAAAATTAGTGAGATTATATTTAAATATATGTGCACATATATTTAAATGGATTGTTATTGTTAATTAAATGTTAATATATTTTTATATATTAATTGATTTTAATTATAATAACAATTAATTAAATGTAAAATACCATTAAAGGGGAGTTTGGTTGCAAGGGTGGATTAGAGTTGGAGCCCATGGCTATTCTTAAGTGGAATAGGGTTTTAATTGTTGCGCTATATAAGTGCAACTAAAAATTAAAAACATAAGAGATTATTCATTGAAATAAATCCCTGGCCACCTACCTTTCTCTTTCATGTTCTTTTTCATTGAGTGGAGAAGAGAAATTCTTTCTTCTTGATTCTTGAAGCTATCAAGTGGATTTAGTAAATCCCTTTTTGATTTTATAGATAATCTTCATGTGGACGATGTGAGCGCGATTCTACTTTGAGTCAGGAGAGAGGTCAAATCAGAGACATTTGAAGGAGTCTCCAAACATACATAAGTATTCTAATCCTTAAATAGATTTGTTTTTATACATATATGTTTATTAACATGAAAATATTGTAATCAATACCAGGATCTTGGCATAATAGTAATTGATTTCCAATTTATTTTTAATTTTTTCGCTGCATACTGGAGATCAATTACTAACAAACTCCAGTTCTTTGAACAGTAAACCCATATCCTACCATTACACCAAAAGCTTTTGTTTCATCCCCATTAATTCCAGGTTACTAACCAAATCTTGGGAAATGAAATTGTGAGAGCCGCCACTATCTACTAACACAATGATGTCCTCTGATAATCCTACTTTTTCTTATGATTTTGCATTGAATTTCATAAGATTTAGGATACTTGTCATACAATTTATGCCATAATTGCTACCTAATTCTATTGATTTTTCGTTGCAGGCCTAAACAATGATTTTGAGCATAAATGACAGTTTTGAGCCTAAATCACATAACTTGAGCTGGGAAACTCAGAATGACCTGAAATTTAAAAGCTTTGGAAAGCTAAGAAGCAGAGTTGCAACTTTCATGTTTTGGGTTTTTCCTAATTCTAACTGGATGAGGGTGAAAACTTGGCTTGAAGTCGTGAATAGTATGTTGGGAACTGAAGAAAAATGTCTTTGGACGTGCTTCAGTATTTTGGCCATAACTTGAGTTGTAGACCTCAGATTGGGTTGATTCTTGAATGGGTAGAAATATAATTAAAAGGGATACAGTTATATGTTTAACAGTTTTCTAGATTCAGATTTTATCATGCTCAAATTTGGCCCGAAAGATCCTCACTGCAGCATGGAAAAATATTTGCTACAGTGAAACTGCGTCAAATGTGAAAAATAAAATGACGTGTTTTGGCTTGCTAGGGCTTCATCCTTAAGTGAGAGAGGTATAAATTGGCATGAAAAAGGAAGGGCAAATGGTCTTGGTTTGTCATTTGGGAGGCAGCTCATAGAAGGAGAAGATTATTGAAGATTTGGGCTTCAAATAAGAGAAGATTTCTCCATCTTTTGCTTGTTTTTCAATGATGAACCTCGATTCAACTTGTCTTTGTTATTTTATTTTGTTTTTAAGTATGAACTGAGTTGTTTTTAGCTAGGGTTTGATGTAACTTTGATACAATGATTCAAATTTATATGAACTGATTTACTTTGAGTTTTAATTTCATGATTGAGTGTTTATCTCTTTGTTTAATGACATTTGGATGCTTGATCACCATTCAAATGTCTGTTGTTCACAATGAAACAGAGAAGTAATTTGTGCTATGTGCCTCTTGGGATAAATATCATAGATTGAGCGAAAACTAGAGATAGATAAATGTAATCTATGTGTACTCAATAACTAAAAGGTCTGAAGGCATAGAAAATACATCTTGACTTGTCCTACTGGGAGGTGGTTGCCTAGAAGCTTGCCCTTGTATGGATAAGAACGTGTCAAATTGATAGACTAAAGACTCCAACCTGGAGCCTATATTGTCCAAAGGAGAAAACTCATAAATGCCACCATTCCTAGGCGGTTGCCCTATGATAGGAATCTTAAAAGCTAGATGGTTGTGCATGGAATAAAGGTTATCCATCCTACGTACTTTCTATTTTCGAATCTAAGGGTACTAAAATTGTTTGATACGACTATCTACCAAACATTCATCAACAAGTGCACTAAAGGTTCCACCAACAACCACAACATCAAAATTAAAAGAAAAAGAAAAAGAAAAAGAACTAAAAGCAAATTCAAAAACCACACATAAAGAAAAATAAAGCTAAATATGATAACACCCTAAAAAAAATCCACACAATAAACAAACTAAAACTAACAATCAAACAAAAAAAAAAATTATTACTAAATCAAAAACTAAATCCTATGAATAAAAACAAAATATGCAAAACTAATACAAATATGCAAACTAAATGAACACAAAACATGCAAACATCACACAAATGATTAACAAGCACTAAAAAGAACTAAAGCTAAAAAGAACTAAGGCTAAAAAGATTAGAAAATATCACAATCGGGTCACGCTTAAACTTTGATGCACATGACACACTGCAACGTTTCGCTAACTACGATCTTTCTACAAAATAAAAACAAACACAAATTAAATTGTCCTAATGAAAATTACAGAACACAACAAAAAATTAAAGTATTTACAACCAAAAACACAAAAAGTCAAAAGCACGTTGCTCCCCGGTAACAGCGCCAAAATTTTGTCGAACCGGTCGTCACGACCACAAAATTAAACCTAAATACCGTAGTTAGCGGTAAGCAGGGTCGAATCCATAGAGAGCAAGACTAATGACCTAATGTATGTTTGAGTTAACGAAAGAGAAATTGGCAAAATGATTGATTGAAACTAAGGAAACTAATTAATTGTAGAAAATTAAAAATATCAAATAAATTGCTAACTAAAACACAATATTAAAAGCGTTGCCGCTACGGGTTCGGTTTGACTCAAGAACAACTCTCACAATCCATCTCCTCGCTCCCTACAAGGCTAGGCAAATCAATAAAAATATATCTCGGCAATCTAGGTATAATCTATTCTGTCTCCTCGTAGTCTTAGTTACATATCGATTGGTTAAAGATTATCATCGACTAACCGAAAAATGCTAAACCCTTAAACACCACTAGTTGGTGCAACGTTAACAAGTACAACCTATCAACTTGTATCATCCAATCAACTAATTACACAACAAATGCATTCCTAGTAAAAATGATATTAAACGCTAATACAACTTGATTGCAATCAGTACTAAAGCAGTTTAAAGTCATAATCAACATTCAATAATCTCAAACTGGCATTCAATTATGCGAAAAGTTATATATTAATAAATGTTCTCACTGGACATTATCAATTCAGCACGTCGAGCATCAGAATAATATTAAAGCATCGCAAACAAACTGAAACGAAAACAAATACAATCTGAATACAAGAAACTTAACCAAATGTCTAACATTCAGGCTCATCCAACTAGTCGAGAGCTGATGAGGAGAGCAATGGAGTCAATCTCGACCTCGCCCACACCGTAACAGACAACGAGAACTCAACCGCTCATGGTGGTGTCGACGGAGGCTGAAACGGTGGAAACGAAGCTGATCATGGTGGAGAGGAAGTAACCGATAGCGATATGATGTGAAGAAGGGGCGAAAACGACCAACGGACAGCCCGGAATACGAACAGTCGCACTCACCGGAAAACGTTAATTTTCCGACGGGTCTTCCGGAAAATGGTGGCGGAAATGGTATTCAAAGATACCGATGGAAAGCTCTGGTGATGGGGAGTTCAGATCAGGTCCTGGGGAGATGAAAGGTCTTCGAAAATGAGCAAGATTGTGGCTGGAATATGAAGAGGCGTAGCGGCTAGATGGCGGATTCCTACGGTTTTTGTGACGGCTGAAGCTTGCAAAGGATAGATCCGACCGTGGGGAAGATAGATCGACCATCAGGGAGCCCAAACGTCTCTGGAGTTTGCCGAAAAATGGTGAAATCACGGCTATAAGATGAAGAGTCGCGGCGGAAAACGCGGCGTGATTTGCGGTGGTGATGCGGGATGATCTGATCAGTGGACGGGGAAGATGAACTGTTGCTGGAGGCCGTTGGAAAAGGGAGATGAAGTGTTGTTGAAGCTCGCTGGAAAACTGGGTGAACAACCTCCCGGTAACGCGACCTTTCGTTTTCTTTTTATAGACAAATTGCAAAATATCACTTTGTCCCTACATGATTGAAAAGTGACAAAATCAACCCTCATAAATATGACAGTTTACCCCCTAAGCAACATAAACGAGATAAAATCACTCCTAATCCATAAACCACAACCTAATATCAACTCATATCCTTTCCGAAATCATTCCAAACATGTTAAATTCACAAGAAAAATATTAGGAAGCGATTTTTATGAATAAATTCATAAATTCTTTAATTATCTCAATATAATTTCATTTTAATCACACAAATGGTTTTTTATCACCAAATTAGAGTCACTTTCATGAACCTAACACGTCTTCAACGGGATGAGTTTCTTCATCTTTCTTCACTGTGAGATCTTCATCCACTGATTCATCATCATTTTTTAGCAGCAAAAGTTGCAACGCCCTGTTCTTGTATCGGTGTGCAGGACCAAATTTCTCGTTGCATTTAAAACAAAGTCCGCGCTCCCTTTCATACTATACCTCAGCCTTGGTTAATCGTCAGAACGAATTATCACGAATATTTGCCGGCGTTGACTCAACAAGTCGCTTCCCTTTCTCAAGTCGCATTGGAATGGTGATGGAACGATCTGGGTTTCTTGAATAGCTGGATCCTCAACTAATTTTTAATGTCTCTGGGCTTGGAGTCACCCTGGAATAAGGCTCAGTTTTAACACCCTATTGGGTTCGGTTAGCCTTCAGTTTATTCTTGTCTAAAACCCAATTGCGTTCCTCTATCCTGCGTGCATGGTCCATGAGCTCAAAAAGAGAATTGGGGCTTGAAATCCACAATGTCTTCCTTCAATCCATTAATGAAAGTCCCCATTAGCAGTTCTTCACCATAACCCATAACCCACACTTCACCAGCTCTTATACCAATTTGATAAGAACCCAGACAAACTCAAGCCAAAACTTAAGCAACACACAACATAATCTGAATGTACTCTTAATTCCTCCATATTGAATATCTGCAGTATTGAATAAAGCCCAGAAACATTGACAGTGAAACAGAATTAAGAATAAAGAACAGAATGTAAAGAAAAGCAATTTAAGATAACGCTAGCTGTTCGAGGCGTTAGGTACCTCCCTACTGAATCCTTTTTCTAAAATATTCTCTGCCCTACAAATCGTATAACCAACTATATATATGTATCCTACTAATCACACTTTTCTGCTTTGCTACTGCCACATGGCTATGTGCTAACTCACTCCCCAAAAAAGGCATACTTACTAATTATCCCCTTTTTCCCTTGTCACTCTATTAACTCTAGTCCAAATAAAATTGGAAATACTAATTGATTCTAGATGCCAAATCCCAACTGCTTGAATAAGATTTTGGTCTCTTAATATGAGAGAGAACCCTCCTACTAAAAGGAAATATTTTTTTTCATTGTCATACTTTACATGGGTTTTTAAACAAATAGTTTTCATAAAAAAAATTGTATTCTATATTTAATACCAAAGTTATTCAAACGGATAGGAAATGCTTTCAAATAAGGAGCAGAACCGCCAAAGAAAACATGAGAAACAGGGGAATTGCAGAGTAAAAAGCAGAGGAAAAAAAAAAGTTATAGACATTAAGCTATAAATACAAAATCTAAGTAATTGAGGTAACAAAAAATAATCACAATCAATCGGCAACCCCTCCTTTCTGGTTTAAATACGGACTTGTTATATGCATCCTATAATTTTGAACAAAACCAGGGCAAGAATCTAAACAGACATTTGAAAATGTTTTGAAGAATGACCTATTTTTTTTCGTTGTTAAATGGTTTTTCTGCTTTTATTTGTTGCCCAATTCTAGATAACCAATTATATGAAGATCAACCTTGGTATCTTCCTTCTATTTATAGAGTTTCCAAATTGATGATCAGTCACTTACCTAAATTGAAATGCATGGACTGGCGTTTACTTATTAGTGCAGAGATGAGGCCCAATTTCACACTCGAAGAAAATGAATTAACATGTAGAGAGCTTCATCTTTCAATAAGCCCCTACAGCTTAGCTTGGTGGTTTGCTAGTTATTTTTTTTGCTTTGCCACCCAGCTTCGACCCTTAGTGGTAGGATAGGGGTTCAAAAATGCTTTGGGCACTGACCGACTTTCTATCCTTTAAAAAATTTTAATAAGCTTTAATTCAGTTTTTTCACTCTCCTTCGATATAAAAATGGAATTCAAGCAAACTTCAAGATTGTCTGAATTCTGAAATTTGGCAGGCCATTCTACCAAATATGCAGATGAACTATACAGTAATAATGTGCATTAAAGTTTACTTAAATTTTTTATATATAACAAAGCAAATATACCAGCTCCTGTTGCCAAATATTTTCCCAAAACATATCGAACGATTACAACGACTTGATCTTACATGAATGGATACAAAAATATAATTAAAAGCTAAAAATCAAAGAAAAAGAGAAAAGAGAGAAATGAAACAGTTAATAAAAGGAAGCGTATTAGATATAAACAATTTTACATGATTCATCCAATTAAAATTCACAATTAAAAAATAATGCTAGAGTTTTTGTCAAAACAGAATACAAAGATGCAAATTTTTTATTATCCCGTCACTCTCACACTTGACGATCTCTTTTAACTCTAATAGCAGGCACATTTATTACTCTAGTGAAGACAAATTTCAGTAGAACAATGTTTTACATTTCAAGTCTTGACATTTTGAATAATAATGTTACAGCACTTGAAATACAAAACTTGGACAATAACACCGTTAATTTTTATTTTTTACTCACCTTTCTTGTAGAAGACACCTGTTCTTCGCTTGCGAAAAATGCTGGGGCCATAGGTGGAATAGGTCAATTCCACTAGGAGGGGAAATTGCGAAAAGGCAAACACAGACACAGGCAAAAAAGCCAATCCCATTACTAAACAAAATACCCCGCCTTTCCTTATCTCTTTATGCTTGTAATCAAAATTCACCATATAAACAGTGGCACCAAAGGCTACCATCATGGCTGTTAGGGACAGGAACAACATAAAAAGACCCAATATTAATCTTTTGGGCAGGGCAAATAGAAAATCAGTTTCTGCGTAGCGTGCAGTAAGGATGGACATGAACATGAAGACGGCTGCTATTGATGAGAACAAAGAGACTGCATCGGCCATGGCAAAGATAGTAAAGGCTGGGAATCCGTAAAAATTTGGAGTGCCATCAGTGGCAGTCCCACCAGGTACTGTAATTGCTGCAGCAAATACTACTGTAGCAATGAGTACTGTTACTATTGAGCAAGAGGTGGCTGCATCTTTCATCCATTTTTCACCTTTTTTAACAAGACCCTGATGTTCGTCAACAAATACCATTGCCGGAGTTTTTCCTTGAGAATTTTTATCTTCTTTGATGCTAGGCGGTACAATTTTCTCTACCTCCTGTACAAAATATATCATCAAACAAAAGAATAAATGAAAAGACTTCTAAATCAGTTTAAATCTAAATTCTTAGTACCTTAAACCACTGTAACTCACGCTGCATCTTTAGTGCTGCGCCAGGGATGCGATTAAGTTGATATAGAGGGGCCAGTTTTCCAGCTAAGTGCAAGATATTATTCCCAGAATTGTCTTGAGACATCAACAACAAATGTTTGTGGCCACTCATTTCGAATATGAGGTTGATTACCCATTTATGGCGGTTAATGACTGCTAAATGAAATGCATTATGTTGTTCTTGATCTGAATACAAGACTGCATCTGGAAATGATTTTATGATCTCTTCCACAACTTCGTGAACCCCTGATTCTGCTGCTAAAAGGAGTGATTTCTTCAAGATTGAGGAAGCTTTTTCATACCCTAGAGCTCTGGTAATTTTCATGCACAAGGCTTTGGCAAGTCTATTTTTTTGTTGAAGCGTCCATTCTTTCTCTCCAATTATACTTCGGTAAACTCGAACTGCGCAACAAATTAACATTGACTTATTGATTTAAATATTTTATCTCAAAGAAACATCTTAGAAATACAAACTAGGCCTGAAAAAACAGTTCGGGCCTGGCTTGGGTATGTTATATGGAATTTTAAAAAAATTATAAATAAATAGTCCTGGAAAAATTATAGTAAATCCCCAAAAAAATATCCATTGCCCTTTCATAAAGATTACAATAGGCCCTGAAAATTACATGTAGCCATCATACATAAAGTAAAACTTCCAAAATACCCTTAATTTTTCCACCAAACTTGGGCCAAAAGCCTGGGTAGGCCCGACCCAAGCTTGGATACTAAAAACCCGGGCTTTTTCTCGGGTTTAGGCTTGGACTTTTTAAAATGAACTCCCGGTCTTACCCGGACAAGCCCAACCAAAGTTATTCATTTAGGTCGCATGGGAGGGAAACTAATTTTTGACCCATGGCCATCCATATCAATAAAGTTTAGACATTTAATTGATTTCAAAGGACAAAGAACCATTTTTTACCAAATCAAGAGGCCATAAATGTCAAATATACTAGAGGGACTTTGCCTTCCTACAATCAATATCATTTGCACTTAATACGTAATTAATTATGTCATGACGAATGAAGTAGATCAACCAATTACCTGATATAATATAATGGATATACTTCGACCAGATGTTTCGGTTGTACCTAGACCAGATGTATTCGATGAACCGTATCATGTTTCGAATGCAACTTGGGATGCATGACATCATTTTTCGGTTGCTACTCCAAATGCATTGCATCATTTTTTGTTTGCAGCTTCGGATGTGTGACATCATGTAGCTTGGGATGAATTTGCATGCTATGTGGTGTACCATTACAAAAATACCTCCAAAGCTCAGAACAATCAGAAACTTGATTTTGAAAAAAAAATATCTACAAACCACTGCACAGAATTGAAGTTAATAAATTAATTAATAATCTTTATGGTGTAGATTATACTCACGCAAAAATGTAACCAGAATTATGTGAGATATATGTTAATTATACTCACACTGACTTATGTAGATGGCATTCTGGAAAAAATTTAGCTTTCTTCCAATGGAAAACGCAATCCGCTTTTTGGCTATTGTACTCAGAAGAGTCTCACCACGATCTAACTCCATTAGAGCTAAATTTGGATAATCTTCAACCTCCCTCATGGCTAAGTCTGAGACATAAGATGATAGACATATATATATAATTAATTGAAAGTGGAACTTATTAATCGGTAATTAATAGAAGCCAATTGAAGAATTAACTCACCGTAAAATCCAGCGATTATTAGCCAATGAACGAACAAAACACCGGTTTTATCCTTAACTGGGTAGGAATACAGCAAGTTTCTATCCGTGAATTTCAATAAATAGGTAATCATCTCCTTATAGCCATGTCGAGCAGCCTCAATTAAAGGTGTTTTGATATCCAATAAGTCTGGCCATTTCTCCCTTATCTTCTTGGCTGCTTGGACATTACCAACAATTGCAGCGACTGAAAGCACAGTTTTGCCGTCTTTATTTGTGAGTGCCACTTGATCATTTGACATCTTAGTCAATAGATAATCCACAATATGATTAGCGGTGACTGCTCCTACAGCTACATGAAGAGCTGTGTCAGAGTTTTCCGTGATCCTGGCTTCTAACACATGTTCATCCTCGTTACAGATTTCTTGTACATATCGTAAGTCGCCTCCGAGTATAGCTTTATACAGTGGTAGGTACTTTTTTAGATCGACTGCAATAAAGAAAACAAACAGAAAAAAAAAAAAAAAAATTATGTATTTGCTTAATTATGAAAATTCATTGCCATATTCTGGTACTTAGATACCAAGTTGAGATGAAGACAAGGCCATATGCTGAGTTGAAGAAGCAACTGGCCGTGATGGATTGGCCAACTCTATGATTACAGACTGTTCCATATCTGATTGAAATGATTCTGAAGAAGAGGTGGCCATAGGAATAGGCTGTGATGGAGGGGCGGCCATCTGTATGATGATCGATTTTCTGATTGAAATGATTTCTATTTCAATTGTGATGGGAAATTTTACCTAAGTGTTTTAGTCGTCCTTCCTAGCAATTTCTCAGAATGCTTGTTTACAGGAGATGACTAAAGAAAGTTTGGGATTATTTTCGGGACAAAATTCTGGTAAGAAGCCACAGGCTGATTTTAAAAGAAGAGGCCACGGTGTGTGTGGAAGAACAGACCTATAAATCATGACCAGTGATTTTAAAAAAGTTTATTCCATGTTCTCACAAACAGAACCTTGAATGACAAACAGAATCTTGAATGAAAGAGGGTATTGCAATACATTTCAATAATATTTTATATAAATTATACTTTAATTATTTATTTTAAAAGTGGTATTATATATATAATCTAATTAAATTTCATATAAAAACACACATAACATAACTTTTTATTGGTACATTATTTATATATATTTTATTAAGCATTTATTGAGTTGATTTTAGGGATACATTCGTATACAAACTCAATTATATTGTCGTTTAAGGTTTTCAAATTCAATTCAGACCTTCAAAGTTTGAAAAATGTATTACTGATACCCATTTGTCCTAAACCTAATATATTATTATTTGCCATAGATGAATTATGAATAAAACAATACATTTGGTCTTATAAAGTAGTGTTTCTCTCTCTTTTATCCATTATCCTTAAATAGTTTTATTTTTTTAATCAAATATATTATCTTGCTTTATTTTAATATTTTTGGCAAAATTTACATGGTGATTCCACCTCGAAAACCTATAATCCTGGCTCCACTGCCAATAGAAAAGATAATAATACAAGGTCATTGTTTTTGTTTTATTTTGTGTGTTATTATATATATATATATATATATAATTTTACCTGGGAAATATTTGGAATATATCTCTAAATTGAAAATAGAGATCAACATGTTGGTAGAGAATATATTTTAAAAATGAACAAAGTATAAGCACTTTTAAAATAAACCACCACCATCATATTTGATATTCCCTACTTTCAAATAATTTACTATCATATTCTCCACTGACAAAGACTTGAATTACATCAAGTGTACTACGTCATCCATTTCAATACTATCATACATCATCGAAATTAAATTAAATTAAATTAAATTCATTTATCAAAAATAAAAATAATAAAAATTTAAAGATAACTCATAACTTTTTTTAATATTTCTATAATCATTCTTGTTTGTTCTTATGTGTTAAAAATATTATACAATAATTTAATATCTATATATTCTATATAATATGATTCTAGTTGATATTGATTTTTACAATATTTATAATAAGAAAAACCCAATACATTAAGTAGGTTATCAGATAGAGTATTTCATTCAGTTAGAACTTCACTATATATTTTATTATAAATTTATAATTTAGATCTTTTGACTCTACTGACTATAAATCCTGGTTGTGGCTATATAATATGATTCTAGTTGATATTGATTTTTACGATAGCTATAATAAGAAAAACCCAATAATATTGTTATTAAGTAGATTAACTGATAGATTATCTTACCTAGTTAGAACTTTGATCCATTTTTCCTTAGCAAAAATACTAATCCCTTATATATATTGAAAATTCAATTTACAAGAGTGCACATCAACTTGTTATATAAATTTTAAAATCTCTTAGGTGAAACAAAGAGCAATAATGAATATAATCTAAGTAAACTAGAAAGTAATTAATTTACTGGGAATCTATATATATTGATCTAAATTATTAGAAAGAACATGAGAATGTATAGAACAAAAGGAAAGAGAAAAGGAGGAGACAAGTGATTTGTGTTTAATATAAATAAGGAAGGGAAGAGCAAATTGAATAAATTATATCCCTTATAGAAGGGAACGGGAGGATAATAAAATATTCCGTTATGGTTTTGACACTTAGTTTAACAGATTAAGTATAAATATGTTAATCAATTAAGTATAAAAATAATAATAAAAAGACGATCCAAAAGTACAGGAGTATAAAGAGCAGAATTACTGAAGAATGAAAAACAGGGGAATTGCAGAGTAAAAACCAGAGGAAAACAGGGGCAGAAAAAATAAGCATAGATATTAAGCAACAAGTAATAAATCTAATTATTTGAGAATACTAAAAAACATTCACGAAAAATGGGGAACTCCTTGTTTTGATGCAGTCTGATATAATAACCCCGTAATAGTTTAAATGAAGCATTGCCATAAACCCAGTAATAGGTAAACTACTCTATGCTTTATGGCTTAAAAATATGGAGGACTTGTTATATGAATCCTGTCATTATGAACAAACGCAGGACTAGACCTAAAAAACTTGACAAAATTTTCAATCACTGTCCCAAGTTTGGATTCCAACTTCTTGTTTAAATTTCAACACTAAATTGGTTATAGAAAAGTAACAAAACAAATTCCATCATCTTAAAAACAATGTAATGTTACCGTATAAGCAGTCACATTAATTTGAACTTAGCGTTGGAATCCAAATTTTATACGTATAGCATTGGTCCACAAATTCTGAATGCTTCTCAAGCTCTGGCTATAGGTTCTTGCACAAAATATGAAGAGAACTGATCACTGATTGTTCCTGGGATAACATTTTCAAATGGCTTGAAAAACAAATGTTAATTTAAACTAACCAAAAACAAGTTTATGAGCTCTCTCAAATTCCACTAGTCATGTGGGCACTCAGGGAATCCAATTGGGCTGTTGATGATTCTGAACCTTGTCCTCCTGATTTTAGTGACAAAACTCATGGTAGAGGATTAGCACATCATGATTCAAATGCGTTTAAAAAATACTAGCTTTTCCAAATGCACCAATTAAGAGTTTGCAGTGCAACAATATTAGTAGTCTCTATAGTACCAAAATGACCAGAATATAAAGATACATAAATTAAGATCTCTTTCAGAACTCTCTCACATGGAATCTCACTTAGTAGACAACATGTTTGTTTTGCTTGCGGAAAATGCCAGGGCCATATGTGGAAACGAATAAGTATACCAAGAGGGGATATTGAGCAGAAGCAAATAAGAATATGGGCAGACAAAGAGAAGCAGCCACCAGAACCAATCCATATGAATTTTCGCCCAAAAACACAAGATTAGCCGCGCAAGCGAAGGTTGTCATCGACCACGTTACAAATGCTAACGACAATGAAAGACACTGCATTAACTTCCTGGGAAGGGCTTCAAGAAGATCTTCCTCTGCATAGCGTGAAGTGAAAATGGACAAAAACATTATGATGGCAGCAAATGATGGGAACATAGTGATTGTATCTGAAACAGCAAACAAAGTGAATTCTTTCCGTCTGTGAAATTTCTGAAACAGCAAATACTACAGTTGCAATGAGTGCTGCTGCTACCGAGGATGAGGTTGCAGCAGATTTCATCCATTGCTCACCTTCTTTAACCCGTTCCTTATGTTCCTCTCTGAACACCATTGCGGGGGTTTTTCCTTCATAGTTTTTATCATGAATAAAGCGAGTGTGTACAATATTCTTTACCGCCTGTGTAAAAAATAAAAAATTTCATAACCGCAGATATAGGAAACAGTTCAGTTCTAAAACCGCATTTTTTTTCCTGAAATCAATACTTGGTTAAGATGTATAATATTTATATAAATTATAAATATATATAAAAATAATTATTGATCTTGTTGATATAAGAAATTGCATTCACAATAGGATATATGAAGAGTTTTATCAAAAAATTATATGAAAAATAAAGAATTAAAATTGATTATTATGACTAATTAATTTTGTTTTTTTTTTAGAATTAAAACAATAATATGTAATCAATTATAAATTTTTTTTTCATTTTTTTGAAAAATCCCACCCAGGCCAGGGGTGGACCCAGACCCACCCTCAATTTAAAAAAAAAAAAAAAAAATTAGAATTCAAAATAAAGATATCATTAAACATTTTCAGAACATAATGAAGCAAAAAATCGTGTTAAATTGAATATCTTCATGCATACTATTCTAACTTGCTTTCATTTTTAAATAATCAATATTCATATTATTTAGATCATTAGGTATACCATTTGTACTTGATTTTTGAGTCAATACGCAGAGGATGTGTGGATCTTTAATCTAGACGGTTGAGTTAGAATGTTAACGTCTGGATCTGGATTTGGAGTGATTGTAATCCATCTCTTTGTAAACCTTTGTGTATTTTACTTTTGTTAGAGTTGTGATTGAGCTCTAAATTTGTGTAAAATATTTTTGGTAGATTTGTGGTTATTGTAAACTCTTTTGATTATATTAGATTTAAGTAGATCGTTAAATTCTCGTGAATTTTTTTATCTCTTCACATTGAAGAGGTTTTTCCACGAAAAAATTTTCTTGTGTTTCCTTGTGAATTGGATGTTATTTTCTTATGTTTTCACTGGTTGATTGGCAAATAGTGGTGGAGCGATAGGGCCCCCCAGGCAAAAATCCTGGGTCCACCACTGACCCAGGCCATCCCTAGCTTAGCCCTTGAATTCACAATTGATATATATAGTGAAAACTAATGGATATATAAAGAAAGTTTCTGTAGTAATTTTCTTTGTCAATTCATCAACATTTAGACCATTGGATTGTAGTAGATTAACGGCTGAAAATTTGCGTCAAAAATTTAATTTGATATAATTTAACCCTATATATATTATGTAAACGACTCACCTACTTAACGTGGTTTTAAAAGAACATTAGTCTTGCATAACATTAGTGTTTGAGTGAAAGGGTTTACCTTGAACCATTGCAACTCACGTTGCATCTGCACCACGAATGAGATTTACCCTAGATTGCAGCGCTAACTTTCCAAATAAGGGGACGTTTAGTTCAGGGAATGTTGGATTACTGGGAATTTTAGATTACTGGAAAGTTAGATTACCTTGAAGATTATTGAGAATCTTTAAGAAAATGTGTTTGGTTAATTGGTGGGTATGATATATTAATATGTTTGGTTGGGAGGAATAAATTGGTGGGTATGTTATTTAAATTACTGAATTATCCTCTAATTAAATATTATTATTATATTATTTTTTAATATTGATTATTATTTGGATTATTATAACCCCCCCTGCATTTAAAACTTAGCAAAAACAACCTTATAATAAAAGTTTGGAAAATCAACAAAGCACCCCTACCAACCCAGCCACTGTCGGCCGCTAGCAACCATCGCAGGCCATTGGTAGCCGGCAACCTAATGGCGCACGGAAGGTAAGAAATGGTCATCGATCTGGTCGTTGACTGTCAGATTGACGGATTTGGCCTTTGATAGCCAAATCGAAAGATCTAGCCATTAACGGCCAGATCCATCATTGATTTGGCCATCGATGACCAGATCTGTCATGTTTGGCCATTTCCAGCCAGATCTCTGGCTGAAAATGGCCATATCAGCGCAAGGCGGCCATTTTCGGCCTTCCGTGTGTCGTTCCGGCTGCGACAGTGGTTGCCGGTGGTAGGCAACGATAGGTGGGTGGGGGTGGTGGCTTGGGTGGGCTGCAATTTGTTTTGAATTCAAGGGTAATTTTGTCAAAAAAGTTGATTAATTGGGGTGAAATAGTAAAAGTCATATTCATGTAAATAAATTTAAAAATAAGGGCATTATTGTCCTAAAATTTTATTAATAAGGGATACAATTGTAACAAAAAAATATTACCCTGGTAATCTTAGAATATTTAAGAAAATGAAGGTAATCAGATTACCTCTAATATTACCAATAGTAATCACTATTGGTATTTTAAGATTACCGGAATCTTATATTACTTGACAACCAAACATGGTAATCAAGTAATATAAGATGACTTAACCCTAGTAATCCTGCATAACCTCCAACCAAACACCCCTTGAGTGTAATAGATGTCTTTAGACATCAACAATAAATTTCTGTCAGCTGTCCTCATTCGAAATATGAGGTTAAACATCTCCTCATGGCGATTCATGATTGCCAATTGGAATGCATTACGATTTATTTCATTTGAGAACCAGATTGCATCAGGAAATTTTTTATAATTTCTTCCACAATTTGACAAACCCCCAATTCTGCGGCTAAAAGGAACGGTTGTTTGAGAAGTATGGAAGCTCCTTTATGGTCTAGATTTCTTGTTATTTCCTCGCACAAGACTCGAACAAGTCGAAGTTCTCTGTAATGATTCGGTATTGTCTCTTGTTTTTTTATATATTTTGAAACTGTAAATTAAACAAACTAAAATTATAATCAAAAGAAACTATCTTAAAAGTTCAATAGTATATGACGACCAAAAGACATGCAAGCTTTGAATCTCAATTTTTAGTAAGGGATTTTTATGCATTTGCCACTCACAAGTTGAAATTCAACTCAGTTTGGTGTGATCTCCTCAAGGATAAACTTCCTCACTTTTAATTCAAACACCATTTCAACCAATAATAATCTATCAAGCAACAAAAATAGAAGCAATCAAAAAAATGAAAAATGAAATAGATGATATAAGAGAAAAGAATTGTCTTAGATATAATAATGTCACAAAGTTCACGCAAGCAGAACTCTAGCGGTCTCCTTGAAAATGAAGACGGCTTTCCGGCTAATGCCTTCAAAAGGGAGTCTCCATCAGATGACATCATCGTCGCTAAATTTGGACAATCGTGTAGCAATTTCAGAGCCAAGCCTAAGACGCAACAATGTATAGAAATATGGAAGTAATTTCAAATCAAATTCAACAGACAAATTAATATAGCTGAAAGTATATACTAATAAATTCAAGTGAAACTTTTCAAAGCAAAGTTTTAATTGGCGGGGCAATATCTGAAATACGTGTGAAAGCATGCCATATAGATATTAAATTTAATAATACCAATCATATTAACATAAAAGATAGATAAAAGTAAAGGAACTTATATATTACCTAAAGATATTGAATTATGGTATACTTTTAAGAAAGCGAAAGTTGAAGCATTATTAACTCACCATAAAATTTAGCACCAATGACCAAATTCATGAAGAAAACACATAATGTATCTATAGAAAAGTTTCCGTCAGGGATAAAAAAATTTACACTGTATCGCAATAAATAATCAATCATCTGCTTTCGCTTACGTTGAGCAGCCAAAATCAAAGGTATACAGCCACTGTTGTTCTTAACTCCATTTAAGCTTTCATCTTTCTCCGCAAGCAACTTTGCTGCTTCTATATTACCAGCAATGGCAGCAACAGAAAGGACCGTGTTGCCGTTACGGTTTTTCAGTGCTACTTGATCCGTTGACATCTTATTCAATAGATAGCCAACAATATGATTCGCCGTTCCTGTCCCAACCGCTACATGAAGTGCTGTGTCCAAGTTTACTGTAATCCTGGCTTCTAAAGCGTGTTCATCCAAGTCACAGAGTTGTTTTACCGATTCCAAGTTGCCCTTGAGTATAGCTTTATGCAGTGGCAGGTAACGTGTGAGATCATCTGCAATAAAACACACAAATTAACGAGAAAATTCTCAAATTTGTATTTTGTTTGTTTGTTGTAAATTTCTACTACCTACCGATCTGCTGCGATGAAGAAGAGGCCACAATGGGCTGCTGTGATGACGAGGCCCCCTGAGAAAGCTGACTATTGCTCTTCTTGTTATACCAGCAGATTGAATGTTTTGTTGTGTTTAGTGAGCTCTTCCGTTTCAAACCTTAACTTTTTATAATGCATCCAATTGTCTGATGAGGTTTTTTTTATATATGCTTATAATACTCACGTCGGTCGGAATTTATTTTTTTAAGTGTTTGATGTAATATTTATATTTAATATAAGTCATTAAATTATATTCAGATGGTATACGTGGTTTAAGTTTATGAGTTACATCAACAGATAAAAATTTATAATATTCTATTCAACACTCAAGAGTGTTGCACATGCAACCATTGAACAAGCGTTTATTTTTTTATCATTAGAATTTTTAACAAATTTTAGGGTTAAAAATAAGACTTTTTTTATTTTTTTAATTATTCATTATAAAATTTTATATTCTTCTATTTTATGTACACGGCTTAGATATGATATCATGACTTTGAAATATATCTTTTTTTTCAATTTCTTGTTGTTGAAAGTCAAGTCGTTGATTGTGTTTATTTGGTTGTTTTGTTTCCTTTTTATGTACTAGATATTGTATCTTGTTTTTTATGAGTTTTTTTATTTCTTACTTATTCTTTTCCTTTTACAAGAAGATTGAATTTCTAACTGTCAAATCTTTTTATTTATTTTTATTCTTTCCTTTAAGAGAGATTCCTTTCTAAAATTGTCTCACCATTGTAATCTATTTATTCTTGTCTTCTTTATTTAATAAGATAAATCGTAGAAGAAATTGAGTCTGTGTTTCTTCCATCATGGTATCAGAGCAGTTTTAATCCTATCTCATTTATCTTCATCATCGAGTTTTTCCTACTTGTTATCTCTGGGTCTTCCAAATCTTCATGCCTAAATAAGGACTAGCCTCCAGTATGGTTATTGAAAGTAATTATGGCATCATCGTTCCTTCATCTCCTTTTGTTCACAATATGGAAGCCACCCATGTTCTTATTACCTCTCATAAATTGAATGGACACAATTATATTCCATGGTCTCAATCAATCTTAATGTTCATTCGAGAGAAAGAAAAATACGACTACCTCACTAGTGATTCAGCAGCCCTAGAACCAATGGCTCCTACTTACAAGAAGTGTTGGCAGAAAACAACATGGTGATGCCATGACTTGTCAACTCAATGAACATGGATATCGGTGAGAATTCTCTGGCATTCGAAACTACTAAGGAGATCTAGGATGGAGCCAAGGAAACTTACTCCGACATTGAGAACACTTCAGAGGTGGTAGAGATTGAAGGGATTCTTCATGATCTAGGACAAGGTGATCTCACAGTAACTCAATATTTTAATATATTTATGGGCAATTGGCATCAACTTGATATGTAGGAGGTTCATAACTAGTCATGTACTATTGATGGATCATTGTACAAAAAGATTGTAGAGAAGAAAACGTGTTTACAAGTTTTCGCTAGGTTTGAATAAAAATCTTGATGAGGTCCGTGGGAGACTCATGGGAGCAAAGGCATCACCTAGTCTCAAAGAAGCTTTCTCTAAAGTCTAACACGAAGAAAGCAAGAAAAAGGTCGTGATAGGGTCACCTCAACATCTGAATGTTGCTGAAAAACATTCTTTTTTTTTTTTTTTTAACTTGGGGAACTCAACTTGCCCCTTCAGACAATCGAACGAAAAATAAAGGAGGAAGGCCTTGTGTGATCATTTCAAAAAACTAGGACATTTGAAGGAAACATGCTGGAAATTACATGGGAAGCCATTTGATTGGAAGCCAGCACGTTGGATGGAGAAAGAAGATCAAGGAAATCACATCTCCATAGAGGAACCACCATCACCTGAAGTAAGTCCTTTTAACAAGGAACAAATGGAGATGCTTCAAAAAATATTGTCTCCTCTTCTGTCTACTTAGTCACAAACCAGTTCATCTTCAAATCATGTCATTGGTTTTGGAACCTTGGCTCACAAAGGTAATTCTATGATCATTTTTTCTGTGTATAAGAAACAAAACAAACCCTAGATTATGGACTCAGGAGCATCTGATCATATGATAGGAGATGCAATGGTTTTTAATACATTTAGCTTATGTCTAAATAATTTAATCGTTAGAATAGCAGATGGTTGACTATCAAAGGTTACCAGTACAGGTTCAGTTGTGTTATCAAAAGATATTACACTCAGTTATGTTCTTCTTGTTCCTAACTTAGACTGCAAGTGGTTCTCAATTAGTAAACTTACTAAAGAAAGGAGGTGTGTTACTATTTTTTTATCCACTCATTGTGAATTCCAGGATTTGGATTCAGAGAAGATGATTGGCAATGCTGAGGAGTGCTTTGGACTCTATATCTTTAAATAGTGCCCATATTCACAAGAACAACTTCAAACAACAGTTAGCATTAATTCTTTTTCATTATTTCATCAAAATAATGATAGTACTGTTATGTTGTGGCACTATCGCTTAAGTCATCCCAATTTTATGTACCTCAAACATTTATTTCCTTAGTTATTTAATAAAAATCCAAAATCTCTTAAGTGTGAAATCTGTCAATTATCCAAGCATATCTAATCTCATTTTCCTGTTCAACCCTATAAAGCATCTAGACCATTTCTCTATGATTCACAACGATATTTGGGGTCCGTCAAAAATAAAAAATGTAACATGTGTTAGGTAGTTTGTCTCATTCATAGATGATCATACTAGATTAACCTAGGTGTTTCTTATGAAAGACAAATCAGAAACAAGTCAAATCTTTAAAAACTTGAAAAATATGATTCACTAATTCTAGTCACAAATCCAAATCCTAAAGTCTGACAATGATAGGGATTACTTCAATGTTGTACTAGGAGAATTCCTATCAAAAGAAAGGATAGTTCACTTAAGTTCCTATGTAGACACTCCATAACAAAAAGGAGTCGCTAAAAGGAAAAATAGATATTTGTTAGCGGTAGCTAGTTCGCTAATGTTCTCCACAAATGTACCTAAATTCTTTTGGGGGGAAGGCATTCTTACAGTAGCATATGTTATAAGTAGGATGTTGTCTAGGGTGCCAAAATTTCAAACACCGTGTCAAACCCTCTAAAATCTTTTCCTATTACTTGTCTCATTTCCAATGTTCCACCTAAAATTATTGGGTGCTCTGTCTTTGTCCACGTCCATTAACAATATAGAAGTAAACTTGATCCTATGTCACTCAAGTGCATATTTCTTGGGCATTCGACAAATCAAAAAGGATATAAGTGTTACTCTCCTGTTACATGAAAATTTTACAATTCAATGGACGTCACCTTCTTTGAGAATCAGCCATACTACCCCAAAACTGATATTCCAGGGGAGAACTCAACTCAGGAATATCAGTTTTGGGACTTTGAGTCATTCCTAGAATTGCCTGTCACCACAAAAAATCAAAATGATTTAGAGTCAGAAAATCACATTCCTTTAGAGTCACTTAGTTAGCCTCTACCTGCTAAAACACCGAGTTCATTGTTGACTTGAAAGATACGGAGCAAATCCAAGGGGAAATAAAGGAAAGAACACTTCCTCAACAAAACCATAAAGCTGAACCAAGTCCTAATCCTCTCAAAATTCCAGGTAATAGTTCTAACTTAGATGTTTCTATTGATTCTGAGCTAGAAAATGAGATCCTAAATATGCCTATAGCTTGGAGAAAGGGGGTTCGGTCATGCACTCAACATCCCATTGGAAACTTTATTTCATATGATGGTTTGACATCTTCTTTTCATGCCTTCACTATTATTCTTACAGAGATACAAGTTCCTCACAATATTCAAGAAGCTTCCGAGTGTCCTAAGTGGAAGGTTGTCGTTAATGAAGAGATTCAGACACTAAGAAAGAATGGAACTAGGGAAATTATTGATCTTTTGAAAGGTAAGAAGACTGTTGGGTGTAAGTGGATCTTCACAATGAAATATAAGGCAGATAGTAGTGTGGACAGGTATAATGCTCGTTTAGTTGCAAAGGATTCACCCAATCCTATGACACTGACTATCAAGAAACTTTTGCTCCAATTGCCAAGCTCAACACTCTTCGTGTACTTTTATCCTTGGCAGCTAACCTTAATTGGTATTTGCACCAGTTGGATGTGAAGAATGCCTTCCTCAATGGTGATCTAGAGGAAGAAGTCTATATGGATATTCCTGACAGGCCTAAGACATCATCTAACTCCAACAAACTTTGTAGACTTCGAAAATTCTTATATGGACTCAAGCAATCTCTACGAGCATGGTTTGAGAGATTAACTAAAGTAGTAAAAGGTTATGGATATGCCTAGTGTCAATCTGACCATACTCTATTTGTGAAGCACTTTATGGAAGGGAAGATGGCCAGCCGTTATTATTGTTTATGTGGACGACATCATTCTCATAGGTGACCATGAGGAAGAAAACATACTTCTCAAACAATTCTTGGATAAGGAATTTGAAATCAGGGACCTAGGGAACCTCAAGTACTTCCTCGGGATGGAAATTGGTTGATCAAGGAAAGGCATCTGTCTCGCAACATAAGTATGTTCTAGATTTGTTGAGTGAAACGGGAATGATTGGTTGTAAACCTACCGAGACCCCCATGGATCCAACAGTCAAGCTTGAAGTTAATGATGGGAGTGCTCCTGTCGACAAGGGACAATATCAATGCCTTGTGGAGAAACTCATTTATCTCTCCTACACTAGACCTGACATTCGTTTCTCCATCAATGTAGTCAACCAGTTCATGAATTGCCCAACTAAAGACACATGACTGATGTATACAAAATTCTGAAATATCTTAAGATGACTTTGGGTAAGGGTCGATTCTTCTCAAGAACTTCAAAGAGAAATATTGAAGTTTATTCAGATGTAGATTACGCAGGATCCATTATAGATCGACGATCAACTTCAGGATTTGTTCTTATGTGTGGGGAAACTTGGTGACTTAGAGAAGCAAGAAGCAATTAGTTATAGCCCGTAGTAGTGCAAAAGCATAATTTCAAGCTATGGCACATGGAATTGGTGAAGGAATTTGGTTACAAAGATTATTGCTAGAATTAAAGGTCACCTTCGAGCCACCTTGGAGCATCCTATGGAATTATATTGTGACAATCAAGCCGCCATCAGTATAGCCAAGAATTTGATTCATCATGATTGAGCTAAGTATGTGGAGATGGATCAACATTTTATTAAAGAAAAGATTGAAGAAAGAATTTTTAAGGTTAGCTATACTCCAACAACCGATCAAACTGCAGATATTCTCACAAAAGCTCTTGCTCGAGCCACATTCGAAGACTTTGTAGAGAAACTTGGTATGATCAATATCGATACGTTGGCTAGAGGGGGAGTGTTGAAAGTCAAGCCTTTGATTGTGTTTATTTGGTTGTTTTATTTCTTTTTTATATATTAGCCAGTGTATCTTGTTTATTAGGAGTTTTTAAATTTCTTAATTATTCTTTTTCTTTTACAAGAAGATTGAATTCTTAATTGCCAAATCTTCTTGAATTATTTTTAATTTTTCTTTTAAGAGAAATTCCTTTCCGAAATTGTCTCACCATTGTAACCTATTTATTTTTGTCTTCTTTATTCAATAAGATATATCATAGAAGAAATTGAGTATGTGTTTCTTCATTCTTCAGGTCTTTATTTTCTCCACTTATACTTGAAAGTTCTTCTATGTATTACTTCTATAACTTGATACAAATAGTATACGAGTTAGTATGAAACTGAAGTAACAAGTAAATAGAGAAAAAATTTAAAAATACCATCATGGTAAATCATCTATATAAGTGTATCACCACCGGATAAATTTATACCATTTTTGAGTCTTTACGTTCATTTATCTTTAGATTGAACATGATTGATATTTGTTAAGATAATACTACCATTCTAAGAGTTTATACAAAATCTTGCATACAAAGTGCGTGGACACTACTTTTGTATGACTATTTCATTCACTATTATTTAAAGTGCATGTGTTAACTTAAGTTTTCATAATAGTTCATCCAATCAAATTTTAATACGTTACTTTGTATGAAAAACCTTGTATAAACTTTTTGTAAGTGTAGTATTATTCAAATAAAATAATTATATAATATATGTAAAAGGACTTTTGAATCACATGAACACTATCACTGTTATACTATAAAGTTTCTGGTAAAATTAAATAGACTAACACTGAAATACCATAAACTTTCACAATAAAATTAAATAGTGTTGATGCGGGATTTTGATACCAACCAAATGCACGTGTGAAATGCCGAGCTGACCCAGAAGACACACGTAAATGAATGAATAAGAGTAAAAACAATGGAGAACGGTGTTTAAAGTGGTTAATCCTACGTCCACTGATTTCGTATTAATGATAGTGGTCAGGTCGCGTTCAACGGACTGACTTACAAATGATTATACCAGAGAGAGAGTGTTATCCTCTCTTTTTGAGAGATTAGCTAATCCCTTAAATGAGAGAGGAGCTCTCAATTTATAGTGGGACGGATTAAGGTTATCATTACTAAATCTGTGATTTGGTGGGATTATCCGTGCAAATCCTCCTTTATGTCCCATTGTCCACCTTTTAAGAGTGATTTACGTGTTTTGGTGCAGGGATTAGACACGTGGAATCGCCATAGCCCCTGACCAGTCTGACGTGCACTCACTATCCTGACAGGAATGTGTTGTGCCTGTCATTGCATGACGTGGCTGCCTCTGACTTGCTGCAGACCTGTCTAAGCTCTGACTTTTCATGCTGACTGGGTCTTGCGTCAGCCCTACTTTTTCAGGCATAACAGAAGTCCCCTAGTTTTTAAGGTGCGAGGATTGGACCTTGGAAACTATAATTCATGCCGTGACAAGATGCCTTGAGGGAACTTTGGCTCTTCCGATCTATTTAAAAAGAGGTCAAGACTTTGTTTTTTGAACGTGCGACCCGATACGGCCTTTGTGTAAGGATGAACGACCTGATTTTAGCCCATACCAGTGCTTTGATTCGATTTTCTGAGATTCATGACCTGAATACACTTGGAATTCGCCTCTGGGCAAGGGTCGGGCTGTTTCAAAACTGTACTTGAGCCACGTTGCTTTGCGACCAGCCAGACGAAGAGTGTTCTACATAACGATCTCTTTAGACATTATCTGTTGCATTTTCGTGATGGATGCATTTAATGAAGCACCTTTTGCTTTGACAGACATGTCCTGTGCGCAATAAATGTCAGCCATGCGCATTAAATGCGAGACACTCTAAAACGATACCCCTTATCAGAGCATTAAATGCAGATTGAGGTGCATTTAATGCGGCAGGAGGACCATGCCGTCGCTTGGGGCTTTCAACAGAGAAGGACGACAATTTGGTTTCCTTGGAGCGTGACGGTCACCCTTGCTCATGGATCTGCGACATTTGGTCGCGATCGATAGTGAGGTACATTTTTCCGCCCAAACGTCGTTTGATTTCAAGGAAACCAAGCACCAGTTCTCTTGCTAAAAAACCTAGGTTCGATTCAGGCAATGTCACCACACATCTTTTCAGAGGGAGCAAAATACTTTTGCAAACTTGGATTCTTTGCCTTCCAAACCAGCGCATACTTGCTATTCAAAGTGGAAGGATCCTTCTTCATATTCTGTAAGGTAACATTTTCTGTTTTATTTCTTGTTCCCAATAGTTGATAAATGATATGTCTTCTGGTAGTTGACTGAAGACAAAATGTTTTTGTTGGGCTCAAGCTGTGAATGGCAGCTTGAAATACTTTGTTAGAGTTTTTTCTAGGATTTAGGAAGTGAAGTGTTTGCTTTCCTCCACGTCGTCGTACGGAATAATGTACGAGGGCTAAAAAGATTCCCTACTTGTTGCTTTTGCAGACTGCAGTAAGATGGACCCCTCAACGACCAGGTCCGAGGAAGAGACCAGTTCGCCTACGCAAGATGTTCCTGCGAGTCCCACCCAAGAGATCTTCTTGGTACTTACTAAGGATGAGCTCGAAAGAGTCATAGACCAATATGGTATCCTCGAGGATGTTTTCTACGATAGGACGTGCATAGCTCGGCATCCGCCACATGGGTTAACTGCGACCTCCAAGGAGATCTTCAAGGGTGGGGGGTTGATCCCTTTCCACCCTTTTGTCAGGTCGGTCTTGGATCATTTTGGGATCGCACCGGTGTAACTCACACCGAATGCGTACATGATTGTGGTTGCCATGTACATCCTGTGTCGCGAGAATGGGCTCAGTGAGCTGACTGCAGTAGAGCTCGGTTGCTCGTACATCTTAAAAAAGAGCAAGGACAAGGATTCCTACCACTTGTCCAGGCGACCTGCTATAGCAGCTGGGATACACAGTTACCCTAGCAATATGGGGGCCTACGAAACGAAGTTTTTCTTCTTTCGTTACGATGGTCTTCGCCGCTTCCAGGACCCGAGTAGGTTCTTTTCCTTTAATGAACTCATTTGACTTTGTTTTTCTTACTAACGAACTGTTTCTTTTTCTGTAGTTAACAAAACGACCAGTTTGGAGCTGCTCACAAACCCGGATAGAATCGTAGCCTTCGATTTTTTGCCCGAAGCGAGTCGTGATGCAAAGCTGCTCGTGACAACCACGAACTTGCGGAGGTACGGCTTCTTTAATGTAGACGCGACCTTAGAACCCCCATTGAGTAAGTCACGCTAATTGGGTCTTTCCTGTTTACACAATGAACTATTTTGACTAACGATGCTCGCATGCAGCAACTGTGCCTCAAAAGGTGCCAAGGTCGCCGCGACGAAGGCAGTTCACTTTCCCTCGAGCAAGGACCGCTAGGATAACCAAAGGTGCTCCCGCTAGCATCCTATTGAGGCTTCCCGACCTTCGGCTGGCGTTCTGATCATCCTTCGGGCACTTCCCAGCCTTCGGCTACTCGCCCAAAGCAAAAGACAACGGCCCAATGACCTAGAAAGAGGCGACAAATTCGAGTCGAAGAGTCAGAGTCAGAGTCCAAGCTGGAAGATCTGGGCATTCAGCTCGGGGGGTTACAGTCAAGCATTCCCATCGCTTTAGGGGCATCTCAAGTAAGGCTAGGCAAGGTCGTCGGCACTAGAAGGAGGTTGGGTAAGGAGCCGATGGGCGACACCCCTGCCAGGGGTCTTGGTAAGGATACTCCAATGCTGGATTCAATGGGACAACTGCGGGATTATTTGCAGCCGATGGTCTTTGCCTTTTTGGAGTGCGAACTCGCAGAAGTATTCAAAGAGTTCGTGAGTTCCGACCAAGTGGACCTGATGTCCACGTCAATCCAGTGCATAAGCAAGGTAAAACAAACTGCCCTCAGCAAGGACTTCGCCTTTTCATTTTTGGTAAACTGCTTATTCTTTTTGTTTGCAGGCTTTGCTTTCCATGCAACTATCCCTACAAAAGGTCCGATTGGGAGCTGTTGTGGGAGAGGTCGCGCTGAAGGAAGAGAACGCATGGCTCAAGCAGGATTTGTAAGCCGCTGAAGTAGAAAAGGAGCTATCTGCTGGGTCGGCAAACCAGTATCTGAACGAAAGGAATGCGGCTCTTCGGATGGTGGATTTTCAAAGGTCCGAGCTCGAGAAGCACAGGGAGGAGGTAAAAGAGCTATAGAGGACCATAGCCAGGCTTTCTAAGGAGGTCGGCAAGAAAGACCAGGAGCTCAGAATGGCCTCTCAGCTAGCAGAGCAAGAGAGGGAGGCCTTCGGGAAGCAAAGGGAGGCTCTCGAGGCTGAACTCCAAATAAGCCAACGAAGAGTCAATTCTCTGATCGAAGAGATGCGGAGCCAAGCAAAGGAGATCGAGGCAAAGGCTGCCGAATAGGCGATCGAGTCCATCTATGCTCTGCGATCGAAGAATCCGGAGATTGACATGTCTAATATTCCGGAGGATTGGCGAGAAACTCTTATATCCATGGCGCGGCACGAGGATGAGGAAGCAGCGGAGGTCACCCAAGGATTCGATCAAGGAGAGGCTTTGGGGTACCCCCTGGAGTCAGCCGACCAAGAGGATGGCGACCAGCCCTGAGATGAGGTCAGGTCCCCAGGAGTTAGGATTAGGGCTGATACTTTGTAATTTATTTCTGGATTTTGTTCACTATACTTGTTTAATGAAATGCACTTTTCTTAAGTCTTGAGCACTTATTTATACCCAATGAGATCGCGTTCTAATTGTTTATCATTGGAACAAGCCTATGCGATCATAATTACAACACATCTATATGAGCAGAATTACATGCGAAAATTATTACAAAGGAACAGGATAATACACTTGTTATTCACATTTACAAAGAATCTTTACAAGGAAAAACTGAGTTCAGAATTACTGATAATATGGTCGGAGATGCTTAGCATTCCAGGCTCGGGGTACTTCTGAACCATTCAGCCTTTTGAGATGATAAGTGCCCAATCTTATCATTTTGGCGATGCGGTATGGACCTTCCCAGTTCGTCTTAAGACTCCCGCACTTGGTTCTCTAGTACCGAGAACTTCCTTCAAAACAAGATCGCCAATCTGGAAGTCTTTTTTCCTGACCTTAGAGTCAAAGAACCACTTTGCGTGCTGTTGGTAAGTCGCTATTCTTAGTTGAGCCTTGCTGCGATGTTCTTCAACTAGGTCCAGACTTGCGTGCATAAGCGCTTCATTGTCGGCTTCAATGTACAGGTCTCTCCGAAGTGAACCAGTTCCTACCTCCACAGTGATCATTGCTTCACAGCCATATGCTAGCGAAAAAGGAGTTTCTAAGGTAGAGGTTCTTGGAGTTGTTCTGTTACCCATAGGACTTCGGGGAGGTCGTCGGCCCAATTCCTCTTGGCTATGCCAAGCTTTGCCTTCAGAGTGTGCTTGATGGTTTTATTGACAGCTTCAACTTGACCATTCGCTTGCGACCTTACGATTGAGGCAAATTTTTTATGAATACCTAGCTCGTCGCAAAACTGCTTGAACTCCTCGTTGTCGAATTGTTTACCATTGTCTGAGATGAGAGTATGAGGAATTCTGTAGCGGCACACGATATTTTTGAATACAAAGTCCTTGAGCTTTCTGGTCGTGATCACGGCTAACTGCTCAGCTTCGACCCACCTGGTGAAGTAATCCACCGCGACCATGACATATTTTACTCCCCCTCTACCAACTGGCATGGGACCGATGAGATCGATCCCCCACATGGAAAACGGCCAGGGAGTGGTCATAGTTATTAGTTGGTGGGAGGGAGTCCACGGTATGTTCGCGAACCGCTGGCACTTGTCACACACTTTGACAAAGTTGTACGCGTCTTCTTGGATTAGGGGCCAGTAGTACCCTTGGCGAACAACTTTGTTGGCAAGAGATCGTGTGGCAGTATGGTTACTGTAGATCCCTTCTTGTATCTCCCTCATAATGTAATTTGCTTCTTCGCTGGTTACACATCGGAGGAAAGGGGCACTAAACCCTCGCCTGTACAACTGATCTCCGATGAGGGTGTAACGAGCAGATCTTGTTCGCAGAATCCTTGCCTCGACCTTGTCATCAGGCAAGGTCCCATCCTTGAGATACTGAATGATAAGGGTCATCCAGGAATCTGATTCGGTTATATTCACGGCGTGTTCGATCGAGTTGGTACTGGGGTTCTCGATGAATCGAACAGGAATGCTCTCCGGTGTATTTGAGTCCAACGATGAGGCTATCATTGCCAAGGCATCTGCCACAGAGTTGCTATCTCTAGGAATCTGTGTGATCGTGAAGTGCTTGAACAGCTCGAGTGCGGCTTTAGCTTTCTTCAGATAGCTGATCATATTTTCTTCCTTGCCTTGGTATTCTCCTAAAATCTGGTTAACGGCCAGCATGGAGTCGCTGTGGATAATAACCGCGGTTACACCTATTTCTCTAGCCAACCGTAGTCCAGAGAGCAGAGCTTCATATTCAGCCTCATTATTGGTTGCCTTAAAACCGAACCAAAGGATGCCATAAATGTGAGTCCCTTCGGGACTCAAAAGGAGAAGATCGACCCCGACCCTCTTTCTGTTCGATGATCCGTCGATGTAGAGGCTCTAGGTTGATAGATTTTGAGTAGTTTCCTGAATGACTTTGATGGGCTGTTGCTCCGACCCATTCACCGGATGATATGAGAATTCTGATATGAAGTCGGCAACAGCCTGCCCTTTGATAGTTGATTTCGGTCTGTACTTCAGATCAAACTGACTTAATTTCATAGCCTATTTAAGCAACTTACCCGACGCCTCCGGCTTTTGGAGGACCTACCTGAGTGGGTAGTTAGTCATTACATGGATTGTATAGGTGTGGAAGTAAGGTCGCAACTTTCTGGAAGCAATCAGCAGGGCATAAGCCAACCGTTCCATTTTTGGATACTGCATTTTGGCATCTAACAGACGCTTGCTCGCCTAATACACAGGCCATTGGACCCTATCCTCTTCCCGAATTAAAGCTGCACTAACCGCGAACTGAGAGACGGACAGATACAGGAGGAGGATCTCTTGCGGAAGAGGCTTGGACAGAAGAGGTGGCTTCCCAAGGTATTCTTTAATACTCTGGAATGCTTGTTCGCACTCGGGAGTCCATTCAAACTTCTTATTGGCCCTTAGAACATTGAAGAATGGTAGGCAGCGATCTGTTGCCCTCGATATGAAGCGACTTAGTGCCGCTATTCGCTCATTAAGGCTCATGACCTGCTTTTTGTTAGTCGGAATTTTCATATCGAGGAGAGCTTGGATTTTCTCGGGGTTAATCTCTATTCCTCATTGGTTAACCATGTACCTTAGGAATTTTCCTGAGGATACTCTAAATGAGCACTTGAGGGGGTTTAGCTTCATTATGTATTGCCGAAGGATGTCGAACATCTCAGCGAGATGCACTATGTGATCTGAAGCGACATGCGACTTGACCAGTATGTCATCTACATAGACCTCCATCGACTTTCCGATCTGTTTGAAGAACATTCGGTTAACCAACCGCTAGTAAGTTGCGCCAGCGTTCTTGAGGCCGAAGGGCATAACTTTGTAATAGTACAGCCCCCGATCTGTAACAAAGAATGTATGCTCTTTGTCCGATGCATACATCAAAATTTGGTTGTATCCTGAGTACTCGTCCATAAAATTAAGCAGCTCGTGCCCGAAAGTGGCATCTACGAGCTGGTCGATCCTAGGCAGGGGAAAACTATCTTTTGGGCATGCCTTGTTGAGGTCGGTGAAGTCGACGCAGGTCTGCCATTTGCCGTTAGGCTTCTCACTAGGACCGAGTTAGCAACCCAGGTCGGATAGAGCGTTTTTCAGATGGATCCATTTCGGAGGAGGTTATCCACCTCAAGTTTTAAGGTGGCATATCATTCCGGATCCATCGCTCTTCTCTTTTGGTGAACCGACTTGGCTTCACTGTCAATGTTCAACGCATGGCAAATAATATTCGAGCTAATCCCGACAATATCTGCATGTGACCATGCGAACACATCGATATTCCCTCTAAGGAAGTTGGTCAGTTCGGTAGCGAGTTGGGGGTTTAGATTGCTTCCAATCCTTAACACTCTGCTCGACTCGCTCTGGTTGACCGACACCTCAGACAGATCCTCAACCAGCCCACTGGAGGGGCATTCCTACATACGAAGATCCACGTTATCCTCGACTGGGGCAGACTGTGGCTCGATCCGACTGATCACCATTGCCCGTCGGGGAATGCCCCACGAGATACCTTTCCCTTTGCACTCCATCTGCACTGCTTTCACATAACAGTCGCGAGATGCGTGCTGAAATCCACTGGCTTCCCCTATCCCCGTCGGGGTGGGGAACTTCATCTTTAGATGGTATATCGAAGTGACCTCTTGAAGTTTCTGAGCAGAGGTCGCCCTAGGATACCATTAAAAGCAGATGGGCAATCCACTACCAAGAATTCAGTTACCTTGGTCACTTTGTCGTAGTCACCCAATGTGAATAGAAGCAAGATCGTTCCTTTGAGGATCAGGTGGTCCCTGGTAAAACCATATAGGGGAATCGAGGCGGGCTTCAGGTCAGCCTCGTCCAAGTTCATCCTTTCGAAAGCTGCCTGGAACAGGATGTTCACAGCACTTCCATTGTCCACTAACATTTTGTGGACATTATGGCGTCCTATCAGCGGCATGATCACAAGAGCTCATCGTGGGGATGATGCAATCGAACTACATCTTTTTCGGAGAAGGTAATTTCCTCCTCCCTGCGAGCCTTTTGCGGTCACCACGTCGTGCTCATTACACTGATGGGGTCATGATGGGCTGCACAAGCATATCTTTCCTGGGCACCTCACGAGTTCCCTGCAAGGTGCGGTCCCCCAAAGATCATATTGATGTTGCATATAACTTTGCGATCACGTCGCTTCTTTCCTAGTTCCCCTCGATTTTCCTCCTGTGCGGGAGTGGAATTGTCAATATATTCCTTGAAATGCCCCTGCTTGATGAGGTCTTCGATTGCCTGCTTGAGAGCTCAGCACTCGTCGGTGTGATGCCCATTATCCCGATGAAAATGGTAGTATTTTTTACTATTTCTGGCTGATGGGGGATTTTTCATGGGCTCAGCCTCTTCCGACTTATCAAGAATAGCCGATACAGATGCATTCAGAGGCGTATACCAATTTCGGTCAAGATCGCGACGAGGAACTGGTGCATAGGACTTTTTGAGTTCATGGCGCGGTTTCTTTCCTTTTCGTTAATCGTCAGTAACCCACCTGCGATCAACTCTCCTACTCTCCCCTAGACCAGATGCACTACCTAAAGCGCCGGGGTTGTGGCGGTGGAGCGCCGCCACGAAATTTTCAATGCGAAGGTACTTCTCTGCAAGGTTATAAAAGCGGGTGAGGGAAACATCATCCTCAGCTTGTAACTCTTTCCATAGGTCGGTCTGTGGGCGAACTCCTACTATGATGAGAGTTCGAACAGACTCTTTGGGAGTGTGAGCTACTTTATTAAGTTCTCTGTGAAATCGATCGATGTACCATTGGAGGGATTCATCCCTCTCTTGCCTTATGTTGCTGAGGTAGCTCAAAGGCATCGAGAACTTCTGGTTTGCCTGGAAATGCCTCAGGAACGTTGCGCTCATCTAAGGCCACGAACAGATCGATCCTGGAGGGAGTGACCTGAACCACCGCTTGGAATAAGAGGTGAGAGTTACTGCCAAACAACGGCACTTTGCCAAATCTGAAACCTGGTGAAGCTCTATCAAGTCATTGAATTCATACAGATGATCCTGCAGATCAGAATTTCCATCGAACGCCCGCATGTAGGGCATTCTAAATCTCGACGAGAGAGGGGCGGCTAGTACTGTTGGAGAAAATGGAGATGCTGATGTGACCTATTCTTGCTCATTTTGCTGAGCTCTTAACTGGTCTAGAGCTCGCTGCAGCTCCTCAATCTGGGGCAGCAGAGCTATCTGGGGATTGCTTTCTCCTATGCGAGTTCGACCCTCGCGATTGCAGTTAAGGAAAGTCCAGAGGTCGGATTCCACCTCGCCTTGGCCGGCAGTTTCGACCGCTCTTGACACACGTTGGCTAGAGCCGTGTGATGGTGATGGATGGTGCGGGGAATTTTCACAACCTTCGCGGTGGTAAGAACCGCCCCGCAGAGTATGGGAACCTCCCTCATGACTGTGATCAGGATTGCTTTTCTGGCGGTGATGATAATCGCCCTGCCCAGAACTTTTATGGGGGCTTCCATGCGACATGGCATAGGACGGCTCAGGCTACAACTTTTCATCGAGTCTTAACACTACGGGTATTCTATTCTGGACGTGGTCGGTGTTCGCCGGCCCTTTGGAGCCCTTAGGTCCATTTTTCGCCACTTGCTTACCCTTTCTTCGACTCGCTGCAGTGCTCGTAGCGCGCACTATCGCCCTTTGATGTGTTTTTGCATGACCTACAGGTGTTTTTGGCGGTTGTACCGCTTCATTTGATTCGGGTGGCACGCCTTGGTCCAAACGGTCCAACCTTCGATTGACCGTTTGGAGAGTATTGTCGAACCTCTCTAGGTAGCTTCTGAGGGCAGGGTCAAGTTGCGAACTTGAAGGGATATCCCCCACGACATTTTGCTAAACCGGAGGTGCCTCGGGAGAGGCGCCCTCCTACGCTTGGGGAGTCTCCTCAGCACCCTGATAGGTTTGCTCAGGTTTGTGTCGATGAGTCATTTGCTGTTGTATGACCAGTTAGTTAGAGATTCTCTTGATGAAGGATGAATACTAAATCAGGCCCTTCTTCTAGCGCCAAACTGTTGATGCGTGATTTTGACACCAACCAAACGCACGTGTGAAATGCTGAGCTGACCCAGAAGACACACGTGAATTAATGAATAAGAGTAAAAACAATGGAGAACGACATTTAAAGTGGTTTGGATGCTAAGGAAGCAAATCCTACGTCCACTGATTTCTATTAATGATAGTGGTTAGGTCGCGTTCAGCGGACTGACTTACAATGATTATACCAGAGAGAGTGTTATCTTTTCTTTTTGAGAGATTAGCTAATCCCTTAAATGAGAGAGAAGCTCTCAATTTATAGTGGGACGGATTAAGGTTATCATTACTAAATCTGTGATTTGGTGGGATTATCCGTGTAGATCCTTCTTTATGTCCCATTGTCCACCTTCTAAGAGTGATTTACGCGATTTAGTGTAGGGATTGGACACGTGGAATCGCCATAGCCCTTGACCAGTTTGACGCGCACCCACTGCCCTGACAAGAGCGTGCCATCCCTGTTATTGCATGACGGGTTGCCTCTGACTGGCTGCGGACCTATCTAAGCTCTGACTTTTCATGCTGACTGGGTCTTGCGTCATCCCTACTTTTTCAGGCATAACAAATAGATTGGTCAATTCCTTGGTTTACCATGGCTGTGGTAATTTCTCAGTCAGCCAGAGTGTGTGCATGTGAGAGAGAATCGAAAGGTTGTTAATTTTCATTTTTTCAATGATTTCAATTAATTAATATATGGAATGTTATAGTTAAATCTTCTCGGACACCGACAATAATCCTTGTAATAATTTTCAATTGGGAAACTTGTCGTTGACTTTCCCAGTAAATTTTGTTGACCACCTTAATTTTTCACTTAATTATCCTCACCTCACCTAAAACACGTTTCTGGAGTAATTTAATATTTTCCAGCATTTCAAGTAATTTAATTTAATAAAATAAGAAAACTGGTACAAAATTTTCTCAAGTAATTTTATGTGAACAGAGCTCAGCCTGTAGTGAGAACTGAGAACCACCCAACAGCAAAGGCTTTGATTTCGAAGAAAACATTATTTCACAAGAGAATTGACAACAACAAACAATCCTTTTCTTTGTCCATAAAATTGGGTGGGCTGCTCTTTGATCTCCAGACACGGATCTCAAATAATTGCGTGTGCTGAAGATTAGAGCATATGGAGAGAAAGAGATCAATGTGGCAGTTGACGTTGCCTGAGTGATCTCACTCCTCTGCCTGTTAATGACCTCACCAGCACAGCTGCAGAGTTGCCAGCTCATCCCTAAATCAACCATATGCTATAAATATAATTAATTATTTAATTATATTGATGATATACCTTTGTGCTTACAGGTGAAAATCGAGTCGAGCTGCTCGCAAGCTACTCAAACTCGATTCGATGTTGGCTCGAACTCCACTCGACATTAATCAAGTTGAGTTCGAGTTCGAGTTCCAATAATTCGAGTAGTTAATCGAGTCGAGAGTCGAGCTTGATCACAATTGACCTCGACTCGATATGTTCGCGAATATTTCCAAGCTCGATGACTAAGTTGATAGTTTTTAGAGTAATAAGGGTCATATGTAATTTAAAAGTTATAAAATTTATATATCCACCCCAGTTAGATGAGCTCGAAATTGAGTTCGAACTCGAACTCGATTAAAACTCAACTAAAACTAAAAAAAACTTAATTATACGAACTCGATTTCCATTTTTAAGTACCGAGTTCGAGTTTGAACTTGATTTCTCAAGCTCGAACTCAAACTCGAACTCGATACTGTAGAGATCGAGTCAAGTTTGATTTACCAGATATTCGACTTGATTTCACCCCTATAATTATGCTACAAGTTATAAAGGCAATAACAACAGTAGCTATTTATTTGTTTTCTTGCTCCTAAATATATAAAAGAAAACAAAAAACTAAAAGACAATCCAAAAGTAAGATTTTTGAAATATTAAGAGAATAACTATTGAAGAATGAGAAACAGGGGAATTGCAGAGTAAAAAACAGAGGAAAACAGGGGAAGAAAAAATTAGTATATATGTAAGCAACATATAATAAATCTAATTATTTGAGAATACTAAAAAAAAACAGTCACCATCAATGGGGAACTCCTTGTTTTGATGCAATCTGATATAATAACCCAGTAATAATTTAGATGAAGCATTGCCATAAACCCAGTAATAGTTTAAATGAAGATTCTGAATGCATCTCAAGCTGTGGCTATAGGTTCTTGCACAGAATATGAAGAGAATTGATCACTGAAGGTTCCTGGGCTAATATTTTCCAATGCCTTGAAAAAAAAAATGTCTAAGTTGTATTGTAGGGTTCGGTAGGTAATTTAAACTAAACAAGAACAAATTTATGAGATATCTCTCTCAAATTGCATTAATCATGTGGTCTCAGGAAATACAATTCGGCTTTTGATGATTCTGAACCTTTTCCTCCTCGTCGTTTTAGTGACAAAACTCGTGGTAGAGGATTAGCGCATCATAATTCAAATGCTTTTTAAAAATACTAGCTTTCCAAATGCACCGATTAAGAGTTTGCAGTACAAGAATATTAGTACGCAGTCTGTATAGCACTAAAGTGACCAGAATATAAAGATACATAGATTAAGATTTCTTTCAGAACTCTCTCACATGGAATCTCACTTAGTAGACAACATGTTTGTTTTGCTTGCGGAAAATGCCAGGGCCATATGTGGAAACTAATAAGTATACCAAGAGAGGATATTGAGCAGAAGCAAATAAGAATATGGGCAGACAAAGAGAAGCAGCCACCAGAACCAATCCATGCGAATTTTCGCCAGAAAACACAAGATAAGCCGCGCAAGCGAAGGCTATCATCGTCGACGTTACAGAGAATGAGGACAATGTAAGACACTGTATTAACTTCCCGGGAAGCGCTTGAAGAAATCTTCCTCTGCATAGCGCGAAGTAAAAATGGACGAAAACATTATAATGGCAGCAAGTGATGAACACATGGAGATCGTATCTGAAACACCGAACATTAAGAATGTGGTTTGTTTGTTAAAATTCGGTCTGCCCTCATCGTTGTAATTGCCAGGAATGGTCATTCCTGCTGCAAATGCTAATGTAGCAATGAGTGCTGCTGCTCCTGAGGATGAGGTTGCAGCGGATTTCATCTATTTCTCACATTTTTTAACGAGTTCCTTATGTTCCTCACTGCATACCATTGCCAGGGTTTTTCCTGTAAAATTTCTATCCTCTTTGAAGTGAGGGTGTACAAGTTTTTATATCTCCTGCATAAAATTATCAATAATTTAATTACTAATAGTTTATGTAACAGTGCACTTTTACAATATTGTTTTGAGTCAGAGGTCTTACCTTAAACCAATGTAACTCATGTTTCATCTGCATAGCTTCACCGGGGATGAGGTTTAGTTTATACTCCCGAGCCAATTTTCCGGCTAAGTGCAAGACATCTTTACCATAACTGTCTTTAGACATCAACAATAAATTTCTGAGACTACTTATCTCAAAAATGAGGTTGAATACCTTTTCCTGACGGTTCATGACTGCTAATTGGAGTGCATTATAATTCATTTCATTTGAAAACAATTGACATGAGCCGTCCCGACCCTCTCTATCCCATAGGCTTGGGGCACACCATGAGACTCGGGTGACCGAGACGTGCCATGTGGGAAAACTATGAAACATGTTTATGAATTAAAATATCATAAAACTCTTCTAGCTAAAAAAATTTATAAGCAATCCTTTTGGGTTCTCACAAATAAATATAATATCATTTGTAAATAAACAATTGCAACTGAATTTTTACAAAATGAAACATATAGTATCAGATTTTTTCATATCTTCTACAATCTAAATCATGAAATGAATTCATGATGAAGAAATATAAACTTTGTAGCAAAAAATAAAACACAACTATGATACATATGATGAAATGAAGTCGTGTGGCTCAATCTTGAGTGAGATTCACTCCTTTGCACGATCTCCTTCTTGATCTGGTGGGGTGGAAAAGAAAAACATTTAAAAATGAGAGGTGAGCTATAATGCTCAATGAGTGGAGAATAGGTTAGTATGCAATAAAATACTTCAATATACAATAAAACATCCATACTCATAAAATCTCATTTCCATAAACACATTTTATAATATAAACCATCTTCCATAGCCAGTGCTAAAATCTCTCATGGCAAAAGCTCCATTATGAAAACTTTTATGATAATAGATCAATACTCATGTTCTCTAAAAAATATCATTTCTAAAAACATTTCATATACAGATAGCACTTGTATTTATAAACTTCCATTTTAAATTTGTGATATACATATACATATCCAAACCTTCTCTTCGTTACATGTGAAAACTCTCATTCCACTAGTACCACGAGTAAATCTGTCCAACCTGACAAAATCTAACATCGTGCGGGTTGATCCACTAGATCCATCTTACTAGGCGGAACGGTCACTACTCAAGCCTTCGACCCAACAAGACCATGCATCGCTCGGGCCGGCACAATCATATCCTTTCTAGAGATATTGCCTCACTTGAGCCGTCGACCCACTTACGCCAGCAAAATCAAATCAGGTCTAGTGATATCTGTCTCACTCGAGCCTTCGACCCACTTGGGCTGGCAAAATCATATCTAGCGATATTTGCCTAGCTCGGGCCTTCGACCCTCTTGGGCTAGCAAAATCAAATCAGGTCTAGCGATATCTATCTCGCTCGGGCCTTCGACCACTTGGGCCGGCAAAATCATGTCCAACGAAACTTGCCTCGTTCGGGCCTTCGACCCACTTGGGCCGGCAAAATCAACTCATGTCTAGCGATATTTGCCTCGCTCGGGCCTTCGACCCCCTTGGGCCAGCAAAACCATGTCATATGCATGCGTAGAATCAAATCAATATCATAAAGGGGATGGATACTATATATGGTGGTTTGAAAACTACTATCATTAATATATATACCTTTAACTCACCATTTTACATAGATCTCATGCCTTCATTCATCAAGAAAACATATAACATAACATTAAATTTTTATGTGCAGTAGAAGGCTATAATACAAGTTTTCAACATGATTTCATGATAACACTTTAGCCCAATTTTTATATTATCAACAACAATTTTCCCAAAAAAAAAAAAAAACTCAATTTCTCATGTAAATCAATAACATTAGCAATGAATCATATTTATATAAAGTAAAGCACTAAATTATGGCAAATAGTAAACCAAAACAACTCATTTGAAGTTTATAACAAACATTTATTTCAAAACGAAAGTTAGCGTTTGGATTTTCCACTCACTATTTTGGAGCTTAACCCTTAAGCCAAAAAACAATTGAAATCCTCTAATGATGCCCCCGCTTGCCTCCCTATATACAAAAACCAATAAATGCTCCACACATAAGTTCCTGAGGTAACACCCCAATATTAAAATCATTGGACACTTCACACACTAAAAGATTAACCTAACTTCTTCTTTAACAAAACTGTCTCAAAACTGAACATTAATCGTACTCGGATTTTTCATAAAAATTTCATTCGTCAATTTAAGCCATAATTTTAATGAAACATTCTAGAGACACACAAATTGTTCCCATAATTTTTTCAAATCATTCTAGAATCAATAACTATATAAAACACGATTTTCTTTTAACTCATTCAAAATGCCAACTGTCTCCAAAATTGAGGTTATTGACTTGTAAAATTCGTAACAATTTAACCTGTAATCAAAATCCTACGAAACTCTCCAGAATTAAACGACACATATAGGATTTACAGAATTTAAAATCATTCAATTTGGATAATAATAGACGCATCAAATCATTTTCCAAAAATACATGTTTAGCAGAAAATGAAAATTCCAGAATTCACAAGACAAATCCAAAAATCCATATAAAATTCAATTCTTTGAGTTTTTGAATGAAATAAATTTTCAAACACTCCTCAAGAAGTCTACAACAACATATCCGAAATTCAGCTTAAAAAAAAAAAAAAAAACCCAAAACATACAAACAATTTTCGGAATTCCAGATGGCCAGATTTTTGTATAGTGAACCCTTATATCAAAATCGCATCTTTAATCAAATTTTGTTTAGGAAACACATATTTGTTCTACCCACATAACATTATTGAACTCAATCTTCCCATTTTAGTGTAATCTCATGCTATTAGACTCAATTATAACCAACACAAATCAAATGAACTAAAACTCATCAAAGAGGGAAATTTTAAGCTTTACTCACCTCCCATATGCTTGATTTTCCTCCACTCTTTCCGATCACCAGAGTTTTGTTTGCCAACGGCCACTTTTCCAGCCACCTTCATCGTTCTCTACTCCTCTCTCTCTCTCTCTCTCTCTCTCTCTCTCTCTCTCTCTCTACGCTCTCTTCCTTTCCTCTTCTTTTTCTCCTCTCTTTCTTCTTCTCCCCGTCGTTCCCTTCTTCTCCCTGTTTCTTTTCTTTGATTGATCATTGTTCATCAAAATACCTGGAAAATCTTTAGTCCTCCCTTGTTTCGGCTATTGCACTTTACTCCCTTAAAACTTTCAAAATCTATCACTTTACCCCCAAAAATCACAAAATAAAATTCTATATAAAAAAATACAGGGTAGTATAACAATACTGCATCAGGAAATGACTTTATAATCTACTTGACAACCTCAATAATTTCCAATTCCGCTGCTAAAAGGAGCGGTTGTTTGAGAAGGAAGGAGGCTTTTGTATGGTCTAGTCTATTTGTAATCTCTATGCATAAGTATCGGACAAGTTCAAGTGTTTTCCAATGTTTTTACCCTTGATGATTTCGAACTGCAAATTAAACAAACCCCGCAATTAACATAACCATATATCAAGTTAAAATTTTTATNTTTTTTTTTTTTTTTTTGGTTGGTATGGAGTGGAATATTTTTACATATGAAGAGTAGATTTTTGGTTTCAATTCTGTTTAAGAGGAGCAGGCCTTCTGTTTTGACTAGAGAGAGCATAGATTGGTACTTATTTTGGGGAATTAAATGTTCAAATTTTGTCAAGGGTTAATGAAAAAATAAGGCCTTCTGTTTTGACTAGAGAGAGCATAAATTTTGTCTATATTAGGCAAATATGTAATCCTGTATGATTTGTAATTTCCTTGTGAATTAATATCCATATGTTTCCTTGGAAGAACCAGTGAATTGTTCTGATCATTGTTCTTCATTTATTCAACATTATGATTTTGACCATCCATTTCAGTGTATGTGCTAATTCCCATCCACTGTATTTTTTTTCTGCTCTTGCTAATGGTACAACACTTTGTGGTAGCTGTCACAAATCTGTAGTTTTTATGTTTTAGGTTTTCTATTTGAAAATATACATTTCAATTTTGCTATGCATTTGTTAAGAGATAATTGATGTTGCTTATCTCCAGCATTATGTTTTATTTTTGCAATATTGTATCGAATTGTCATCAGCTTTGGCAATGTTTCCTTCCATTTTGCCATTGGAGGGGGGGGGGGGGGGGGGGGGGGGTGTGTCATTATTCCAAATGGGTTTACTATATAAATTGGGCGCTTGTTTTAGTGGTTTTAGTGCCTAAGGATGTGAAGATATGCATTGCCCAGATTCATTTTTTTTTTATCTTGGTATTTTAGGTTGGGTAGCTGAGGGAGGCATCAAATAAGTTTCATAATGCATAGTTGAAGTTGTTCTTGGAAGTAGAGCGTGGACTGGTAATTCTTTCCTTCCTATTTAGGCTTTCTGGTTTCTTCCTTGAACTATCATCCTATTTTAAATGATGTTATTGTTTCATTTTCAATATAACTTGTACTTCAATAGTGCAACCTAACTAAAATATATACACATACTCAGCAATTACAAATATACCCTTTACTCTATATATACATAGTTTCCAACACTCTCGCTCAAGCTGGAGCATATATATCTATTATGCCCAGCTTGTTACAAATATAGGTTACCCTTTTACCAATTAGAGACTTCGTGAAGATGTCAGCTAGTTGTTCCCCTGTTCTAACATGATTAATAGCAATTAGCTTTTATTCAAGTTTCTTACATACAAAGTGACAATCCACTTATATATGCTTAGTCCTCTCGTGAAAGACTAAATTGTATGCTATATGTATGGCTGCTTGTTGTCACACCACAAGTCCACAGTCTCTGGGTCAGCAAACCCAATTTCTCTAAGAAAATGTCTTGTCCATATGAGCTCACACGTAACTTGTGCCATAGCCCGATACTCAAACTCTGTACTTGACCTAGCTACCACCGGTTGCTTCTTACTTTTCCAAGAAATAAGATTTCCTCTAATAAAAACACAAAACCCAGTCATAAACCATCTATCCACAAATGATCCTACCCAATCTGCATCTGAAATACCTGCTACCTTATTATGACCATGATCGCTATAAAGAATCCCATGTCCAAGGGCTCCTTTTAGATACTTCAAAATATGGAGGACCGCATCCCAATGAGATGTCCTAGGAGATGACATAAATTGACTCACCACACTCACTGAAAAAGCAATATCTGGACGGGTTACTGTAAGGTAGTTTAACTTTCCAACTATCCGTCTGTATCTCTCTGGATCACCAAACATCTCTTCATCCTCAACATTCAATCTCACATTAGGAACCATAGGAGTGTCACAAGGCTTAGCCTCACTCAGACCCATTTCGGTCAACATATCTAACACATACTTGTGTTGAGAGAGAAAAATCCCTTTCTTACTCTGAGAAACCTGGACTCCTAGAAAATACCTTAAAGTGCCCAAGTTTTTTGTGTGAAATTTGGAAGCCAAAAAGTTTTTCAAACTCTGAATGCCAACATCATCACTGCCAGTGATTACAATGTCATCAACATAAACAACCAAAAGAATGATGCTAGAACTAGATTGCTTATAAAAGACAGAATGATCATAAGCACTTCTCTGTAAACCAAACTGAGTCACCACTTCGCTAAACCTCCCAAACCACGCCCGTGGAGATTGCTTTAAGCCATATAAAGAATTCCTTGTTAGAGTAAGTGCCCAGAGCCAATCAATTATTGTAGAATTGACTCTTTGTAATAATGTTCATTAATCAATAAAAGGCAATTTTATTTTATATCGCGTAAATCATTATTATTGCAATATGTATTGATATATGTCCTTAGAATGGTAGAACCATGACGAGGGTATCAGGTGTTTCAAATCTTGATAGTGAGAACCCTATGAGCACATATGGTGGCCATTCTAGAAATATCCGTAGCCCCAGTATTATTCTGAAGTAAGGGCACAGATAATGCGGTAAGGTTATCATAGTGTTGAACGACCCTATCGAAAGGCAGTGACTGATCTCACTTGTCAAGGTTGTTTGGTGACAACCTGGTGCAACACATGGGTGCTTGCTGTAGGCGGATACACCGCAATAATTTCACTAGACTGACCCACCAGAGGATTCCATATGGATGGTAACCCTAGTGTCTATGGAACAAATCCTCTAACGAATAGTGGTGCATTGATAATCCGTGGATTATACCGTTTTCATTAGACTTTTTAGTCAGATTTCAGGCACTTTCTAGTTCATTTTGACCTGAATTGTTGCTTAATTCTTTACATTTCGTGTTTCAGGTTAAAATGGACATTTTGAGCAAATAAGGACAAAATTGGAAATTCTGGACTTAGAAGTTGGCGGATCTCAGAAGTTGGGAGAGTTCGGAAGCAGGATAAAGCATTATGAGGCTTGTCTCCAAGGGAGAGCACCTAGGATCGAAGAATCAAGCGAAGATGCAAGCAGAGTGGAAATTCTGTAATTTCAGAACTTCTCAAGAAGCTTTGCCGCGGCGAAGTACGCCAGACACGAACATATCTGCTTCTCTCTTCGCCGCGGCGACGGTCATAAATTCCAGTTTTGTAAAACACACAGTTTTACTTTGTGCGTGTTTTTTTGGAGAATTTGGGCAAGGTATAAAAGAAACACTTAGCCTTTTTGGAAGGGGACTTCAAATAGGGTTTTTAGCAGCTTTTTACATTTCCTTTGAATTAAGTTTTAAGCGATTTTGAGCTGTAACAAGGGTGAAGATTCGATTTCGAACCAAGGGATTCATTATTTGGGGAAATTTCTTGTCTTTTCTCTCATTTTCATTATGTTGAACTTTAATATTATCGTTTTTCTTGTTTGTAGTGTTGATTTAGCTATGAACTAACCCATTTTGGGTTAGGGTTTTGATTGTAATTCGGATTTTAATGGGTTAAGTAATTGATTGTTTTATTTTCATATGATTATGCTTTGATTGTGTGTTTACTCTGAATTTTAATGCTTATATGTGATGAACATGGTGAGATTGAGAAATGAATCATGTTAGGCTTCTTGGGTAATCACCATTGTAGTATTGGATGCTAGAGATAGATTCAAGAATCAATGAAATCATTGTAGGATTCTGTTGCTTAATGAGCTTGGATTTGTTAACTTTCAAATTGTTGGGTGCGGAAAGTTAATAAGAAGAGTAGGAAAACATAGCCTAAGAATGTATGTTTAACACTTTAGAGAGTTCGATTTACAACCAATGCATATGAATATGAATTTAGTTTAATTCTTAGGTTTAACCCATAAAATCCGAATGAAGTCAAAACCCTACCCGTTTTACTTGAATTGATTGCTATCCGTGTTTTCATCTCGCATTCATAGTTGATTTTAGTTTAAAATTTATTGTTCAGTTTTAATTAGAAATAGCTCCCATCAATCCAAAAGAATTCGATTGCTTCAACTTGAAACATTAGGAAACTTAGTGCTTAGCTAACAATCCTCGTGGGAACGATACTCACTCATCACTCTATTACTTGAGCGACTAGTGCACTTGCTACATTTGCATGTTGTAGGAAACACGCATCATGCATGTGATCCTTAGACTTAAGATCACCGGAGCGCCTTGTGCACCGATTGGTGTAGTTTGACACTAGCCTAACGCAGTTCTTTTCAGAGCTGTCAATACGGTGATGATTGGCTGCATCAAGGAGTGTATCAAGACTATGGTGGATTGACAGGAGATAAAGTCAAAGCATGTCTACGCTTGTGCCTTAGAAGAAGTCTGTCCCCATTTTTGGGGGACCTAAGGGACAGCAAGTCCCACATGGCGAGCCGGGTCACTTACTCACATGCGTGGATTGTCAATGGGCCAACCCTCTTTAGGATTTTCCGGATGATTCAAGAGTGGACCAATGTCACGATGGGTAATATATCAAAAAGAGATGAGATGCCATTGAACAACATCGTAGTGGTTGAACTTTTTGATATGTGGGATTGATTTTATGGTCCCTTTCCAGTTCTTTTGGGAACACATATATCTTGTAGCGGTGGATTACGTGTCGAAATGGTTGAGGCAGTTGCATTGCTGACTAATAGCCAGGGTAGTGATTAAGTTTTGAGAAATAATTTTTCTCAAGGTTTGGGGTACCACGGGCAATCATTAGTGATGGAGGATCTACTTTTGCAATAGGCAAATGGATGCACTGTTGAGTAGTATGGAGTGACACATAGAGTTGCAACCACCTTACCATCGCAAACCGAGTGGGCAACTGGAACTGTCGAATAGAGAACTCAGGGGATTTTAGAAAAAACAGTTAATGCATCTAGGAAAGATTGGTCATGGAAGCTGATGATGCGCTATAGGCATACCGAACCGCTTTTAAGACTCCGATTGGTATGTCTCCATTTAGGTGTTTATGTGAAGCAGTGCCACTTGCCGGTAGAACTCGAGCATAAAGCATATTGGGCAATCAAGCAGCTAAACTAGACTTGAAAGCTGCTGGAGAGAAAGGATATTGACTTGTAACGAACTCGATGAGTTTCGTCCGATGCATATGAGAATGCTCGTATTTACAAGGAGAGACAAAAAGGTGGCATGACAAGCATATCTGGAAGAAGGACTTTGAAGAAGGGCAGAAGGTGTTGTTTTCAATTCTAGACTTAGGCTTTTTCCTGGAAAACTTAACTCATGGTCCGAACAGTTCACAGGACGTGACAAGAGTTCACCCATAATGGAGCGGTGGAAATGTCACAGACGAAAAAGACACTTTACGGTAAATGTAGAGATTGAAGCCTGCATAGTTGTGATGAGGATTTGCAAATCCCTCCAATGCCTTTGACATCCCAACTTGAAGGATTAAGAGAATCGAGCTATCCTATAACAAGCGCTTCCTGGGAGACAACCTAAGTGTTTTTAATATTTGTTTTTCATTTTGGTTTTTTGATGTGTTGAATTCATTTGAGTTTGTCATGATTTTTAATGTGTGTTTTTGGGTGTTTCAGTGAATTTTTCAACCAAAGAAAGGAATTAAAATGCTCCAAACTTCGCCGGGGCGAAGAAGTATTCGTCGCGCGGCGAAGCATTGTGAAGAAAATTCGGTGTGAAAATCCCAGACTTCGTCGCGCAAGATGTTCTTTCCGGGGTGAAGCAATTTGAAAATTGTGTGAGCCTGACGTTTTCACCCCGCAGAAGGAATTGTCTTCACCGCAGCAAAGAAAGGAGGAAAAATTTGTGAAAATTTCTGGCATTGTGCGCCGCGCGAAGAAAATTCTTCGCCGAGGCGATTGCCTCTGTATGTTTTCGCCCCGACGAAGATTTTTTCTTTGCTGCGGAGAAACCTGGGTATTTTTTAGGGTTCAGCACGAAGACGTCGCCACGGCGAAGTTTTTGCTTCACCGCGCGACGGTACTTTTCTATAAATACCCATTTTTCTTTTTCATTCTTCACGCAACTTTTCATTTTCACTTGAGAGAAAATTTTTCAAAAGTCATCTTTTGCCTTCCTAGTGTTTTTCCACCCAATTTACTCTCCTACACCTTCCTAAAACACCAAACAACCCATTTCACAACAATTTCGCGAAAATTCACGAAAATTTTTTAATATCAAAAATTTGGGCTTTTCATCTGGAGTGTTTCTGGTTCAATTGGTGGCGAATACTCCTTCATTTTGGTAAGATCTTAATACCCAAAGCTTTTTATCGCACAATTTAAGTTTTTAATTGTAGATCTGAAATTATGGTTGCGGTTGAGTTGTGGATTTAGGTGATTTTTAGTGACTGTGTGAGTTTGTTAGAGAGAGTGTTCGTGCATGGATGTTTGGAGTGTGGTATTTTGAAATATTGACGTTTGTGTGGATGAAAATTTTGTAGTTGAGGGTTAAAGCGCGAATGTTTTGGGTGTTGTTTTTTTTTGCACATTGATTGGTTGTGTAGAACACTGGTTTGATTGTTGGTGGGATATATTTTGAGTGAACTTTGAATTGTGAACATGCCTGCCAAAATTAGACGATCCATACAAGTAAGGCAAGGAAAGAACGTTGACAACCGTTTTGTTAATAGAAGCCCGAAAGGTAAGGGGGGGGCAACACAAGGAAGGTAAGGGTATTATTCCTGAGCGTGGATGACCGTGAGTCAGGCCTTGCTGGAGTGTAGGGAGACGTTGGGAGATGTTTATGAGTGCTCCTGCACAACTGGCGGTGAGCCGCTAGTAAGGGAGTTTTATGCCAATCTCCCGAATTTAGAAGGTACAGTTTTTGTAGAGAGGTATGTCCATTACGAAAGGGTGATCAAGAGTTCTTGACCTACTGAAACTTTCTAGGATGAGTACGTACAGTTTAAGAGTCACGGTTTGAGGACAGTATCATCCTTCTAGTCTTGCAAAATCGGATGCAGATTGGGCGTTTCGAGAAACAAGAAGACTCTAAGGGAACTCAATTGACACCGTGGACTCGCTGGTGGCTATTTGTGTCAGTGCGAAATTGATGCCAGAATCACACCTATAGCATAGTTACTCACAAAAGGCATATTGATTTACTCTATCGCCACAGGGAAGCTTATCGATGTGGGAGACATGATCCTCGAACAGCATTAAGCTAGCCTCCAAACCAGGGCGAACAAGTTACGGTTTTCCCACATCTTATCACAACCTTGTGCCTTAAAGCTGGAGTCGGGTTCAGGATGACGAGCATCGTATTCAGCTGCCCCATTCTAGACTCAGAGTATTTAATGAAGCACCTTGACCGTCCGGAAGCTGCGCAACCAAGAGCGACAAAAAGGCAAAGAACAGGCCTTGCCACATCGTCAAGTGCAGACTACCGACTACACAAGAGATATGCATCGATGATGGGTTGATGAAGATAACAAAATGTCAGGAATGGGTTTTTGAACAGACCCACGATGTATGAGATGCAGAAAAATAGCTTTAAAGAGCTTAACATGACACTTCACATACCAATGGGCCAACTGGGACTCAGATGAGTGGATGGCGTCCGAGGAAGATAGACAAGATAGGAAATGAGGAAGAGAGGAAAGAGAGATGAGTCGGAGCACCTGTTTTTGTTTGCTTTATGTTATTTATTTTATTTGATTTTGTTGTTCATTTTAAACATTAAACTCAGTTTATTTCTGTTTTGGATTTTGTTTAGTTGTTTTAGTTGTTTCTGTTAATTTATAGTTGTTAAAAGACGAAGTTAGGTTGGAATATTTTCAAGTTGTTTGTGAATTTGTGCTAACACAGGGAACCACAGTTTTTATATTTTGACATTGGGTGGATGAAAAGTCCGGACCGGGTGTTCATTGTGGAGCGACACTTCACGGATTAAACAGGGAGCCTTCTCGTACCTTTGTTTTTTTTTTTATTTTCATTCCTGATTTGCATAATGGAACTTGGGACAATGCATGTTTAGTTTGGGGGGTAAAATAGAATACACCTAGTTTAAGGGTATATTGCTGGAAACCAAACCTGCCTAAAACACTTACTACTGCTAGCAGTACTTGGCAACCTCTGGTATAACAACGCCACGTACACCTTAAAGTGTAAAAAAAAAAAAAAAAAAAAAAAAAAAAAAAAAAAAAAAAACTTCTCTGTTTGATTGTTTTTGCCGTATGAATTGTATAAATCAATGATAGAATAGGTTGTTGCAATTTTATTGTTGAAATGTTAAACATTGCTTCAGTTTATGTTTGACTGGATTTTTATTGAGGTTTGTTGAGTGGTTCAGCCACAATTTTCATTTATTTCAGCATGCTTAGATTCATTTTATGTGGTTAGTGAAGTTTGATATGTTGTGACTCTAGAACCTAGTAAGAAGTGCTTAGGCGAAATTCTAGGATAGACAGGTTGAAGATGATTTAGGCATTTTTCGAAATGTTTGGCTTTCTAGCAGACCCTGATAAATTGTCCCTACACCGAATGTCCTGTAGTGATTTCTGTTAAATTCTATTGCTTTACTTTTCTTGGAAAACAACAAATTGTCCAATCCTATACCCTAAACACTTTATCGTAACCTTAGGAGAATTCGGTCCTAATGCAAACGAAAGAGTTGTACGAATAAGCTAAAAGAGAAATGGAGTTGGGAGAAGAGGAATAAAAACAAAGAGGTAGTCACCTCAATTCAATTGAATTGTTGTTTAAATAAAAATAAATAAATAAATACAATAAAACGATTCTGCCTAGTTTAAGGGTAGACCGTTGAAAACCAGAACCCGCCTTAAAAACTGCCTAGCAATACTGGCAACTTCTGGTATAACAACGCCACGTACACCTTAAACGAAATTCCCCCGCATTTATGGTTTCGGAATAGAAAAATACACGTTTGAGGGTTGTGAATTGTGGATTTCAATTGGTGGTTAAGAAGAAGTGGAGTTTGCTTGATGTTTGCTTTTGCATTAGGAAAACCGAGTTTTCTTACTTTGTAGTCCTTCCTTTTCTTGGAACCCACTACCGAGCCTAACATACAAGCTTTTAAAGACCTTTTGATTCTTATCTTTGTCTAGTCCTCATTAGTGGAGAGTAGTTCGATATTTAGGCTTATGGGTCCATCACCATTTGATAAACTTTACATTTTGCATAAATAATCCGAGAAGTTAGAATGTGGATTAAAGTGGGGGATCACCTACTTGGTGACTGATAGAAAGATAGTCGATTTAGCTTATAACTTCGAGTGTTGAACATTTCCTGATAATAATTTTTCAACAACTTTTGAGACTTGTGTAAATTCTAGGCAATTCGTTTGTTGAATTTGAGACTTGTTATTTTTGTTCATTTTTCAGTTTGATGTGTGTTTGTTTTGTGTTTTTGTTCGTAGTTTGTTGTTTCGTTTCCTGTAGTTTTGTACTGTATGCTCGGGGATGAGCATATCTTTAGTGTGGGTGGATTCCATATGGATGGTAACCCCAGTGTCTATGGAACAAATCCTCTAACGAATGGTGGTGCATGTGATCCTTAGACTTGAGATCACCGGAGCGCCTTGTGCACCGATTGGTGTAGTTTGACACTAGCCTAACGCAGTTCTTTTCAGAGCTGTCAATACGGTGGTGATTGGCTGCATCAAGGAGTGTATCAAGACTATGGTGGATTGACAGAGGATTCATCACTCCCGGGTACGGGAGAAGTTATCTCACGGTGCAATTCAGTATATGGCGATGACACTAAAACTGTGGCCATGGTGGGATTGAGTTGTTGCTCTATCCGGATTATAATACAGGTCATTGGTCCAGAAACTGAATACATAATATCAAGAGTAACCGAAGGTTGACACTATTTCTATGCCTTCGTCTTGTAGAGATAACAAATGATGAAAGGATCGTATTGTACGGTAACCATATCGTTGACAGGTAGCTACTTTACTGAATCCAAATCTATCGGGTGGCCATGATGCCTTGCTAGGGGCCAATCATAGTCTGTGTATTAGTGAGACGATTAATTGGTGTTAATCGCGATACTATACACTACCGGTATGATGAAGAGCCTATGGGTCATACACATAGAAGATAATTTAAGACTCAGGAAGAAAGAAGGGCGTTTTCGTCTTTTTGGACGAAAGGGTATTTTGGTAATTTCACAGTGCAATTAAATTTGCTGAGATCGTAGCCTTTATTTAATTTGTTAGAAAAATTAAATAAGTGAAATTCCGTTTAAATATATGTTCGCATATATTTAAATAAATTATCATTATTGTTAAATATTAATATATATATTAAATATATATTAATTGATTTTAATTGAAATAATGATGAATTAAATTAAAATATATAAATGGGAGTGTTTGGCAAATTTGGGGGTGTTTGGGTTGGAGCCCAAGCCCATTCCATATGGGATAGGGCAACAAAAATAAGACTATAAAAGAAAAGGTTTTAGTTGAAAGAAAGAGATGTGTGTTATTTTATTATTTCATTCTTCAATTGAAAAGGAAAAACCCTCAAGCCCCAAATACTCTCCCACGCCACTTTACTGTTTGATTGAAAATCAAACACTTTCTTTTGTTTTCTTCCTGATTTCTTAAGGCCAAGGAGGATCTAGCAAATCCCTCCTTGGTTCTTGTTGATTGTCTTCGTGTGGACCTCTACGGTTCAATCCTACGCTTGGATCGGTAGCAAACATGTTCAGAGACAATATTGGTGGAGCCTCTAAACGTGGGTATGGTTTCTTAAACCTTGAACTGATTTTTGCAGATTTGATTATTTTAATGTAAACTGTGATTTTTGTACCCGAATCTTGGTTCTAAGGAACGGTCCATAGAGTTTATGTTTTTGTTTTCTGCTGCGTAACTGGGTCGTTTACTAACAAGTTTTTGGTTCATCATTTGATAGCTGTCTAACTAATCTTTCTTTTGTTTTGCAGCGATGTAAGGAGACGAACTTGGTGCTCAATTGGGAGAAGTGTCACTTCGTGGTCCAAGAGGGAATAGTGCTCGGGCATAGGATCTCCAAGGATGGAATAGAAGTTGATAAAGCAAAGACAGAAGTGATTGAGAAGCTACCACCACCATCAAATGTCAAAGCAGTCCGAAGTTTCTAGGGGCATGCGGGGTTTTACAGACGCTTCATCAAGGATTTTTCTAAGATTTCTAAACCCCTTTACAATTTGTTGAATAAAGATGTTGTTTTTAACTTTAATGATGATTGCATGCATGCCTTTCTAACTCTGAAAAAATTATTAGTATCTGCACCTATTATTGCAGTTCCCGATTGGGGACTACCCTTCGAATTGATGTGTGATGCTAGTGATTTTTCTTTAGGGGTAGTTTTAGGACGGAGGAAAAACAAAGTGTTGCATGTAATTCAATATGCTAGCAAAACACTAGTTGATGCACAATTGAATTACACCACCACTGAAAAAGAATTGTTGGCTGTAGTTTTTGCTTTTGACAAGTTTCGTTCTTATTTGTTAGGTTTATAGGTGATTGTCTACATTTACCATTCAGTATTTTGTCACCTATTGGCAAAGCAAGAAGCAAAACCTCGGCTGATAAGATGGATTTTACTACTTCAGGAGTTCAAGTTGGAAATTCAAGACAAGAAGGGGTCGAAAATGTGGTGGCTGATCACTTGTCGAGAATTGAGAGACCAATCAAAGGAAATAAGGAGGAAATGCCAATTAGAGAAACATTTCCAGGTGAGAAGTTGATGAGAGTGGAAGAAGCACCATGGTATGCGGATTTTGCAAACTATTTGTCATCAAGAGTGCTCCCAAGTGGTATGACGTACCAACAAAAGAGAAAATTCTTCTCAGATTTGAAGTACTACTTTTGGGAAGAACCATTTTTATACAGACACTGTATTGATCAAATGATATGGAGATGTGTCCCGGAGGAGGAGATGGAAAGCATTCTACGGCATTGTCACGAGAAGGAAGTAGGTGGCCATTTTGGGGGAGCTAGGACAGCAGCCAAGGTTTTACAATCGGGGTTTTATTGGCCAACCCTCTTTAAGGATTCCTTCCGGATGATTCAAGAGTGTGACCAATGTCAACGGATGGGTAATATATCAAAAAGAGATGAGATGCCATTGAACAACATCGTAGTGGTTGAACTTTTTGATATGTGGGGGATTGATTTTATGGGTCCCTTTCCAAGTTCTTTTGGGAACACATATATCTTGGTAGCGGTGGATTACGTGTCGAAATGGGTTGAGGCAGTTGCATTGCTGACTAATGATGCCAGGGTAGTGATTAAGTTTGTGAGAAATAATATTTTCTCAAGGTTTGGGGTACCACGGGCAATCATTAGTGATGGAGGATCTCACTTTTGCAATAGGCAAATGGATGCACTGTTGAGTAAGTATGGAGTGACACATAGAGTTGCAACACCTTACCATCCGCAAACGAGTGGGCAACTGGAACTGTCGAATAGAGAACTCAAGGGGATTTTAGAAAAGACAGTTAATGCATCTAGGAAAGATTGGTCATGGAAGCTGGATGATGCGCTATAGGCATACCGAACCGCTTTTAAGACTCCGATTGGTATGTCTCCATTTAGGATGTTTATGTGAAAGCATGCCACTTGCCGGTAGAACTCGAGCATAAAGCATATTGGGCAATCAAGCAGCTAAACATAGACTTGAAAGCTGCTGGAGAAGAAAGGATATTGACTTTGAACGAACTCGATGAGTTTCGTCTCGATGCATATGAGAATGCTCGTATTTACAAGGAGAAGACAAAAAGGTGGCATGACAAGCATATCTGGAAGAAGGACTTTGAAGAAGGGCAGAAGGTGTTGTTGTTCAATTCTAGACTTAGGCTTTTTCCTGGAAAACTTAACTCTAGATGGTCCGAACAGTTCACAGTGACAAGAGTTCACCCATATGGAGCGGTGGAAATGTCACATGACGAAAAAGACACTTTTACGGTAAATGGATAGAGATTGAAGCCCTGCATAGTTGGGATGATGAGTTGCAAATCCATCCCAATCCGGCTTGACATCCCAACTTGAAGGATTAAGAGAATCGAGCTATCGACTATAAACAAGCGCTTCCTGGGAGGCAACCTAAGTGTTTTTAATTATTTGTTTTTCATTTTGGTTGTTTGAATTTGTTTGAATTCATTATGAGTTTGTATGATTTTTAATGTGTGTGTTTTTGGGTGTTTCAGGTGAAATTTTCAACCAAAGAAAGGAATTAAAATGCTCCAAACTTCGCCGGGGCGAAGAAGTATTCTTCGTCGCGGCGAAGCATTGTGAAGAAGAATTCGGTGTGAAAATCCCAGACTTCGTCGCGGCAAAGATTGTTCTTCGCCGGGGTGAAGCAACTTGAAAATTGTGTGAGCTCCTGGACGTTTTCACCCCGACGAAGGAATTGTCTTCACCGCAGCAAAGAAAGGAGGATAAAATTTGTGAAAATTTTCTAAGGCATTGTCGCCGCGGCGAAGAAAATTCTTCGCCGAGGCGAGTTGCCTCTGTATGTTTTCGCCCCGACGAAGAGTTTTTCTTTGCTGCGGAGAAACCTGGGTATTTTTTTAGGGTTCATGCACGAAGAACGTCGCCACGGCGAAGTTTGTTCTTCACCGCGGCGACGGTACTTTTCTATAAATACCCATTTTTCTTTTTCATTCTTCACGCAACTTTTCATTTTCACTTGAGAGAAAATTTTTCAAAAGTCAATCTTTTGCCTTCCTAGTGTTTTTCCAACCAAAATTCTTACTCCCTAACCTTCCTAAACACCAAAACAACCCATTTCAACAACAATTTTCGCGAAAATTTCACGAAAATTTTTTAATCAAAAATTTGGGGCTTTTCAATCTGGGATGTTTCTGGTTCAATTGGTGGCGAATACTCCTTCATTTTGGTAAGATCTCAAGTACCCAAAGCTTTTTATCGCACAATTTTAAGTTTTTAATTGTAGATCTGAAAATTATTGTTGCGGTTGAGTTGTGGAATTTGGGTGATTTTGAGTGTTGATTTTGTTAGAGGAAGAGTAGTTCGTGCATTGGATGATTGTGAGGAGTGTGGATTTTTGAAATATTGGACTGTTTGTGTGGATTTGAAAAATTTGTAGTTTGGGGGTAAAGCGCGAATTTTTGGAAGTGTTGTTTGTTTTTGCAACATTGAATTGGTTGTGTAGAACAACTAGGTTTGAATTGTTGGGGTATAATTTTTGAGTGAACTTGAATTGTGAACAATGCCTGCCAAAATTAAGCATCCATACAAGGGTAAGGGCAAAGGAAAGAACGTTGACAACCGTTTTGTTAATGAGGAAGCCCGAAAAAGGTATGAGGGGGCAACACAAAGGAAGGATAAGGGTATTATTCCTGAGCGTGGATTGACCGTGAGTCAGGCCTTGGACTGGAGTGTAGGGAGACGTTGGGAGATGTTTATGAGTGCTCCTGCACAACTGGCTGTTGAGCCGCTAGTAAGGGAGTTTTATGCCAATCTCCCGAATTATTAGAAAGGTACAGTTTTTGTAAGAGGGGCTAATGTGCCATTTACGGAAAGGGTGATCAATGAGTTCTATGACCTGACTGAAACTTTCTAGGATGAGTACGTACAGTTTAAGAGATCACGGTTTGAGGACAGTATCATCCTTCTAGTCATTGCAAAATCGGATGCAGATTGGGCAGTTTCGAAGAAACAGAAGAAGACTCTAAAGGGAACTCAATTGACACCGATGGCTCGACTGTGGCAATATTTTGTCAGTGCGAAATTGATGCCAGAATCACACTATAGCATAGTTACTCACAAGAAGGCAGTATTGATTTACTCTATCGCCACAGGGAAGCGTATCGATGTGGGAGACATGATCTCGAACAGCATTAAGCTAGCCTCCAAACCAGGGCGAACAAGTTACGGTTTCCCACATCTTATCACAACCTTGTGCCTTAAAGCTGGAGTCGAGGTTCAGGATGACGAGCATCGTATTCATGCTGCCCCAGTTCTAGACTCAGAGTATTATAAGAAGCACCTTGACCGTCCGGAAGCTGCGCAACCAAGAGCAGGGACAAAAAGGCAAAGAACAGGCCTTGCCACATCGTCAAGCTCCGCAGCTACACAGAAAGAGATGATGCATCAGATGATGGGTATGATGAAATAGATGACAAAATGTCAGGAATGGGTGGTTGAACAGACCCACATGATGTATGAGATGCAGAAGAATAGCTTTAAAGAGCTTAACATTGACACTTCAGCATACCAATGGGCCAACTGGGACTCAGATGAGTGGATGGGCTCCGAGGAAGATGAGCAAGATAAGGAAGATGAGGAAGAAGAGGAAGAAGAAGAATGAGTCGGAGCACCTGTTTTTGTTTGTCTTTATGTTTATTTATTTTTATTTGATTTTGTTGTTCATTTTAAACATTAAACTCAGTTTATTTCTGTTTTGGATTTTGTTTAGTTGTTTTAGTTGTTTCTGTTAATTTATAGTTGTTGAAAAGACGAGATTAGGTTGGAATATTTTCAAGTTAGTTTGTGAATTTGTGCTAACACAAGGGACACCACAGTTTTTATTATTTTGACAGATTGGGTGATGAAAAGTCCGAGACCGGGTGTTCATTGTGGAGCGACACTTCACGGATTAAACAGGGAGCCTTCTCGTACCTTTGTTTTTTTTTTTATTTTCTATTCCTGATTTATGCATAATGGAACATTGGGGACAATGTCATGTTTAGTTTGGGGGTAGGAAATAGAAATAAAACCTAGTTTAAGGGTATATTGGCTGGAAACCAGAACCTGCCTTAAAAACTGCCTAGCAGTACTTGGCAACCTCTGGTATAACAACGCCACGTACACCTTAAATGGTAAAAAAAAAAAAAAAAAAAAAAAAAAAAAAAAAAAAAAAAAAAAAATTCTCTTGTTTGATTGTTTTTGCCGATGATGAATTGTATAAATCAATGATGAGAATAAGGTTGTTGCAATTTTATTGTTGAGAAATGTTAAACATTGCTTCAAGTTTATGTTTATTGACTGGATTTTTATTGAGGTTTGTTGAGTGGTTCAGCCACAATTTTCATTTATTTCAGCATGCTTAGATTCATTTTATGTGGTTAGGTGAAGTTTGATAATGTTGGTGGACTCTAGAACCTAGTAGAGAAGTGCTTTAGGCGAAATTCTAGGATTAGACATGGTTGAGAAGATGATTTAGGCATTTTTCGAAATGTTTGAGCCTTTCTAGCAGACCCATGAATGAAATTGTCCCTAGTCACCCATTTGAGCTGTTTAAATTCTATTGCTTTACTTTTCTTGGAAAACAACAAAATTGTCCAATCCTTATACCCTAAACACTTTATCGTAACCTTAGGAGAATTCGGTCCTAATGCAAACGAAAGAGTTGTACGAATAAGCTAAAAGAGAAATGGGAGTTGGGAGAAGAGGAATAAAAACAAAAGAGGTAGTCACCTCAATTCAATTGAATTGTTGTTTAAAAATAAAAATAAATAAATAAATAAATAAAACGAATTCTGCCTAGTTTAAGGGTAGACCGATTGGAAACCAGAACCCGCCTTAAAAACTGCCTAGCAATACTTGGCAACTTCTGGTATAACAACGCCACGTACACCTTAAACGAAATTCCCCCGCATTTATGGTTTTCGGAATAAGAAAAATACACGTTTGAGGGTTGTGAATTAGTGGACGTTTCAATTGGTGGTTAAGAAGAAGTGGAGTTTGCTTTGATGTTTGCTTTTGCATTAGGAAAACCGAGTTTTCTTACTTTGTTAGTCCTATCCTTTTTCTTGGAACCCACTACCCGAGCCTAACATTACAAGCTTTTAAAGACCTTTTGATTCTTATCTTTGTCTAGTCCTCATTAGTGGAGAGTAGTTCGATATTTAGGCTTATGGAGTCCATCACCATTTGATAAACTTTACATTTTTGCATAAAATAATCCGAGAAGTTAGAATGTGGATTAAAGTGGGGATCACCTACTTGGTGGACTGATTGAGAAAGATAGTCGATTTAGCTTATAACTTCTTGGAGTGTTGAACATTTCCTGATAATAATTTTTTCAACAACTTTTGAGACTTGTGTAAATTCTAGGCAATTCGTTTGTTGAATTTGAGACTTGTTATTTTTTGTTCATTTTTCAGTTTTGATGTGTGTGTGTTTTGTGTTTTTGTTCGTAGTTTGTTGTTTTCGTTTCCTGTAGTTTTGTACTGTATGCTCGGGGATGAGCATATCTTTAGTTTGGGGGTATTTGATAATCCATGGATTATACCATTTTCATTAGACTTTTTAGTCGGATTTCAGGTACTTTCTAGTTCATTTTGACATGAATTGTTGCTTAATTCTTTACATTTCGTGTTTCAGGTTAAAATGGACATTTTGAGCAAACAAGGACAAAATTGGAAATTCTGGACTCAGAAGTTGGCGGATCTCAGAAGTTGGGAGAGTTCGGAAGTAGGATAAAGCATTATGAGGCTTGTCTCCAAGGGAGAGCACCGAGGATCGAAGAATCAAGCGGAGATGCAAGCAGAGTGGTAGTTCTATAATTTCAGAACTTCTCAAGAAGCTTCGCCGCGGCGAAGTACGCCAGACACGAACATATATGCTTTTCTCTTCGCCGCGGCGACAGTCATAAATTCCAGTTTTGTAAAACGCATAGTTTTACTTTGTGCGTGTTTTTCTGGAGAATTTGGGCGAGGTATAAAAGAAACACTTAGCCTTTTTGGAAGGGGGCTTCGAATAGGGTTTTTAGCAGCTTTTTACATTTCCTTTGAATTAAGTTTTAAGCGATTTTGAGCTGTAACAAGGGTGAAGATTCGATTTCGAACCAAGGGATTCATCATTTGGGGAGATTTCTTGTCTTTTCTCTCATTTTCATTATGTTGAACTTTAATATTATCGTTTTTCTTGTTTGTAGTGTTGATTTAGCTATGAACTAACCCATTTTGGGTTAGGGTTTTGATTGTAATTCGGATTTTAATGGGTTAAGTAATTGATTGTTTTATTTTCATATGATTATGCTTTGATTGTGTGTTTACTCTGAATTTTAATGCTTATATGTGATGAACATGGTGAGATTGAGAAATGAATCATGTTAGGCTTCTTGGGTAATCACCATTGTAGTATTGGATGCTAGAGATAGATTCAAGAATCAATGAAATCATTGTAGGATTCTGTTGCTTAATGAGCTTGGATTTGTTAACTTTCAAATTGTTGGGTGCGGAAAGTTAATAAGAAGAGTAGGAAAACATAGCCTAAGAATGTATGTTTAACACTTTAGAGAGTTCGATTTACAACCAATGCATATGAATATGAATTTAGTTTAATTCTTAGGTTTAACCCATAAAATCCGAATGAAGTCAAAACCCTACCCGTTTTACTTGAATTGATTGCTATCCGTGTTTTCATCTCGCATTCATAGTTGATTTTAGTTTAAAATTTATTGTTCAGTTTTAATTAGAAATAGCTCCCATCAATCCAAAAGAATTCGATTGCTTCAACTTGAAACATTAGGAAACTTAGTGCTTAGCTAACAATCCTCGTGGGAACGATACTCACTCATCACTCTATTACTTGAGCGACTAGTGCACTTGCTACATTTGCATGTTGTAGGAAACACGCATCATGCATGTGATCCTTAGACTTAAGATCACCGGAGCGCCTTGTGCACCGATTGGTGTAGTTTGACACTAGCCTAACGCAGTTCTTTTCAGAGCTGTCAATACGGTGATGATTGGCTGCATCAAGGAGTGTATCAAGACTATGGTGGATTGACAGAGGATTCATCACTCCTAGGTACGGGAGAAGTTATCTCGCGGTGCAATTCAGTAGATGGCAATGACATTAAAACTGTGGCCACAGTGGGACTGAGTTGTTGCTCTATCCAGTTTATGATATGGGTCATTGGTCCAGAAACTAAATACATAATATCGGGAGTAACCGAAGGTTGACACTATTTCTGTGCCTTCGTCTCGTCGAGATAACGGATGATGAAATGATCGAATTGTATGGTAACCATATCGTTGACAGGTAGCTATTTTGCTGAATCCGAATCTATCGGGTGGCCATGATGCCTTGCTAGGGGCCAATCTTGGTCTGTGTATTAGTGAGACGATTAATTGGTGTTAATCGCGATACTATACACTACCGGTATGATGAGGAGCCTATGGGTCACACAAATAGAAGATAATTTAAGAGCCAAGAAGAAAGAATAGCGTTTTCATCTTTGTAGGCGAAATGGTATTTTGGTAATTTCACAGTACAATTAAATTTGCTGAGGTCGTAGCCTTTATTTAATTTGTTGGAAAAATTAAAAGTGAAATTACGTTTAAATATGTGTTCGCACATATTCAAATATATTATCATTATTGTTAAATGTTAATATATATTAAATAAATATTAATTGATTTTAATTGAGATAATGATGGAAAATAAAATATCAAATTGGGAGTGTTTGGTAACATGGGGTGTTTGGGTTGGAGCCCAAGCCTATTCCATATGGGAATAGGGCAACTTGATTTACTATAAAAGAAAAGTGTGTGTTAATTGAAAAAAAATGGATTTCTCTTTAAAATAAAAACACACAGCAACCCCTTTCATTCTCTCCCACGGCAGAAACACTTTTTGCCTAAAATCAATTCAATTTGATTTCCTTTCTTCTTAATCTTAAAGCCAAAGAGGATCTAGCAAATCCCTCTTTGGTTCTTTTTGTGATTGTCTTCGTGTGGACTTCATAAGTTCAATCCTACGCTTGGATCGGTAGCAAATACGTATAAAGACTATTTTGGAGGAGCCTCCAAACGTGCGTATGTTATTCTAAACTCTTGATTAATTTTTCTGCAGATTTTACTTTAATATAAATTGTAAAATTATACCTTTGATCTTGGCTCATGTAAACAATCCTTGTATTATATTTTTTTTTGTTTCCGCTGCATATATGGATCATTTACTAACATTCCTCAGTTTACATACCTTTCCTGACTCCCCTTGAGCAACAAACCCCGGAGGTTGCTCCATGTAAATCTCTTCAAGAAGATCACCATGTAAAAAGGCATTTTTTACATCAAGTTGGTGAAGAGGCCAATAATATGAAGCTGCAAGAGAGATGAATAGTCAGACAGAGGTCATTTTAGCCACTGGGGAGAATGTCTCAGAATAATCAATACCATACGTCTGGGTATAACCCTTAGCAACCAACCGAGCTTTCAACCGAGCCACAGTCGCATCGGGATTAGCCTTCATTATGAAAACCCATTTGCACCTAATAGCCTTTTTATTGTCAGGCAACTCCATTAGAACCCATGTATCATTATGTTCTAGAGCCAACATCTCTTCTTCCATAGCCCTTCGCCACCCATCATGAGTAATTGCTTCAGACACAGAGTTGGGAACAGACACAGAGTCGAAAGAGGCAATAAAAGACTTGGAAGATGAAGACAAAGAGTGATAGGAAATAAATGAGGAGATAGGATAGCTATAAGAGCACTTACCTTTACGAAGAACAATGAGAAGATCATGATCATGGTCAGAGGAAGGAGAAACCGAATTCGAGGGCAAGGCAGTCGATAGAGACAGTGCATCAGATGTTGCTGTAGGTGTCTCATGGTGCTAGTGAACCCTGCGAGAGTATACCTGGGTGATAGGAAGACGAGATAGTAAAGGACTATGATAGGTAAGGTTGTAAACAAGAAGATCATCAGGGGGGTGCTTCAAAAGAAGTAGCTGAAGTGGAGGACTCAACATATAGAGTGGTTTTAAAAAAGGAAACATCAGTTGAGATAAGGTACTTACCTCGGAAAGGAGAAAAACAACGATAACCCTTCTGATATCGGAATAGCCCAAGAATATGCACTTGAGGGACCTAGGTTCAAATTTGGATACATGAGGTCTAACATCTTGAACAAAGCACGTGTACCCAAACACTTTAGGAGGAAGAGAGAATAAAGGCTGTGATGGAAAAAGGATGGAGAACGGGATTTGACCACCCAAAACAGATCGAAGGCATGCGATTGATCAAGTGACATGCTGTAGAGATAGCATTTGCCCAAACTTCTATAGAGACTTTCATGTGAAAAAGGAGAGTACGAGCGACTTCTAATAAATGACGATTTTGGCGTTCAGCAACTCCATTTTGCTTAGGTGTATAAACACATGATGATTGATGAACAATACCTCTAGTAGACAAAAAAAAGGAGAAAGAGGCAGAAAAGTATTCTTTGGCATTATCACTTCTGAGAATTTTAATAGATGAAGTAAATTGATTTTGTATTTCAACATAAAAGGTACAAAATATGGAGAATAATTCAGAACGATTTTTCATAAAGTACAACCAAGTTACACGTGAAAAATCATCCACAAAAATAACAAAGTATCGATATCCAAACTTAGACAACATAGGGCAAGGACCCCAAACATCAGAGTGTATAACATCAAAAAGGGGCTGTGGCTCTTGTGTTTATCCTAGGGCTATAGGGCACTCTATGGTGTTTTCCAAACTGACACGCCTCACACTCAAGGTGTGACATTGACCCTACACTAGGACACAGCCTTTTCAAAATGGGAAGAGGAGGATGACCAAGGCGACCATGTAATGTGGGTAGAGATGAATAACTGGTACACGCAACTGGTTGAGAGACAAGAGTGGAGACATCATCGAGCATATACAGGCCACCTGATACACGACCCCTACCAATAATCTGCCTTGTCCCAAGATCTTAAAATATACAATGAGTAAGAAAAAAGTAAATAATTTGACTAACAGATAAAAGATTAAAGGGAAAATGAGGAAGGCACAAGACAGAGGAAAGAGAGATAGATTTGTTGAGATGGGCAGTACCACATCCAATAATAGGTATAGTCGACCCGTTAGCTAAGGTACCCGAAGACAAATTGGGAGAAGGTGTAAATGAGGAGAGAATACCTGTATCGCCTGTCATATGGTGGGTAGCACCAGAATCAATGACCCAGTTACTACTAGAAGTGGACAAATAGGCTGTAGGATTACCTAACTGGGTTAATGTAGTGGTAGTCGATGGGATGGATGACTGGGAGCAAGAATTCTGAGTGAGACAAGCATATTCTGCTACAGAGATAGTAACTTGTGATGGGGTGGGTAAGAGACCAACTTGAGTTGCAACATGAGCAAACTTCTGAGTGCCTTGCATATTTAGGGGCGTGCCATGGAGCTTCCAACAATTTTTTTTACGTGACCCTCAGTACCACAGTGAAAGCAAGTACGAGGGCCATTACCACGATTGTTCCCGATATCACGACTTGTCCCTTTGTTACCTTTGCCATCACCAGACTTCTTGCTAGCTAGGGCCGCATGATCAACATTAAGATCCTTAACGGTTTCTTTGTCCTTAGACACTCCTCAATCTTCCCCCTTACTAACTCTGAGAAGTCGACCAAAGACATCCGTAAGAGAGAGAAATGTCTCACCGGTAAGAAGTTGTGTACGAGCTATCTCATATTTCGGTCTCAACCCAGCCAGAAAACATTGCACTACCATTTGTTCTTCTTGTGCTTACATCATCTTCACATTAGTAGGGACAGGAAACATTGCCTTTTTTTCTTTAAAGGCTTGTTTTATCTCTGTATAATATTCGAGCAACGTCTTCTCTTGCATATTTGCTCGATAGATCTTCAATAACAATTCATGGGCATGAGACAAGTCTTGTTTACCAGCATACAAGAACTCAAGATACTCCTATAACTCCTTGACTGTATCACAGTGACCAATCACATCATCCACGGATGAATCGAGAGTGTTTTGAATCTGATTGAAGAGCTTATCATCTTCCATGAGCCATTTTCTAGTTTTATTATCATTTTCTGTTTCCTCAGGTGGATCCTCGATTAAATGGTCTCCCATATCAATGCTGGACACATATCGTCGGATAATCCGCTTCCATTGAATATAATTCCTTTTTTCCAATAATTTCTAATCAGTAATTTTGGTGGAGGAAGTGACAATTTTAGTCACCATCCTCTGCCAGACTATCTAGCAAATAACTCCCAACTCCGCAGATTCACAACAATCCCACTCTCAACACCAAACAACCCAAGCACACATAACAGCGTCCCAATCTCAAACAACCAGAATTCACAACAACTCCAAGCCAACACTAAAGGATAGCCAAAAAAAAAAAAAAAATTGATTTACAACAACTCCATGTTGGTATAGAGGATTACGAATTGAGCAATCATTTGAGTGGCTTACCGAATGATCAAACCTGTGGACTTTTGTTGTATAGATACAACTTTACATTCCTTCAACTTGAGGTCTCTCAGAATATTCTGATCAAAGCATGTTGCAAAGCATTCCTATTTTGACTAAAAACAAAATGATTTACAACTCCAAGTTCACTACACCAAACAACAACAGAGAAGAGAGACTGGAACAGAATCAGTACTCACAGAAAAAGAGAAACAAAGGTCACCGGAGATAACAGAGGTCGTCGAAGAGATCAGGGGAACAAAGAACAACGAAGAACAGATTCAGACGTTGTCGAAAACAGAGAAGCTAAAGGCAGACATCGTCGAAGAGAGAGGAACCATGGACAAAGACGTCACTGGAGATAGCTGGTCGCCGAAAAATAGAAACAGAGGGAAGAATAGACTCAGACGTTGTCAAAAACAGAGAAGCTAAGGGCAGACATCGTCGGAGAGAGAGAAAGAGAAACAAAGATGTCACCGGAGATCGCTGGTCGCCGAAAAACAGAAACAGATGAATGGGTCCTCGGAAAACAGAAACAAGCAAATGGGTTTATGTTAGGAAACGATCCATATACGCAGCAGAAAACAAAAACATAATACAAGGATCATTCTAAAGAGCCAAGATCAAAGGTATAATTTTACAGTTTATATTAAAGTAAAAATCTGCAAAAATTAATCATGAGTTTAGAAAAACATACGCACGTTTGGAGGCTCCTCCAAATTTGTCTTTGAACGTTTTTCCTACCGACCCAAGTGTAGGATTGAACCAACGTAGTCCACACGAAGACAATCACAAAGAACTAAGGAGGGATTTGCTAGATCCTCCTTAACTTTAAGAATCAAGAAGAAATGAAGAGTGTTTGATTTTAGGCAAAAATCAATTCTGGCATGAGAGAGTTTAGGGGCTATAGCTTTTTTCTCTTCAATGAATTGAAAATAATGAATGACTTATTTACTTTTCAATAAACACTTTTCTTTTATAGTGATGTTTTAAATGCCCTATTCCCATATGGAATAGGCTTGGGCTCCAACCCAAACACCCCATGTTTCCAAACACTCGCCATTATATATTTATTTTAATTCATCATTATCTTCAATTAAAATCAATTAATATATAATTAATATACATATTAATATTTAACAATAATGATAATTTATTTAAATATATGCTAACACATATTTAAATGTAATTTCACTTATTTAATTTTTCTAACAAATTAAATAAAAGGCTACAACCTCAGTGAATTTAATTGCACTGTGAAATTACCAAAATACCATTTCGCCTAAAAAAGATGAAAATGCCCTTCTTACTTCCTGAGTCTTAAATTATCTTCTATGTATGTGACCCATAGGCTCCTCATCATACCGGTAGTGTATAGTATCGCGATTAACACCAATTAATCGTTTCACTAATACACATACCAAGATTGGCCCATAGTAAGGCATCATGGCCACCCGATAGATTCGGATTCAGTAAAATAGCTACCTGTCAACGATATGGTTACCGTACAATTCGATCCTTTCATCATACGTTATCTCGATGAGACGAAGGCATAGAAATAGTGTCAACCTTCGGTTACTCTCGATATTATGTATTCAGTTTCTGGACCAATAACCTGTATCATAATTTGGATAGAGCAACAACTCAATCCCATTGTGGCCACAGTTTTAGTGTCATTGCCATATACTGAATTACGCCGTGAGATAACTTCTCCCGTACCCGAGAGTGATGAATCATCTGTCTATCCACCATAGTCTTGATACACTCCTCGATGCAACCAATCACCACTGTATTGACAGCTCTGAAAAGAATTGCGTTAGGCTAGTGTCAAACTGCACTAATCGGTGCACAAGGCGCTCCGGTGATCTCAAGTCTAAGGATCACATGTACCACCATTCGTTAGAGGATTTGTTCCATAGACACTAGGGTTACCATCCATATAGAATCCTCTGGTAGGTCTGTCTAGTGAACTTGCTGCGATAAAATCGCCTACAATAAACACCCATTTGTTGCACCAGGTTATCACCAAACAACCTTGACAAGTGAGATCAGTCACTGCCTTTCGACAGAGTCGTTCAACACCATGGTAGCCTTACCGTATTATCTGTGCCCTTGCTTCAGAATAATACTAGGGCTACGGACGTTTCTAGAATAGCCACCATATGTGCTCATAGGGTTCTCACTATCAAGATTTGAAACACTTGATACCCTCGTCACGGTTCTACCATTCTAAGGACATATATCAATACATATTGCAATAATAATGATTTACGCGATATAGAATAAAATGCCTTTTATTGAGTAATGAACATTTTACCAAAATTCAAATTCCACAATATTGATTGGCTCTAGGGCACCTACTCCAACACGGCTTGCACACAAAAGAAGCAGACTACCTTGCCCTTCCCTATGCCACTCTCAGGCCCAAGAGCAACCTGTCCTTTGGGCTTGGGCTGGTTTGGCCTTGGCCTACCCTTGCCGTTACCCTTTGCTTTACTGGCAGCAACCAGTAAAACAGGCTTGGACTTTTTCAAGTCCTGCTCTGCAGTCCTCAGCATGTTCAGAAGTTCTGACAGGGTTTTCTCCATCGTGTTCATATTGAAATTCATTATGAACGGAGCATATGAGTCAGGCAAGGATTGCAGAATTAAATCCATTTGTAATTCTGCATCCAAGCCACATCCCAAAGTCTCAAGCCTCTCAATGTGCTCGATCATCTTGAGCACATGAGGACCAACTTGGGCACCCTCAGTCAGACGACTCCCAAACAGTGCTTTCGACACCTTGTACCTCTCATGTCGAGCATTTGTTTCATAAAGCTCCTTGAGGTGTAGAATTATGGAAGAAGCATCCATATTCTCATGCTGCTTTTGCAGCATAGGTGTCATCGATGCTAACATCAAGCATTGAACGCTATCAGCATCATCAAGGAACTTTTGATAAGTATCCTTAACTTCCTGAGTGGCATCAGGATCAGGCTCAGCCATGTATGGCTTTTCAAGGATATACAATTTCTTTTCTGACTTGAGTATAATCCGAAGATTACGATACCAGTCTGAGAAATTGGATCCATCCAACCTGTTTTCTTTCTCGATTATCGGTCGCAGGTTCATAATGCTCATTTTGGTGAATCTACAATTGCAGAAAAATAAAGTCATTATAAAGTTCATTATTATTTAATATGGCCTTTTATTAAACGATGCTTCCACTATTTTACTCAAGTCAATAGCCCTCACTATTAACTCGGGAAAGCCCGTTGACTTTCCTAGTGGACTGAGATCCCATCCTGCCTATTTCAAACCTTCGCTTTGGCGAACAAGCCAAAATGAGTTGATTAGGTAGGCCAACAAACTTAATCCACACCAGTTGATAGCTCCTACTATCAACCTCAAATGCGAAAAAGACAACAAGCCAATCACACAATCCAATGGCTCCAACCATTGTCCTCAAGTGTGATTCTCAGTATCAGTAGAGTGGACACTACATGTCACCACATACACAATATATGTGTACTGCTCTCCTATACCTATGATGCGTTTATCAACCTTCGCTTTGGCGAACAAGCAAAACCGTCATTTTAAGTCGCCCCATCACTATTAAGGAAAACTCCAATGCATTTTAATCTTCCGCTGGTAGAAGTGTACCCTTCGTTTTGGTGAACAAGGTTTTGACGAACAGTGGTTTAGTTAAAAACATGGTGATGGAAGGCATACGTGACTTAATATACTTTAATTGTTATTTAATGTCTCATCAGATTATTATCTTTGTTAGAATGACATTGTTTGGCATGTTATTCAACATTCAACCTTAGCATGCATTCTAAATATAATATAAAACGTGCCGGTACATGACCCAACTAAAAACTGATTTCGTCGAGCCTAGAGGAACCAGTGGCTCACCTAGGGGTCCTGTAATAAATATCTTGAGTCTTCAAGTATGGTTGCCTCGTCCTTTGCTCCGTCTTTAAGTACATTACAAAAAATATCATTATAAATTTACAATAAAATAATTATACAAATTCTTTACATTAATAAATTTAGAAACCTTGATTTACATTTGAGAGGAATGAGATGAGAAGAGAATATACATTGAGAAGAGGAAAAAGGCAGGACACACAGGCCCTATTTAATAAATTTACAACCATACATACCCAAAAAATTTTAAAACATTCACCCTTAGGTCTAAGGCTCATGTACCAGGCACCATGCAATATACAAACAAGTACAAAGCATACATTTCAAAAACAATCAATTTTTGAAATTTGTGGGTTAATTATCATTTACCCCCTGACAATTTACAGATCTTATTTGGTCTAAAAGTTTTAAAACTTTACATTTTAGCCCTTACGCACTCGGAAGTGCGCTCATTGCAGCGATGAGTTAGATCGCCACGGCGTGCGTTGGTTATGCTGACGTCCATGCTCTAAGGACGATTGTCGCGACGATAGGTTAGATTGTCGCGACGATAGGTTAGATCGTCGTGGCGAGTGCTGTTTTGTACAACGCTCATCCAAATGACGATCGCCGCGGCGAGCGCTGGTTTCGTCACCAGCTTGAGCGTGAATAACGCTCGCTGCGACGATGGGTTATATCACCGCGGCGAGCATAAACAGATCTGTAGCTTTGGATCTGTTCATACAGTAACCATATACACTCCAAACGGATTTTCAATCAATCATATACACTGATTTCAACAAAAAATCCATCAATCATTATTCCAAACTTGCAGATCATCAACAAATTAAAATTAATCGATTAATAGATTTCTTAAAACATGCTTTTAAGGCAGATTTTAGGCAGATTCTATAAGGCAACATAATATCATCAATTACATGTTATCAACCATCCACATAAAAACTGTAAAATTTGGTACCCTAGGCTCTAATACCACTGTTAGGAAACGATCCATATACGCAGCGGAAAACAAAAACATAATACAAAGATCGTTCCAAAGAGCCAAGATCAAAGGTATAATTTTACAGTCTATATTAAAGTAAAAATCTACAGAAATTAATCATGAGTTTAGAAAAACATACGCACGTTTGGAGGCTCCTCCAAATTTGTCTTCGAACGTTTTTGCTACCGACCCAAGTGCAAGATCGAACCGACGTAGTCCACATGAAGACAATCACAAAGAACTAAGGAGGGATTTGGTAAATTCTCCTTAGCTTTAAGAATCAAGAAGAAATGAAGAGTGTTTGATTTTAGGCAAAAATCAATTCTAGCATGAGAGAGTTTAGGCGCTGTAGCTTTTTTCTTTTCAATGAATTGAAAATAATGAATGACTTATTTACTTTTCAATTAACACTTTTCTTTTATAGTGATGTTTTAAATGCCCTATTCCCATATGGAATAGGCTTGGGATCCAACCCAAACACCCCATGTTTCCAAACACTCCCAATTAGATATTTATTTTAATTCATCATTATCTTCAATTAAAATCAATTAATATATATTTAATATATATATTAACATTTAACAATAATGATAATTTATTTAATATATGCTAACACATATTTAAATGTAATTTCACTGTGAAAAATTAAATAAAAGGCTACGACCTCAGCAAATTTAATTGCACTGTGAAATTACCAAAATACCCTTTCCACTAAAAAAGATGAAAATGCCCTTCTTACTTCCTGAGTCTTAAATTATCTTCTATGTGTGTGACCCATAGGCTTCTCATCATACCAGTAGTGTAGAGTATCGCGATTAACACCAATTAATCGTTTCACTAATACACAGACCAAGATTGGCCCCTAGCAAGGCATCATGGCCACCCGATAGATTCGGATTCAGCAAAGTAGCTACCTGTCAACGATATGGTTACCGTATAATTCGATTCTTTCATCATATGTTATCTCGATGAGATGAAGGCATAGAAATAGTGTCAACCTTCGGTTACTCTCGATATTATGTATTCAGTTTCTGGACCAATGACCTGTATCATAATTTGGATAGAGCAACAACTCAATCCCACTATGGCCACAGTTTTAGTGTCATTGCCATATACTGAATTGCACCGTCAGATAACTTCTCTCGTACCCGGGAGTGATGAATCCTCTGTCTATCCACCATAGTCTTGATACACTCCTTGATGCAACCAATCACCACAGTATTGACAGCTCTTAAAAGAACTGCGTTAGGCTAGTGTCAAACTGCACCAATCGATGCACAAGGCGCTCTGGTGATCTCAAGTCTAAGGATCACATTTACCACCATTCGTTAGAGGATTTTTTTCATAGACACTAGGGTTATCATCCATATGGAATCCTCTGGTGGGTCTATCCAGTGAACTTGCTGTGGTAAAATCGCCTACAGCAAGCACCCATGTGTTGCAACAGGTTATCACCAAACAATATTGACAAGTGAGATCAGTCATTGCCTTTCGACAGGGTCATTTGACACCATGATAGCCTTATCATATTATCTGTGCCCTCACTTCAGAATAATACTGGGGCTACGGACGTTTCTAGAATGGCCACCATATGTGCTTATAGGGTTATCACTATCAAGATTTGAAACACTTGATACCCTCATCACGGTTCTACCATTCTAAGGACATATATCAATACATATTGCAATAATAATGATTTACGCGATATAGAATAAAATGTCTTTTATTGATTAATGAACATTATTACAAAGAGTCAATTCTACTATAATTGATTGGCTCTAGGGCATCTACTCTAACAGTTTAGGGTTTAAAGATTCACACGTCGTCCAGGAGCTCCGATACCATGCTTCATTTTCAATATTATTTGTACTTCAACAGTACAACCTAACTAAAATATATACACACTCAACAATTACAAATATACCCTTTACACTATATATACTTAGTTTCCAACAGTTATTAATGTTATTTCTATTACTTTTAAAGAAACATGGAAATTATATTGATACAAAGTAGTGGATACATGTGGGCAAGAGTCCACTAGCAGAATAGTAGCATCCCCCAGTGCGGCTACTAGTATAAAGTCGATATGTTGATTTCTATAGCTATCTATACAGTTATGATAATACCAAAGTTACCTGAAGCTAAACAGCCCTCAAAAACATTTAATTTAGAGTTGCTTACCAATCAAAATAAATGTTATTTATGTTTGTATTTTCTGTTCAGGATTTACGGCTTATTGCTCCACCTGGCAAGACAAAGGAAGATATATAACTTTTTTTCAAGCTTTGTGACCCTGAGAAAAGAGAGCTACGGTGCTTTGTTGTTTTCTATTGTATATTTATGTTTGTGAGTGTATTTTTTTTTCTCTTCTGGAATAACTCCATTTGATTTAGAGATTATTTTTCTACGATAACAGCTATGTTGGAAGGCTTTTTGTGAAGAGTACTGGTAATCTAATGGAATATTTGGCAAAACTAAATAAAATGGCTAGCTATGATCCTAATGAAGAAATCAAACTCTATGAGGTTTGTTTCCTATTTCTTATCTTTCATGAGAAGCCTTAAATGAATGGTGGCGAACTCAAGCTGAGTAGTTTGAGAATTTCTTAGTCCATCACTTTATTGGTAAAGCTGCAAAAAGGATAGGTTTCTCTTCAATTATTGTGACTAAGGATTGGATTGCTATAGTATTTCAAACTTATTTTCTATTTTACTTATTCAATAGTTAATGCAAAATGTATTTAGTACTGTATTTGGAAAAAAAAAAAAAAGGGAAGGATCTGAGCACTCAAAATTCTCGAGGAAAAATGGTCTTCAATTAGCAAAAAAAGCAACTTCAGTGGTTTTTAAAAAGATATATGTTAAAAGTAGTTAATCACACCGTTTTATGAAATTTAAAGTTTGGTGTGCTAACAGTTTGTGGCCCCTTAGAGATTTATATTATTTCTTATGTTTTGGAGATGATTTCCTTTAGTTATGCTTGGACTTGAAGCCAATGTCATCCTTGCCTGTGAGCATAAAATTATGATAATTTGGTGCTCTCTGCCCTAAAGTGTGTAGGGTACTTGCTGGTATGCAACTCGTTTTAGGTCCACTTGTCGGTCTCTCCATGCTTTGGTTATTTGGAGTGACTAATATATTAAGGGTTGACTTTTAATATTGTCCTTTAAAAATGTGGACCATGAAGAGTTGAGTTGTCTGAGAGCTGAGTTCTCTAGTTACAAGGTTTTATGGTTTCAGTCCATTCTAGTGGTTGCATTGGAATGTTGGTTTATTTGATAATCAGTTAGCATCTCATATTTAAATTTGCATGGTTATGCATTATTTTGAGGATGGTAACTTACTTATGTTTTGATATTCGGGAAATTATGTTTGAGCCCAGTGTGATGTGCGAACCCATTGACTATAGATATACATTTCAAGCTAGCAAGGTAAATGTTATGCATAACAGACATGGTGTGATTTGTTTTCCCTGTGATAATGTTTAACTTCGGCACCGTCTCTATTGCAGCTTCAAGATGGAGATATTGTTTGCTTTCAAAAATCTCATACAGTTGGAAGTGCTGAACAATATCGCTATCCATATGTGCCTTCATTTTTGGACTATGTGCATAATCGGCGAGTACACCTCTATGGTTCCTATTGTATTCAGAAAATTAAGCTTTTCTTTGATATTTATTTTGTTTTATTATTGGTTTACAATATCCCTGCATTTGTGATTTATCTCTTTGCTTTTTTGTAGTGAACATCTTTCTTGTCATCCCTAGACATTGTGTTTATTGTTTTTATAATTAACTGTTATTCATCAACTTGTCATTTAACTTTGCTAAATTTTGCATGATTTTGTGTGGTAGGTGGTTGTTCACTTCTGATCTCTTGAAAAGCCGAAAGAAGATGATTTTTGTCTAGAGATGTAAGGGCTTAATATTAGATGAAGTTGAATTCTGTAATTTTACTGCAGATTTATCTTTGTTGATTGTGCATTATTTTATGTATATGTACATTACCGAGTAATTGTATCTGATGCTATTGTGTTTTGAATGTCAAGGTTAAAGCTTTTTACGTATGATGATGTTGTAGAAAGAGTAGCTCAGAAATTGAATTTGGATGATCCATCTAAAATTAGGCTTACATCACATAATTGCTACTCTCAGCAACCCTAACCTCAACCTATTAAGTACCATGGCATTGATCATTTGGCGGATATGTTGATTCACTACAACCAGGTAGTATTCCTGGTCGTAGTTAAACTGGGATGTTGAAATTTAATGTAAAATATAATATTATGCTTTTTCTCATCATGTTCTTGGACAGACTTCTGATATATTGTACTAGGAAGTATTAGACATTCCTCTGAAGAATTACAAATTCTAAAAACTGGCAAAGTAGTAGTTCATCATGCTATTAAGGATGAAGTGAGTATGTTGATCAATTTCTTAAGTTACTCTTAAAGATGTTGAGCCTTTTCCTGCTTTTTGGTGGGATCTATTTGTGGCTTTGTGCTTCACATTTTTACTTTAATCTAAATTTCTGGAGCAGGTGGAGTTGTCTCATCCTTATGCATAACCTGGGTTGCTAGAAGTTTTCAATCATAAGATTTACAAGGTCTAAAGTTTTCTTTCATAAGATTTACAAGGTATTATTCATGCGAACAAATTTTAATCTCTACTTGGTTCCTCTCAAAACCTTGAAGGTCCTGAAAAAGAAACTCCTGTTGGAATGAAGGGAGCTCAGGAGACCACCAAGTCCAGTAGTGAGGTCATCATGTCTCTAATTAGGCTTGGGGAAAATTTTGATCGTTAAGTAGAACTGATAGGTTTGCAGAACATATTGGGGAATCCAACTGCTACTTTAGAGCTATCTAAAAGGCTCCTCTCTCCAGGAATAACGGATTTCAGAAATGATTCATCAGATGAGTTCATCGCATCTATTTCTTCTGAAGTTTCCATTGTTCAGGTTAATACTTAGTCCATTTTCTTCTGTCTATTCCCTTCTCTTTCAACTTTCCATTTCATGCTCTCCTTTTCCCAGGACAAGGTAGTCTTATATGCACTTTTGAAGATGTTAGAGAGCAGAATGTCCAATCTGAGCGCTGAAGTTGCCTTGTGGTCTAGTAAGTTAGCAGAAACAGAGGCAAAGCTGAAGAGTTCTGAATCATCAGATGTGGATCATAACTCCAGAGTTGAATCTCTAGAGGCTGAACTGATCTGTAAAGAAGCAGAGAATGAGGTTTTGAAGAACCAAGCTGTTGTTTCAAAGCTGGTATAGATGTATGTAACTTCCTAGATTATAGGGATCACATTAAAATCCTTTATTATAGGGATCACTTGTATCCTAATAGAGATTAATCACCTACCTAGTTTAGAACACTACAAGTGTATATAAATATGTATCCTTTTAAGTTATGAATGAGAAGTGTGTGTGAATATTCATCCTTAGTAAGTTTGTTTACATGGTATTAGAGCCTTAAAAGGTAATTAGGGTTTGGGTTTCAAAATTGGGAAATTAGGGTTTGGGTTTCAAAATTGGGAAATTAGGGTTTTGGGTTTCAAATTGGGAACACCTGTTTAGGTTGATATTTGTTCAACACCGCCACCCTAGGGAGATTCAGCAACTGTTGATCGACAAAACCCCGAGTTCTGGCCACCAGAATCCCCGCGAGTGAGCTCTACGCACCACCTAAAACTCCAGTGAATAGTACCATGCGCCGATGCGTGAGAGCGCATCCACCACTGAAATCTCCTCCGATTCTCTTTGTCTGCTTCGCCGATACTTGTATAGCACATTTTCGTGCTGGATTAGGAAATCTCTTACTGATTCATTGCTATTCTTTGTTTGGATATTTATGAGGTTTTAGTTGTGATCTTTCGGCACTTTGTTTTCGTTTGGTTATTGGATTTTTGTTGTGCTATGGCCTCTGGTTGGTAGTGGCTATTGATTGATTTGGTGTGTCACTGAAATTTGGTTAGTTTGCTTTGTTTTAACCGTTTGTTGGTGTACATTAGGATTATCGTCTGTTTAAGACATGTCTGATACAAAGCCAGTGATGGAAATGATACCGACGATGTCGAAAATTACATAACGTAAGCTTATTGGTATAACTAATTACCATGATTGGTGTAAAACTATTATATTGTATTTGAGGAGTATTGATAAAGATGATCATATGATTGATGATCCACCTGAGGATGATTCAAAAAAGACATGGCTTCGGGATGATGCTTGGTTGATTCTACAAATATGGAACTCTATTGACGGTGAGGTACTTGGCCTAATTAATCATTGTGAGTTTATTAAAGAACTGATGGATTATTTGGAGTTTCTGTATTCTGGAAAAGGGAATGTTTCTCATATTTATGAAGTGTGTAAGGCATTCTACCATGCAGAGAAACAAGATAAGTTTCTTACAGCTTATTTTATGGAGTTTAAGTAGACTTATGAAGTGTTGAACATGTTGTTACCCTTCAGTGCTGATGTCAAAGTTCAACAAAAACAACAGGAGCAAATGGCAGTCATGAGTTTTCTTGCAGGTCTTCCTTTTGAATTTGAGACTGCTAAGTCTCAGGTTCTAGCCAGTCCAGAGATCTCTTCATTGCAGGATGTCTTTAGTAGGGTACTTCGCATAGAAGGGACCCCACCGGCTCAGTTTAGTGGTGATCTGGTCAGTCAAAAGAATGACTATGAATCTGGGCGATCACAATTTGGAAGTGGCAACAGAGAAGGAGGGTCAAATAGTAATATGGGAGGAATTGTGTGTCACTATTTCCATAAGCCAAGACACATGAAGTGTGATTGTAGAAAGCTTCAGAACATAAATAAAAGAAATCCCTCTACCTATGTTGCATCCACTAATGATACTTCGGATCAGTCAGTTATTATCCCTGCAGATGAATTTTCCAAGTTTTCATTGTATCAGGAATCATTAAAAGCTTCACCTACTCCTATCACGACTATGGCTGACTTAGGTAAGCCAAATACTTGTCTCCTTTCCTCATCCTCCAAATTCGTCATTGAGTCTGGTGCAACAGATCACATGTCAGGTAATCCCAGTCTCTTTGCTACTTATCAATTAAAAACCCTTTTGAATGTGACTTTAGCAGATGGGTCACCATCTTACGTTCTTAGGTCTGGCACAGTTACCCTTACTCCACAGCTTCCCTTGTCAAATGTCTTACATTTACCAGATTTTTCTTTCAATTTGATTTCTGTTAGCCAACTTACTCATGCTCTTAACTGTTGTGTTTTATTCTTTCCCGATTATTGCTTGTTTCAAGATCTTACAAAGAAGAAGATTATTGGTAAAGGACATGAATCTGGAGGTTTATATATTCTCGACAGACCAAAATCTACACCTGTCACTTGTTCTAGCATTGCATCCCCGTTTCAAGCACATTGTTGTTTGGGCCATCCATCTCTTCCTTCATTGAAGAGATTGTGTCCTCAATTTAATAAAGTGTCTACATTAGAGTGTGAGTCATGTTAGTTTACTAAACACCATCGTGTCAGTTCTAGTCCTAGAGTCAATAAAAGAGCTAATTCTCCCTTTGATTTAGTTCACTCTGATGTTTGGGGTCCCTGTCCAGTTCTGTCTAAAACTGGTTTTCGATATTTTGTTACATTTGTGGACGATTACTCTCGTATGACTTGGTTATTCTTAATGAAAAATCATTCTGATTTGTTTTCTTATTTCTATGCTTTTTGTACTGAGATTAAAACTCAATTCAATGTTTCTGTTCATACATTGCGCAGTGATAATGTAAAAGAATATATGTCAGTTTCTTTTCAAAATTACATGACTCAGAATGGCATTCTTCATCAAACTTCATGTGTTGATACTCCATCTCAAAACGGAATAGTAGAACGGCAAAACAGACATCTTCTTGAAACTGCCAGAGCCTTATTATTCCAAATGAATATTCCTAAACCATTCTGGGCTAATGCAGTTTCCACTGCCTATTTTTTGATTAACCACATGCCGTCTTCTGTCCTTCATGGTGAGACCCTGTACAGTATTCTTTTTCCTAACAAAGCATTATTTCCTCTTGAACCTAGAGTTTTCGGTAGCACTTGCTTTGTTCGGGATGTTCGACTGTCAGTCACTAAATTAGATCCCAAGTCCTTAAAATGTGTCTTTCTTGGTTATTCTCGATTTCAGAAAAGATATCGGTGTTATTGTCCAAGTCTTAACAAGTATCTTGTTTCCATTGATGTTGCCTTTCTAGAAGAAACACCATACTTTCCCTCTTCTCCTGCAGATCGTCAGAAGGATGATGATAATGATGATTTGTTAGTTTATACCTTCACTTCCACTGCACCGATATCTGAACTGGCTCTTGTCTCTGACCTTGTCACTATTCCTTCGCTTCCTACATTGGCTTCTATCTCTGATCCTGCTCCTGTCAAAGTCTCCTCTCGTCGTCCACCTCCTCCTGTTTCATGTTCGGCACCAACTTCTTCGTCATCCGATCCAGTTTCAAGTGATGATCTTCCTATTGCATTGCGAAAAGGTAAACAACAGTGTACTTATCCTGTTTCTTCTTGTGTTTCTTATGATCATTTGTCACATTCATCATGCTTCTTTATTGCTTCCTTTGATTCTATTACTATCCCTAAAACTGTTCATGAAGCCCTTTCTCATCCTGGTTGGCGTAATGCAATGATAGAGGAAATGAATGCCTTAGATGACAATGGTACTTGGAAATTGGTAGATTTGCCTTCAGGGAAAAAAGCAATTGGATGCAAATGGGTGTTTACAGTTAAAGTTAATCCAAATGGGTCAGTTGCTAGACTAAAAGCTCGTCTGGTTGCTAAAGGATATGCTCAGACCTACGGAGTTAATTATTCTGATGCTTTTTCCCCTGTGGCTAAGTTCACCTCTATTCGGCTGTTTATCTCTATGGCAGCTACTTATGATTGGCCTTTGCATCAGCTAGACATCAAGAATGCTTTTCTTCACGGCGATCTTCAGGAAGAGGTATATATGGAGCTACCTCTTGGGTTTGTTGCTCAGGGGGAGTATGGGAAAGTATGTTATCTTCGCAAATCTCTGTATGGTTTAAAACAGAGTCCTCGTGCTTGGTTTGGAAAGTTCAGTCAGGCTATTGAGAGATTTGGTATGTTGATATGTAAAACTGACCATTCTGTTTTCTACAAACGGTCTAAAACTGGCATCATTCTTCTATTTGTGTATGTAGATGATATTGTTATTACTTGAAGTGATAGTGTGGGCATCACATCTCTTAAGTCTTTTCTCCATACCCAGTTCCACACAAAAGACTTAGGGATATTAAAGTATTTCTTGGGGGTTAAAGTTACAAGGAGCAAACGAGGTATATTCCTCTCTCAGAGGAAATATGTGCTCGACTTATTAACTGAGACAGGGAAATTGGTGGCAAAGCCATGTAGTGTTCCGATGGTTCCTAATATGTAGCTTACGAAAGATGGTGAACTATTTGGAGATCTTGAGAAACATAGAAGATTGGTTGGGAAGTTGAACTATCTTACGATGACTCGTCCAGGTATTGCATATTCAGTCATTGTTGTCAGTCAGTTTATGGCCTCCCCAACAGTTCATCATTGGGCGGCTTTGGAGCAGATCTTGTGTTATTTGAAAAGAGCCCTTGGATGTGGTATATTATATGCCAATCATAGTCACTCTCATATTGAATGTTTCTCAAATGCAGATTGGGCAGGTTCTAAGGTAGAAAGAAGATCCACATCAGGCTATTGTGTCTTTGTCGGAGGAAATTTAATATCATGGAAGAGTAAGAAGTAGAATGTTGTGTCACGATCAAGTGCAGAGTCGGAATATAGGGCTATGGCACAAGCTGTTTGTGAAATAATGTGGATATATCAGTTCCTGACTGAAATAGGCCTTGAAACTTCAATACTAGCGAAATTATGGTGTGATAACCAAACGGCTCTTCATATTGCATCTAATCCAGTGTTCCATAAATGAACAAAACATATAGAGATCGATTGCCATTTCGTCCGTGAGAAACTACAGCAAGGTCTGATTTCCACTGGGTACGTGAAGACTGGAGAACAATTGGGAGATATCTTCACAAAGGCTTTGACTGGGATTCGAGTTAATTATCTTTGTAACAAGCTGGGTATGATTAATATCTATACTCCAGCTTGAGGGGGAGTGTTACAGATGTATATAACTTCCTAGATTTTAGGGATCACTTGTATCCTAATAGAGATTGATCACCTACCTAGTTTAGAACACTATAAGTGTATATAAATATGTATCCTTTTAAGCTATGAATGAGAAGTGTGTGTGAATATTCATCCTTAGTACGTTTGTTTACAAGAGCAAAATGCTTCCAGCTCCCAAAAGAAGTCTCTATTCCTGGAGGTTGAATTGATCAAGAAGCAAATAGAGAATAAGGCTTTGAAGAACCAAGCTATTGCTTCAGAGCAAAAAGCTTCCAGCTTCGAATAGAAGGCTCTATTCCTGGAGGTTGAACTGATCCGTAAGGAAGCAGAGAATGAGGTCTTGAAGAACCAAGCTATTGCTTCAAAGGAAAAAACTTCTAGCTCTGAACAAAAGGCTCTACTCCTGGCGCGGATGATTCTGAAGCGGGATAAGTACTCAAAGGATTTGTCTGATGCTGCTTCCAACTACCCAGCTCATTGAAGATTCCAATGCCTTTGGGAATTCTAAGGATCAAGGTGCTGATCTACTTATGTTCCCTTCTTCAAGCTACCCAAGACCAAGCTCCCTGATCACTTGGACCTGGATTCATTCGAATATTGTTTTTGCTTCATATCTACAGAGTAAAATTCTGGAGAACATATTGGAGAATCCAGCTATAGCTTTAGAGCTATCTAATGTTAGAGTAGATGCCCTAGAGCCAATCAATTATTGTAGAATTGACTCTTTGTAATAATGTTCATTAATCAATAAAAGGCATTTTATTCTATATCGCGTAAATCATTATTATTNGTGTGATTGTGTGGTTTTGAAAGACTCGCCATTGTAAGTCTCTGTAAGCTGCAACTTAGTGGTTCAGCTTTGTGAGTGGGACTGGGAGGAGAGTTGGGAATTTTGGTGTAGGTGGGAAGATAATTGGCATGAGGGACAGTTTGGGAAATCTAATCTACTTTGTAATATACAACTTTTGAGTTTATTACGTAATAAACTTTGCTATCTTAATTTAACCTTACAGGCATTCCCTCCCTTGCGTGGACCCCTTTTAGTTAATGAGTAACGTTACCGTTGTTGATTGATATACATTGAATTTGTGTATCGAGATTAAATTTTAATGATTTATTTATTATCTGTTAATTAATATTAATGATTAAGATTATGTTAAGATTATGTTGTGTTATTGGGTATATAAATTTAAACTTTTTGATAATTTTATTATTTTTTTAATTAATATCCACTGATATTTAATGTCTTATCACTAGAGTCAATGTGGGGCACGTAGATTAGGGCAGTGGGCTTGGTGGAACATTTCATAGCATGATTTGATTTGTTTGGAATAAGTGATAATACATCTATCTATCTAATCTTATATTAAATTAAAGGGAGAATGACATTTTCCTACTCAGTTTGGCAAAACGACATTGTCCACCCGCTTCAAAATGACACTTTTTTATTTAGTATTTTTTTTTTTTTGTTAATATTTGATTAAAGTAACAAAAATATCTTTAAATAGTTTATTTTTAATTAATTTATTATAAATTAAAATTTAATTAAGTTAAAATTTTTATTTAATTATTTATTAGTTTAAATATAAAGATATATTTTTTTATTTTATTTATTTAATTAATTAAAAATATTAAAATGTTATATTAATTAATAAAAATAAAAATCATAATATTATAAATTTAATAGGTTATTGAATAATAAAAATAAGATATTGATTATGATATAAATTAATAAATATTAAGATCATTTAATTTTAAAAAGTTTTATAACATTATTTTAATTTTTTAGATGAGCTTAATTATATTTTCCTTTTTGACTTTTTAATAGTTGATTTTTGTTAATTAAAAAATAATAAAATTTTTATAAAGTTAACTATTTAAGAATATTTTTATTTTTTTAATAAAATATTAATGAAAATAACCTAACAAAAATGAGAAAGTATCATTTTGAAATTTGAAGGCTGAGAAAGTATAATTAAGTGTCATTTTGAAACTTGAAGGATGAGAAAGGTAATTTCACCGAACTTTGGGTGGAAAAATGTCGTTCTTCCTAAATTAAATAGAGTAAACGGTTTTTCTCACCTAAGGATCCCTTAATGTCTAATGACACTTTTTCACCAAAATTTATATTATGTTAATATTCAAAATATAATTTACTTTCCAGACATTTGACAAGTTATTAGGAATTAAGAGGGGTTTTAAAGGGGAGAGATAGTAGATTGAATAGTAGTGATCAATTAAATATTTATTGTCGGAATTAGTCAAAAAATTAATTAAGAACAAGAAATTTTAGTTTTACAGTGCACTGATAATCAATGAGAAATCAGATGTTGAAGTAAGAGGAATTTTACAGAAAGGAGATCGGAGGCTCAAATAGTGATGATAGAGAAAATTTTTGTTATCAAATCGATTTTCGATAGTAACAAAATATTAACTTTAGATAAGAAAGTGATATTTTGAATTTTATTTTTTTTCGCGGAAAAGTGTTATTAAGATAAACCTAGGGTGGGAAAAAGTCCTATACTCAATTAAATAATTTATAAAATATCTTCAACACTAAAGCCTTGGCATCTTCGATGAATGGTGTATAACTAAATATGACTATATGAGTAACAATATGGTGAAATTATCATGAATAAGTGCACTTTTCGTAATTTTATTTAGAGTAAACGACCTTTTCCTACCCAAGGTTTGCTTGAATACCATTTTCTCACCCAAAATTTATATTTTGTTACTGCCCAAAACATATTTCATTTTCTTAACTAGCATTTGACGAGTTATCAGGAGTCAAGATAAAAAGAGTTTTGTAGATTGGAGGTCTGTGGATCAAATAACGGTGACTGATTAAATTAGGGTTGGGATAAATAATCTGGAAACCGAACCAAAAATTATGTTTTTTTACAAACCAGTTCGGTTTACAAAATTTAAAAAACCGAAAAACTCGCTCAGTTTTCGGTTTGGAATAATTTTCAAACCGGTTTAACTGTAAGTATAAAAGCAAAAATTATTTTTCACCTCGTACTCTCACTCACTAGTCTCTACTTCTCTAATCTCTATTTCTCTTCTCCAGTTCTCCACCTCCACACTTCCACAGTGCACAGTGCACACACCAGTCACCAGTGTCCACTCCACTCCATCTTCATTTCTTCGCACGTTTCGGTAGCACCTAGCAGTCTCCATTCTTCAGTCACTCCACTGTCCACATCGTAAGCAAACTCCACTCTCCAAGCTCCGATCTTAACAGTCCACACTCCACACCAACTGAGCAGGGCCACGCCGCCAGCAGTCTCCACAACAACCACCCAGTAGTCTCCACTGTCACCGTTGTCGCATTTCTTGAACCATTCTTGTCCAAGGTATGGACGAATTTTTATTCTATGCTAAGAATATATATGTTAGATAACTTGAATCTTAAAAAGTTTTGGTTATTGAAAAGTGGGAGAAAAAAGCCAGGACCAGGTTTTTTAGTTTATCGGTACCTATGATCATTATAGAGAGTTGAGTTGTGGCTCTCACTTTATAGACTGAAAATGGTTGAGGAAAATGGGTATTGTGTTAGAGTTGTCGTCTACTTCAGTATTAATGGGTAACAGAGACGCACTTGAGAGTCCCGCTACGTTATGAGGTGAGAGCAAACCTAGTATATAAACATACTTTTCTCTTGTTATGAGATGAGAGCAATTCATTCATTGTAAACGAGAGAATTGAGGCATATTACAATAATATTGACTCAGTTGGACGTAGCTCACATTGGGTGAACCAGGGTAAATCGCGCGTGTTATTTTTTTTGTTTACTGTTTGATTTGTTTTACTATTATATTTTGTTCACGTTGTTGTCTCTATTTCGTTTACATTGGGTTTCTTGCCTCGAGTTTCGGAGGAGTTAGAGAGTGAAAATGGTTGAGGAAAAAGAGAGTTTATTTGGGTTTGACTCATTAAGGGCAGAAAAGACACATCATGAGTATTTTTTCCCTTAAAATAAAATAGTTGGCTACTTACACTCAAATGTCAACTTTATACACTGGTTATGCGAATTTTTCAAAGCTCATCTGGGTGTGTCAAACAACCATGACTGAATCGAAGAGGAAGAAGAAGAAACATAGTGGTTCAAACAGAGGAGAACTCTATATGAATAAAATAATCAAACTAATAATATATTGATTTCTTTAATGCATTTGGTGGAAACTGGAAGTTTTATAAATCAGAATACAGGACCCCGTAGTTTAAATTTCAGAAGTCAATGTCAAATATATATTATATATAAACTAAATATTTAATAAAATCCTATTCCATGCGGTGCCTTGTGCTTGGCCTTGCACACATCTTAGGATCCAATACTTCAATTTTAAATTTGATGGACTTAGCTTTCACGTATGTTGGATCCATGCTTAATTTAATCTCCAGTGTTCCCCAGATGTTTGATGAAATGTGTTAAATAACTAAAAATAAAAGAGAAAATTTAGGGTATGTAAGGAATAGATGTGAAATGTATGCAAGGAAGGAAGTCCCTGTACATGGATTTGTCAATAGAGTATATTAAGAAACAAGGGATGATTGGAGCTGTGTAACATTTTGTTTTGTTTTTAAACTACTTGTATTTTTCCTTGGAATTTTGTGAGTTTCAAGAAGGTTCGTGGGGTGGGGTGGGGGAGGTGATGTAGTTGCAAGTTGCAAATGTGAATTGTAAATTACAAGACAAAAAAGCTGAAATTAGGTGTAAGTGAGGTGGAAAAGTAACCCGCCCGGCCCGGCTCGCAACGGGTTACTTCTTTTGGCGGATTGGTCCTAACTCGCCCGCCAACAAAAGCAGGCCGGGTTAGGCCCGCCATTTTTGGGGTAATGGTTGGCCCAACCTGGCCCGTCAACCCTAACTCGCCGGGTTAGGCTGCAGGTCGGGTCGGGTCGGGTTAACCCTATTTTATGATTTTTTTGTTTGTTTGTTTGTTTTATTTAGTTAACTTTTCAAATAAACAATTAACGATTTATAAATGAATAAATATAATTGTTTTTAGTTAACTTTTCAAATATCAATAATTCAATTAAATTAATTATTTTTTTATTAACATTTCAAATATTAATTCAATTTTAATACAATAAAATTGTAATATAAGAAAAATTAGATTTATTCATTCAATTGATGAAACTTTAGCATAAGAATGAATTATATTTTATACAAGACATGTAAATTTAAGAATAAGGCTTCAGTATTTAATTTTTTTATATTTTACGTACCATAAAAAATAATAATAACAATGTGTCAAATATTACGAAGTTTTATACATTTTAATATTTATGATTTAGAAGTATAGTTTAATATTATTGTGTAAAATTATTTGTGAGAGTTCAATCATAATAGTTTAATGAAAACAATTAAAAAAATATGAGAAACTTGAATAAAAAATTAATTTTTTATTTTTTTAATTTTTTTTGGGCCAAGCCAACCTGTCGGGTTGGCTATTGTAAACAAATAGCAACCCGTCGGGTTGGCGGGTTGCCATATAGCAACCCAGCTTGTCCGGGGGTTGGATTCAACCCAACCCATCTTATGAACCCTCTCTAATACAGATCAGATTAGGATTGATCTGTTTAACCTGATCCATTTGTTCTACCTCCATGTAACAAGTTTTAAATTTTATAAATTAGAAATGGATAACTGTTAATTAATTCTTATGTGTCCAAATTATCTCGAGATCAAGTCTGGAAAGAACCTCTTGTCTTCAAAAAAGGTACAGATAAGATTTGGTTTCTCCTTACACCTGTTATTTCACTTTTACTTTTATCTTATTATATTGATTTTATATACACTTTGGAATTATGTGATAGTGATTCTGTTTATTATATGATTGTAACATCCAAATTATGTGAGATTCAAACTTAATTAGTACATATACCAGAAATTCAAAGTATATTTTATTATTTTCATTATTAATATTTATAGTTGTTAATTGTCTATGATGATTTTCTTCGTATGCCATTAACTAATTCGGGAAATGTGGAATCAAGAGACTCCACTAACACCAATATTATGGGATAAAGATGATTTATGTTATGTTAAGTTTTTTTAATTTATAATTTCATGTTATGTTTAGTCATTGCCAAATTAAATTTATGTTATGTATTTGAGTTTATTAATGAGTATTGACTATTGAGTAATATGTAATTGAATTCTTTAAGTTTTTATTTCATATTCTGGATTCAATATCTACAAATAAGTAATTTAATATATTTTTCTTATAAAGAATACTACAATAATACCAAAATAAAAGAGAAAAATAGCGTGAAATTATATATAAAATAATAAATATTTGAATTTAGGGACTTAAATGAAACATTGAAGAATTTTAGGGGTTAACTTAAAAACCGATTAACCGTTAACCGAACCGAATATTCGATTCAGTTTACAATCATTTTATAATCGAAACCAATCCAATTTTCGGTTCGCATTTTCTCTAAATCGAATAACCGGTTCGGTTAACCGGATTATCCCACCCCTAGATTGAATATTTGATGTCGGAATCAGCTAAAAATCAATTAAGAACAAGAATCTTTAGCTTTACGGTAGTTGACAATCGACGAGAAATCAGGTGCTGGACTGAGAGGGGTTTTTTAGAGATGATACTAGAGGTTCAAATAGCGGTGACGGAGAGAATTTTTGCCATCGGAATCGGCTTTAGGTAGTAACGGAATATTGACTTTGAGTGGGAAAGTGGTATTTTGAAACTTATTGAGTCGTAAATGTCATTAAGGCAAACCTTGGGTGGGCAAATTTTTACTCTTTTATTTATTTACTGTAAGACAGACAACTGGTTTATAAAATGTATTTTGAAATTTGAAACTGCAAACATCTGCCTCCTTTCTTCATCAAACAGGTAAAAGTAAAACACACAACCTGCAACTGCAACTACTAAGTGCTACTCTTGACTATTTTTTTTTTTTTCATTTATGATTTAAATGTGAAGGTCAAACATGGCTCGGACTAAACAAACCGCTCGCAAATCCACCGGAGGCAAAGCTCCTCGGAAGCAACTCGCCACCAAGGTACCTTTATAAATCCTTTCCATTTCGGTTTTTTTTTTTAACATCTGTATTTACAGAACAAAAACTATTTTTCTTAATGACGTTTCAATTAGGTTAAATGGGTTGTGAATCATAAAACTTCATGGATATGGAATATTTTAATTTCCATTTTGCTATATTTATGTTCTTGGAGCATTAAGAAATATTAGGAAGGTTTAATAAGAGTTGGAGTAAAAACTATTAGTAATTTCTTGCCACATCCAAATGTCATGTTTTATAGATCTATAAAGCCTGAATGTGCAACTAGTTTTATGTTATCAGCCCATGTAAAATCAGATGATCTAGTCTGTTGTTAATTACAATGTGCAAGTTATGCTATAAAACTATATATGTCCTCAGCCATTTTGGAGAGGTTCATTGCTATTTGAGTATTGACCATAATTTTCAGTAACTGTTGCTTTTAATTCAATTTTAAGGCTGCAAGAAAATCAGCACCCACCACTGGTGGAGTCAAGAAACCTCATCGTTACCGCCCCGGAACTGTTGCCCTTCGGTACAGAATTTTATGCATCACATCACCAAGAACTTTTTCATTTTCCCTCTTCTGATGCTCTGCTTGAAAGAAATAAATACCAATTCAGTGGCTGATTTCTCTAAATGTTTTGAACAGTGAAATTCGGAAGTACCAGAAGAGCACTGAACTCTTGATCCGTAAGCTGCCCTTCCAACGTCTTGTCCGTGAAATTGCACAGGACTTCAAGGTAAATTTTTTGTTAGATTAAGTTTTCTCTCTTCTTATGTTTGTCCCTTTATACTATTTGTTTCATCATTGTTTATCTAATCCGAGGATCCAGTTTATATTCTTTCTACTTTGTTTCTGCTTAGACGGATTTGAGGTTCCAGAGTCATGCTGTTCTAGCACTTCAGGAAGCTGCAGAGGCTTACCTTGTTGGTTTGTTTGAGGATACAAATCTATGTGCTATTCATGCCAGGAGGGTAACAATCATGCCTAAGGACATCCAGCTTGCCAGGCGAATCCGCGGTGAAAGAGCTTAGATGTTCTGGTTTGTTTGTTCATTATATTCTTTGTTCATTTCGGTCAGTTGCCATGTATTTTACTGTTAGACTTACTATGAGACTCTAATCTGAACATTGATTTGCTTACTGAAACACTAAATCCCTGTACTCGCTCACTTGTTCTTTAAGACAAGGATTTGATATTCTGTTCTCTCTATTATATTGCTCTCTTTTCTCTTCTTAGTCATATTCTAAATTTATTTGCTATTTATTTTGAATGCTCTGAATTCAGAACTGGGTAAGTTGTTAGATCTCACAACTTCAGTGGCCAGAGAACTTATGGGATAATAATATTACCTAATAGTTGGCCATAACTCATAAGGGCATTTTTATCTTGGCTTTGTGGTTGGAATTCAAAGTTTTAACTACTCAACCCAACACGAGGGATTTTATTTATTTGAAACGACTGTTGAGGTATTTTGTGGCATGTTGCCTGACTTGTGGGATATAGTATTACCTAATAGTTGGCTAAAAGAGCATTTGAGTCCTTGACTTTGTGGATGGAAATCAAAGTTTTAACTACTAAACCCAACATGAGGGGTTATATTTATTTGAAATGACTATTGAGGCATTTTTGTGGTGCACTTTGCCTGATATTTTGTTTCTTATTTTTAACAAAATTCGCAGCCGGAACTTTTGTGAATTTGAATTTGAATTTGAATGATATGATGGAAAAGTGTTTTACAATATGTGATTTTGAACATATGCTTGTATCATTCTCTTATGCATTTTCCTATCGAAAACCTTAACTTATGCTTTTGTAATTTTTTTTTTTTTTTTTTTTGATAATTACTATATGTTGGTTTTGGTTGGGGGACTCTGATTGATTAAATTAACTGTTAACTTCCATTTGTCTACTTTCATTGCACCAAAAAAATTAGTGATTGTAATGAACCTGTTATAGATGTATATGACTTCTTAGATTATAGGGATCACATTAAAATCCTTGATTATAGGAATCACTTCTATCTTAATTTAGATTGATCACCTATCTAGTTTAGAACACTACAAGTGTATATAAATATGTATCTTTTTAAGCTATGAATGAGAAGAGTGAATATTCATTACGTTTATTTACATGGTATCAAAGCCTTAAAAGATAATTAGGGTTTGGGTCTCAAAATTGGGAAATTAGGGTTTGGGTTTCAAATTGGGAAAACCTGTTTAGGTTGAGATTTGTTCAACATCGCCACCCAAGGGAGATTCAAAAGCCGCTGATCGGCAAAACCGCCATCAGAATCACTGCGCGTGAGCTCCACGCGCCACCCAAAACTCTGGTGAATAGTAACACGCGTCGGCGCGTGTGAGCGCGTTCACAGCTGACTTCTCATCTGATTGTCTTTGTTTGCTTCGCCGGTACTTGTACATCACATTTTCGTGCTGGATTGGGTAATCTCTTACTGGTTCACTGCTGTTCTTTGTTTGGATATTTCTGAGGACTTAGTTGTGATCTTTTAGCACTTTGTTTTCGTTTGGTTATTGGTTTTTTTGCTTGCCGTGGCCTCTGGTTGGTGGTGACTATTGATTGATTTGATGTGTCACTGAAATTTAGTTAGTTTGCTTTGTTTTAACCGTTTGTTGGTGTGTATTGGGATTATCATCTGTTTAAGACATGTCTAATACAAAGCCAGTAATGGAAATTATACCGACGATGTCGAAAATTACAGAACATAAGCTCATTGGTATAACTAATTACCATGATTGGCGTAAAACTATTATACTGTATTTGTGGAGTATTGATAAAGATGATCATATGACTAATGATCCACCTGAGGATGATTCGAAAAAGACATGGCTCTGGGATGATGCTCGGTTGATTCTACAAATACAGAACTCTATTGACAGTGAGGTACTTGGCCTAATTAATCATTGTGAGTTTATTAAAGAACTGATGAATTATTTGGAGTTTCTGTATTTTGGAAAAGGGAATGTTTCTCATATTTATGAAGTGTGTAAGACATTCTACCGTGCAGAGAAACAAGATAAGTCTCTTACAACTTATATTATGGAGTTTAAGAAGACTTATGAAGTGTTGAACATGTTGTTACCCTTCAGTGCTGATGTCAAAGTTTAACAAAAACAACGGGAGCAAATGGCAGTCATGAGTTTTCTTGCAGGTCTTCCTTCTGAATTTGAGACTGCTAAGTCTCAGGTTCTAGCCAGTCCAGAGATCTCTTCATTGCAGGATGTCTTTAATAGGGTACTTCGCACAGAAGGTACCCCACCGGTTTAGTTTAGTAGTGCTCTCGTCAGTCAAAAGAATGACTATGAATCTGGGCGATCACAATTTGGAAGTGGCAACAAAGGAGGAAGGTCAAATAGTAATATGGGAGGAATTATGTGTCACTATTGCCATAAGCCAGGACACATGAAACGTGATTGTAGAAAGCTTCAGAACAGAAATAGAAGAAATCCCTCTGCCCATGTTGCATCCACCAATGATACTTCGGATCAGTCAGTTCTTATCTCTGCAGATGAATTTGCCAAGTTTTCATTGTACCAGGAATCATTAAAGGCTTCACCTACTCCTGTCACGGCTATGGCTGACTCAGGTAAGCCAAATACATGTCTCCTTTCCTCATCCTCCAAATTCATCATTGACTCTGGTGCAACAGATCACATGTCAGGTAATCCCAGTCTCTTTACTACTTATCAATAAAAAACCCTTTCGAATGTGACTTTAGTAGATGGGTCACCATCCTACGTTCTTGAGTCTGGCACAGTTACCCCTACTCCATAGCTTCCCTTGTCAAATGTCTTACATTTACCAGATTTTTCTTTCAATTTGATTTTTGTTAGCCAACTTACTCGTGCTCTTAATTGTTGTGTTTTATTCTTTCCCGATTATTGCTTGTTTCAGGATCTTACGACGAAGAAGATTATTGGTAAAGGACATGAATCTGGAGGTTTATACAATCTCGACATACCAAAATCTACACCTGTTGCTTGTTCTAGTGTTGCATCCCCGTTTCAAGCACATTGTCGTTTAGGCCATCCATCTCTTCCTTCACTGAAGAGATTGTGTCCTCAGTTTAATAAAATGTCTACATTAGAGTGTGAGTCATGTCAGTTTGCTAAACATCATCGTGTCAGTTTTAGTCCTATAGTCAATAAAAGAGCTAATTCTCCCTTTGAGTTAGTTCACTCTGATGTTTGAGGTCCCTGTCCAGTTCTGTCTAAAACTGGTTTTAGATGTTTTGTTATATTTATAGACGATTACTCTCGTATGACTTGGTTATTTTTAATGAAAAATTGTTCTGATTTGTTTTCTTATTTTTCTGCTTTTTGTACTGAGATTAAAACTCAATTCAATGTTTCTGTTCATACATTGCGCAGTGATAATGCAAAAGAATATCTGTCAGTTTCTTTTCAAAATTACATGACCCAGAATGGCATTCTTCATCAAACTTCATGTGTTGATACTCCATCTTAAAACGGAATAGCAGAACAGAAAAACAGACATCTTCTTGAAACTGCCAGAGTCTTATTATTCCAAATGAATATTCCTAAACCATTTTGGGCTGATGCCGTTTCCACCGCTTGTTTTTTGATTAACCGCATGCCGTCTTCTGTCCTTCATGGTGAGACCCCGTACAATATTCTTTTTCCTAACAAAGCATTATTTCCTCTTGAACCTAGGGTATTTGGTAGCACTTGCTTTGTTCGGGATGTTCGACCATCAGTCACTAAATTAGATCCCAAGTCATTAAAATGTGTCTTTTTTGGTTATTCTCGACTTCAGAAAGGATATCGGTGTTATTGTCCAAGTCTTAATAAGTATCTTGTTTCCATTGATGTTACCTTTCTAGAAGAAACACCATACTTTCCCTCTTCTCTTGCAAATCGTTCGAAGGATGATGATAATGATGATTTGTTAGTTTATACCTTCACTTCCCCTGCACCAATATCTGAATCGGCTCCTGTCTCTGACCCTGTCACTATTCATATGCTACCTACATCGGCTCCTATCTCTTATCCTGATCCTGATCCTGATCCTACTCCTGTCAAAGTCTACTCTCGTCGTCCACCTCCTCCTGTTTCATGTTCGGCACCAACTTCTTCGTCATCCGATCCAGTTTCAAGTGATGATCTTCCTATTGCATTGCAAAAAGGTAAACTATAGTGTACTTATCTTGTTTCTTCTTGTGTTTCTTATGATCATTTGTCACATTCATCATGCTCCTTTATTGCTTCCCTTGATTCTATTACTATCCCTAAAACTGTTCATGAAGCCCTTTCTCATCCTGGTTGGCGTAATGCAATGATAGAGGAAATGAATGTCTTAGATGACAATGGTACTTGGAAATTGGTAGATTTACCTTCAGGGAAATAGGCAATTGGATGCAAATGGGTGTTTACAGTTAAAGTTAATCCAGATGGGTCAGTTGCTTGACTAAAAGCTTGTCTGGTTGCTAAAGGATATGCTCAGACTTACAGAGTTGATTATTCTGATACTGTTTCCCCTGTGGCTAAGTTTACCTCTATTAGGCTGTTTATCTCTATGGCAGCTACTTATGATTGGCCTTTGCATCAGCTAGACATCTAGAATGCTTTTCTTCACGGCGATCTTCAAGAAGAGGTATATATGGAGCAAACTCCTGGGTTTGTTGCTCAGGGGGAGTATGGGAAAGTATGTTATCTTTGCAAATCTATGCATGGTTTAAAACAGAGTCCTCGTGCTTGGTTTGGAAAGTTTAGTCAAGCTGTTGAGAGATTTGGTATGCTGAAATGTAAAACTGACCATTCTGTTTTCTACTAACGGTCTGAAACTGGCATCATTCTTCAAGTTGTGTATGTGGATGATATTGTTATTACTGGGAGTGATAGTGTGGGCATCACATCTCTTAAGTCTTTTCTCCATACCTAGTTCCACACAAAAGACTTAGGGATATTGAAGTATTTATTGGGGGTTGAAGTTACAAGGAGAAAACGAGGTATATTCCTCTCTTAGAGGAAATATGTTCTCGACTTATTAACTGATGGTTCCTAATGTGCAGCTTACGAAAGATGGTGAACTATTTGGAGATCCTGAGAAATATAGAAGATTGGTCGGGAAGTTGAACTATCTTACGGTGACTCATCCAGATATTGCATATTCAGTAAGTGTTGTCAGTCAGTTTATGGCCTCCCTAACAGTCCATCATTGGGAGGCTTTAGAGCAGATCTTGTGTTATTTGAAAAGAGCCCCTGGACGCGGTATATTATATACCAATCATAGTCATTCTCATATTGAATGTTTCTCAGATGTAGATTGGGCAGGTTCCAAGGTAGATAGAAGATCCACATCAGGCTATTGTGTCTTTGTCGGAGGAAATTTAATATCATGGAAGAGCAAGAAGCAGAATGTCATGTCACGATCAAGTGTAGAGTCGGAATATAGGGCTGTGACACAAGCTGTTTGTGAAATAATGTGGATATATCAGTTCCTGACTGAAATAAGCCTTGAAACTTCAGTACCAGCAAAATTATGGTGTGATAACCAAACGACTCTTCATATTGCATCTAATCCAGTGTTCCATGAACGAACAAAACACATTGAGATCGATTGCCATTTCGTCCGTGAGAAACTACATCAAGGTTTGATTTCCACTGGGTACGTGAAGACTGGAGAACAATTGGGAGATATCTTCACAAAGGCTCTAACTGGGATTCGAGTTGATTATCTTTGTAACAAGCTGGGTATGATTGATATCTATACTCTAACTTGAGGGGGAGTGTTACAGATGTATATGACTTCCTAGATTATAGGGATCACATTAAAATCCTTGATTATAGGGATCACTTCTATCCTAATTTAGATTGATCACCTACCTAGTTTAGAACACTATAAGTGTATATAAATATGTATCCTTTTAAGCTATGAATGAGAAGAGTGAATATTCATTACGTTTATTTACAGAACCTTTTTAATTAACTTGTATTTTTGCTTTTTCTTTTCATAATTTTACATTGACGCACTTGGGAGGGTATTTGCTTTGTTGCTTGTAATGATGCAACTGGGTGGATTGATTATTAATGATGGTTTCTGATCTTAAATGCAATTTTAGAATCATTGTGTTGTTTCTCCTGATTGATATGAAGATTACGTAGCTTTTAGGTTTTCTACTTGTTACATTTTTTTTTTTTTTTAACCAATGTGTTCGGATCAGTTTATGCGTACCTTGATTAATCCTTGGGAGACCCAGTTATTATGTTTATGGACATTTAGTAATTTGATGTAACCAAGAAGTCTTGTTCCAATGTATATGGATAGTTGTTATAGTTGTTAATGTTCTAGTGACCAGGTACTTGTCCAGTATTAAGAAATATATCGGAATCCCTCAAATATGAATTTGTAGCATTGAGTACTATGCATTTGGAACAACTTAAAAGACATTAAAAGTTTTCATATGGCACTTCTAACTCTTAGTTTCAATGTGGCATATGCTTTATAAATCTCTATCCCATTTTAGCCGGTTCGACAGAACTTTTTACCAGGGAAAGGGATAAGCTCATTGGTTTGTGACTCAGTATGCCTTACTAGTTATGATTGGAAAGCATCCTTTGTATTAAGTGATATTGTAGGGCTTGGTAGAATGAATTGGGTTGCACTTGTTGGGCTCCTCCTAGACCTGGCAAAACGGGTCCAGACACGCGGGTCAGCCCATACCCGAGTAAAAAATATAGGTCATGGGTTTAATATGTTAGGCCTGTTTAATTTCCACCCGTACCCAGCCTGACCCATTTTTTGACGGGTTACTCGGGTAAACCCGCGGGTGCCGCGGGTACCCGTTTTTTTCAAAGCTGAACCCTAAGTCCCTAACCCACTAAGGCACTAACGCCACCTAACTCTAAAACAAACTTTCTCTTCTCTCTCGTGCCTCTGAATCTCTCATCATTGTCACTGATTCATTCTCTCAATCTCTCATCTCATCACTCTGTTCAGTGTTCACTTCAATAGACTCTCATCACTCATCACTGTCATCATCAGTGATCACTCTCATCCGCAAACCGTGATCCCATTCCCAGACCCACCGTCGTCGATCGCTGTCATTCATCCTCGTCGGCTTGTCATCTCCTGTCTCTCTCCGTCGCAAGACTCCATCATTAAGGGTATGTAGTATGTACTTGTGTAAAAATGTTCAAATTTTTGAGTTTTAGAGCTAAACTAGATGTTCTTAGATGTGAGACTCCATCCTGAGACCTTGATTGGATTGGTCCGAGGCTCTGAGCAGATGTTTGGATAGGTTGTGATTCTTGTGCTGATAACCAAAATCTCTATGAGCTTTTGTTATCATATTGAACCCCTTACTAAGCTTAATCTTAGTCTTTTTATTTTCTTATCTTTAAATTTTGTTAAGCCTAGAAATTTACTGGTAGTTCAGCTGTATTTGTTATGATTTTCTTTCCTCCTTTGACATGGTTACAAATTGTTACTAATGTTGTGAAGTGAACAATGAAATATGCAATCTTGATAAGGAAGATTTGATTGTGTTTCTTCAACCATTAATGTTTTGTATAGAATAATTATTGAAAGATAACATCATGATTGAAGGAGTTGGTTCTTGTTTTTGTTACCAGTGAGATCGGATACTGAGCTCTTTTCAATGTTCGATTTAGTCTCTAAAAGATGAAATCATGTGATTTAAAAACATTATTTTTTAAGATCTTTAGTGACCGAAGTGAGGGTTTTGACTGCTTTATTGTTTCTTCTTGTGTTTCTGTCATTTGAATATTACATTAGTTTGTTGTTGCTTAGAGCTAGTTGAAGAGAGTAGCAATTTCATGGATGAGGATGGTTTATCGAACACAAACCAGAAATTTTTCCAGCTCAAGGCCAACCCTTCCAATATTGCATTATAGATGTTTGAGCAATAAGATTCAGGTAAATGGCGCTTCTTGTATCACTTTCACTTTTATTTCTTGCTGACAGAAGTAGGATAGTTTAGCTTATTTTACAATTGAGTTTCTAAAAATGAACGATTTGCGTTAGTTTATTTGTTAGTGTAGGTAATTGCTCTGTTTGGTATCAAGTCTGTAAAATTTAGAGCTTCTCTTTGTTTTTGTTTTTTTTTTTATTGGTTTCGGGATTATGTTGATGTTTTATGTTATAGGATTTGAAGAGAGATCACTCAAGTCTTTCAGATCAAGTGAAGAACATGAATACTTGATTGTTTTCCTGGCCCTAGTGTTTTGGACAATCTTCAGAATCTCAGTGAGTTCAGATACTGATTTTGGCAATTGTTTCTCGCCTTTTTTTCTTTCTTTCGTTTTAGTGATTTTAATTGCTATTTTGGTATTAGGAATGAATATGAGCTTTTAAAAAAGAAATACATAGATGAGTCCTCTGAACAAAAGTGGCTTTACAATAGAGGTGATTGAGCTTAACACAATATTAGGTCTTCTGTCGATGTACCCTTAAATCAAGCGAAATTACTTGGTCCCAGTTCTGTTGTTGAATTTGACTCTTCTCAAGAAAATGGCTACAAATTGTTTCTTCTGGTTCTTCTAAAAAGCAATACAAGTTTGATTTTGTGTTTAAGCTCGAGGACAATCAGGTAATCCCTGATCTCATGAATGATTTTACAATGCAAAGCAATTGCTATAATGGATTTTGAACTGTTTATTTTAATCCTGGGTTTCTAATATATGCAGAGGCTGTTTTTACACAAACTAAACCTATTGTGACTTCAGTACTGGATGGCTATAGTCTGCATATTTGCATATGACACTGGAACTGGGAAACATTTACAATGGAGGGTACACCTGAAAATAGAGGAGTGAACTACAGGACTTTAGAGGAGTTGTTTGATATTTCTAAAAAACATACTGGTGTCATGAATATGAGCCATTTGTTAGCATGTTGGAGGTTTACAATGAGAATAAGTGACCTTTTAGTTGAAAACTCTAACCAACCTTCTAAGAATGTTTTTTTTCTGAATATTGGATTAGGTATTAGTTTATTTTAGTTGATATTTATAGTTTATTGCTTTTTTTTGTTTGTTTATGTGTATTGTGTATTATGATTATGTATTTGTTTATTTTGGTGGTATTTGTAGTTTTATATTATATGTTATTGTTTATTTATTTGTTATTTTGTTTATTTATTTGTTATTTGTTTTTTTGGTTCCTATTTGTTTATATTCTAAATTGAATTGCATTTAGAGTAGCTGTTTAGGGGGTGTAAATGTAAAAAATTAAAACTGCAGGAATTTTGGGGTGTAACTGTCATAATTGAAAACTATTGGGGGTGAAACTATAGAATTAAAATCTAAGAGAGAAAAAATGGTACCCGTGGGTCCACCCCACACCCGTTAGGGTAGGGTACGGTCCAATATTTTGGACCCGTATACCTCGACCTGTATGTCCCGTACTCGTTTGGACCTGACCCGTACCCAGCCCCACCCGCCCGTTTTTGCCAGGTCTAGCTCCTCCACAATACCCTAGTGCCATGACTATTAGCCTTTTAGGCCCTCTAAAATGCAAAATATGAAGGTTGCCTTGTGTAACGAATCCCACATTGAAAGCGTATTGGAGGGTCTAGGCTTATATAGGTGGAGTCTCTTCTACCTAATAGGTTAGCCTTTTGAGTGTGAAACTCCCAACCCATGACAAGTGGTATCAGAGCAGACCCATCTGTCCTTTTAATGTCCCGCCAAGCACCCATGTATGAGCGTCCATGTGTGATTTGTGGTCTACACGAGAGTGAGGTGACCAGTAGGCAGGGGCCCTACCTGTGACGAGGGCATCACAGGATTGGGTGGGGGAGAATATAATGAATCCTACGTCAAAAGCAATTGGGAAAGTCTTGGGCTTATAAATAGGAAGTCCCGTCCATGTGTAATTGTGGCACACGAGAGTGAGGTGGACGGGTAGGCAGAGGGCCCCACTTTTGACAGGGCATCAAAGGATTGGTAGGGGGAGAATGTACAAATCCACATCAAAAGCGTATTGGGAAGGTCTTGGGCTTATAAATAGGGGATTCCCTCCACCTAATATGTTAGCCTTTTGGGTGTGAAACTCCCCACCCGTGACACTTGGCTTCTTTATATCTTAGTCACTAACCGATATCCTTGCCCAAACTGAATTTCTGCTATATTTGTGAACACGAAGGTGAGTAGTCCATCAGAATATGCAGAAGTTCAAACTTGTAACCAATTATGGCTTAAAAATGTAGTTTTTTGGTCGAAAGGAGAAGGTTTTGTAACAAAATTTTATCATTTTATGTATAACTGATATGATAAAGACTATTTGATTGATACATCGTACATTTACATTCATTGAAACTCATTCATTTATGTTGTTTACATCAGTTAATATGCAAAGTTTGTACATGTAGAGCAAGCTATTACTAGTGATAGCTACCTACGTCGACAAAATTTGAAAATTTATATATATAAATAATACAATTTTGTCCCTGAAAAATTACTTTATTGGTTACCCTCATTTTTGAATCTTTCTTTTGGCCCCTCCATAGTTGATTTCCTTGCTCCACGGCTCCACCACTGTGTACTTCACGTATTATTCAAATGAAATATCGGATTTTTAATGCAATTTTTACAGGGTTTGATCGAATAATCTCATTGGTTACCACGCTAAATAACACTAATTTAAAAAAAGAAATAATCAAAAATTGTAAAGATTGGTTCGGTTTCTGAAGCTCATAATTCAAAGGTTATTGACGTAATTCAATATTCTTAAAGAAATTAGTGATGATTTTTAAATGTAATGATATATAGAACACAAAGAGATTTTCAAATCATATTTTCGTCAATAACAAATTCACCTAAATTATTAACAACCCTTAATCATGATTATTGGATATCATTAGGTAGGAAAGTGATCATAGTGATGTTTAAGCAATTAAAAGAAATTCTAATTTTTATCATTGTTTTAAAACCTGGACCGGAAGACAACCCGTTTTGTTGCTCGGGTCACGGGTCAACCGGCCAACCGATTGGATTGGAGTTAGCAATAATTTAATTTTAAAAAAATTGTTATTAACCCTTAAATTTTAGTATATTACAAAAATATCCCTAAAAAATTTCAAATTAGTCCCTAAATTTTTATTTATTTCAAAAATGACCTAAAAAACTACCAATTAATCCCTAAACTTTTGACATATCTTCAAACACCCTTAAAAATTACAATAGTTCCCTATAAATTTGAAATATTACAATACCCCCCTCAATCCTGACCGGACCGGAGAAGCTCCAGTCCTGGTCGAACCGTTCTGGTTTCAAAACAGAGATTTTTATAGGTTAAATGGTGACAATTATTGAATTATTAAGTATAAGTAGGTTAATTATTCAAGGGCCAAGTCTATTTGGTTTGGTTTTATAAAACTAACAAAAGACACTCTAGTTTTCATATGGTATTTTAACTTCTAATCTTAGTTTCATAAGCTTTATCAATTCCTGTCCCATTTTTCAAGGAAGGGGAAAACTTATGCTCGTAGATTTCTAAATATGCCTAACTAGTTAAAATATAAACCATGAAGGGTGCCTTGTAGTTAGAATTTCAGTCCAAAAGAAGGTATACATCTCGCTTTGGTTTTGTTTCATGTTGCCTAATTATGAATAAACGACTTTTTTCCACCTAAAATGAGGTTTAATGACACTTTCTCACCCACAGACTTTTAAATACCACTTTACTATCCAAATTTATATTTCGGTGGTGAACAGAGAGCAAACTCATCCAGGATATTGAGGCTTTTGAAGGGGCCAATGAGTTTTTTAGTGGTGGAATGTTGGATTTTAGTGGTTGGGATTTGTCGAAATTTGACTTAGGAGGCGGCTGCGTAAACCCTAATCTCTCAATTGCTGGCGATTGTATGGTTGGCGAGAGTAAGGTGTGAGGGGTTTTGGTGAGTGATGACCGAAGAAGAAAATGGTTGTGGTGTGGGATCGCAATTTGAAAATTGATATAACTTTGGATAGTAAAATGGTATTTTAAAAGTCTGTGAATGGGAAATTATGATTAAGTCATTATTTAGGTGGGAGAAAGTCATTTACTCGCCTGATTATATTGTTCTTCATTTAGGACTAAAATATTTGGCTCTTTTATATCTTTACCCAAATTGACTTTCTGAGTCCATATTAATTCGTGAACACGGAGGTGAGTATTAAGTCAATATGTAGCATCTATTGATTCAACCCACTGTCCTTCAACAAAAAATTTAAATAACATATATGCCAAAGCTATCCTCCAATATGGGGATTGTTGTGATATGGCATTGATTTATGCCTTACGTGGAAGTCAGAATTATAACTTGGGTGGTTAAAGTTATATTGTTAAAAGCAAAAGGGCATTTGAGGAATTTCTCGATTGGGATTTTTATGTAACCTAACCTAAATTGGTTTAGTCGATGGTGGGTGTGCTCCATTCTCGATCTTTCTCTCTTGGTTACAGAGAGAGAAAGGTTGTTACAAATGGTTGAGTTGGAACCTTGAAGATCGTTGATGGGATCAAACGGTGTTGGTAGGTTTAGTTTGTTTTTCTGATTCCTTTTCTCTTTGTGTATAAAAATGCCCATTAACTTCTGGTTTTTTATATGTATGAGAGGTGAGGAACATCTGGGTTTTTCGAGTGTATTATAGAGGGTTTTTCTCGGGATTCTTTGTGTAAAGAGAGAGAGAGCTGCAATCTCTGTAAGGTTTCCTTTTCTCATAGTAAAATTTTCTTTACTGCCCTAAAGAGTGGATGTAGGTAATCGAATTGATTACCGAAACACTATAATTCCTTGTGTACAGCTTCTTTTCTGTTTTTACTTTATGTTATTTACTTGTGTTATTTGCTACTGATTAGAAACTTAGGTTTGCACATTTTGCTTTATGCGGATAATCTCATGTTCAACAAGTGGTATCAGAGCTAGGTTTATTCTAGGTTGTGAGATTATTTTTCGAATTTGTGGTTGTCTAGGGTTAGATCTGAAATTACAGTTGTGCTTTCTTGACTTAGGGTTTCTTTGAGTCTTGAGTAGTTTTGGGGCTTTCACACTTTTAGTAACTGTGAGGTTTAGGAACCTAAATATGTCTAAGTTAAAGGTAGAAAAATTCACAGGGGATAATGATTACGGGTTATGGAAGATGAAGATGAGAGTTGTCTTAGTTAAGGATAGGTTGTCTACTACTTTGGAGGGTGAAGATAGCTTACCAGAGTCTTTATCCGAGAAGGAGAAGAAAGATTTGTTAGATAAAGCTCATAGTACTCTAATTCTAGGTCTGGGGGATAAAGTCCTAAGAGAGATTAAGAAAATGACCACACCAGCAGGGGTTTAAGAGAAACTAGACTCTCTATACCTGTCAAAGTCTTCTCCTAATAGACAAGCTTTAAAACAGAAATTTTTTGGTTTCAAAATGGATGAAAACAAATCATTGGGAGAAAATATGAATGACTTCATGAAGTTAGTACAGGATTTAGAAGGTCTTAGTGTTAAAGTTGAAGATGAGGACCAAGCTGTGATACTCATTAATTCACTACCCAAATTTTTTTCAAATTTCGTTGACACCCTTAAATATGGTAGACAAACTCTTAATCTAGATGAAGTAGTAGTAGCCATTACTGCTAAGGATACTGAATTCAAAAAGGAGGGTAAGCTAGATGGAGAAGGGCTTAATATCAAAGGTAGATCTGAGAAGAAGGTGTTTAAGAAAGGTCACTCTAGGGGTAGATCTAAGTCTAAATCCAAGTTTGTGAGGAAGTGCTTCCACTGTCATAAGGAAGGGCATTTCAAGAAAGATTGTCCAAATATAAAGAAGAGGTTAGGAGAAAAAGAGGCTAATGGCAATGTAGATATAGTCTCTAATGGATATGAAAGTTTTGATGTCTTGATAGCTTTTGATATAGAATCTGACTTTGAGTGGATTTTAGAATCTGGATGTACCTTTCACATGACTCCAAATAGGAGTTTTCTAATGAATTTTAAGAAGTTAGAATCAGGCAAGGTTCTAATGGGGAATAATGCAGTATGTAATGTCTTAGGCATTGGAGATGTCAAGTTAAACCTTCATGATGGTAGTTCCAGAGTTCTTACAGAAGTTAGGTTTATACCTGAGTTAAAAAGGAACTTAATCTCCTTAGGCAGCTTAGACTTAAATGGGTTTAGCTATAAGGCTCAAGGTGGAGTCCTTAAGGTTACTAAATGATCTCTAGTAGTAATGAAAGGAGAGAAAAATAATGGTTTATATGTTCTAAGTGGGTCAACTATTACTGGAATAGCAGCAGTGACTTCACAGAAGCCAAATAAGACTTCTATATGGCACAAAAGATTGGGACACATTAGTGAGAGAGGCTTGATAGAGCTGAGTAAGCAAAATGTCTTAGGAGGGGATAAAATAGAGAAACTGTCCTTCTGTGATAATTGTGTTTATGGGAAAATGAGTAGAATTAGATTTAATGTTGGAAAACATTGTCCTAAATCTATTCTGGATTATATTCACTTTGATGTGTGGGGGCCTACTAAGTGTCCTTCTTTGGGAGGCTATAGATTCTTCATTAATATAATTGATGACTTTTCTAGGAAAGTCTGAATCTATTTCTTGAAGAATAAATGAGAGGCCTTTAGGAAATTCAAAGAATGGAATGTTATGATAGAAAATCAAACTGGGAAGAAAATTAGGAAACTGAGAACAGATAATGGGTTAGAATTTATCAATGAAGAGTTTGATAGTTTGTGCAGGGAAAGTGGAATTCTGAGGCATAGAACAGTAAGGCACACACCCCAGCAAAATGGCATAGCAAAAATAATGAATAGGATTATTTTAGAGAAAGTCAAAAGCCTATTATCTTGTGCTAAACTACCCACCAGATTCTGGGTAGAGGCTGCCCCCACTGTTGTTTATTTAATAAATAGAATACATTCATCAGCCATTGATTTCAAAACACCCATAGAGGAATGGTCTGGACATCCTGCCAATTATAGTAACCTAAGAGTTTTTGGTTGTACTGTGTTTGTGCATGAAAAATCTAATAAGTTATAACCAAGGGCTATTAAGTGCATTTTTCTAGGTTATCCTGATGGAATAAAGGGGTACAAATGTTGGGATATTGTAGGAAAAAGGTGCATTATTAGCAGAGATGTTAAATTTAATGAGGATAAACTGGGTGGTTTGAGTCAGAAAGAGAGTGATTGTACAGGTAAGACAGAGGTGATTAACCTGGACCTAGGTGGAGAAGTTTCAAACCTTAATAATCCCCATTCAGATATTCAACAAGAAAACTCTCAAACTCAGGTGGATGAACCTAGCTTAGATGATAATGATGGTGATGAAAATGATTTGCAAAATTATCAATTAGCTAGAGATAGAGAAAGAAGGCAAATCAGATTACCTAGTAAATACTCACATGCTGATATGGTTGCCTTTGCCCTTCAAGTTGCTGAAGAGATTGATAAGGAACCTAGAACAGTTAAGGAAGCCATGAATAGTAGAGATTCTAGGCAGTGGAAACTGGCCATGCAGGAAGAGTATGATTCCTTAATAAAAAATCAGACCTAGGTTCTAATTAACAAACCTGAAGGTAGTAGGGTTGTTAAATGTAAATGAGTTTTCAAAAGGAATGAGGGTATACTAGGCGTAGAAGCACCTAGTTTTAAAGCTAGGCTAGTGGCAAAAGGCTTCACACAGGTTGAAGGGGTTGACTATAATGAGATTTTCTCACCAGTTGTGAGACATACAACTATTAGAATCCATTTATCCTTGGTAGCTCAGTTTGGTTTGGAACTAGAGCAACTAGATGTCAAAACAGCATTCTTAAATGGTGATTTAGAAGAGAAAATTTTGATGGAGCAGACTAAGATGTTTGAAAGGGGGTCTAAAAACCAAGTCTGTCTTCTGAAAAAATCCTTGTATGGGTTAAAACAATCACCTAGGCAATGGTATAGAAAGTTTGACAGTTTTATGGTGAGTGCTGGTTTTGTTAGAAGTAGCTTTGATGGTTGTTTCTATTTCAAATGTTTGTATGGTGAATGTTATATCTACCTGGCATTGTATGTGGATGATATGCTTCTAGTCTGTAAAGATCCTTCTAAAATTGTTAGATTTAAATGAGAGATGAGTAGGCAGTTTGAAATGAAAGATTTGGGGCAAGCTAGAAAGATCCTAGGTATGAATATGGAAAGGGATAGGAGAACTGGAAGACTTGTGTTATCTCAGAAAGAATATGCTAAAAAAATCGTAAAGAAGTTTAACATGTATGATTGTAAACCTGTTAAAACACCTTTAGGTCAACATTTTAAACTAAGTGCAGTCCAGTGTCCAAAAACAGAAGAAGAAAATAGGGAAATGGCCTGCATTCCTTATACAAATGCAATAGGGAGCCTAATGTATCTAATGGTCTGTACAAGACCAGATTTGGCCTTTGCAATCAGTTCTGTAAGTAGATTTATGAGTAACCCTGGAAAGAGTCATTAGGAAGCTGTTAAATGGATTCTCAGATATGTCAGGGGTACACTATCCATTGGTATTGTTTACAACAGAGGGCAAAATCAGGTGAATCTCATTGTAGGGGGTGTTGATGCTGATTATGCTAGAAATGTAGACAATAGAAAATCCATGATTGATTTCTGTTTTTCTATATGGGATAATTTGGTTTGCTGGAAGGCTAACTTCTAGGCTATAGTTACTCTGGCAACTACGGAGGCGGAATATGTTGCAATTACAGAGGCAGTAAAAGAATCAATGTGGCTCAAGGGAATGCTTAATGAGATGGGGTTGAATCAGCAGCAAGTTCCAATCAAGAGTGACAGTCAAAGTGCAATTTTCTTGTGCAAAAATCAAGTCTTTCATGAGAGGTCAAAACACATTGATGTCAGACTCCATTTTATCAAGAATTTGATTGAAGACAGAGTCATCAAGGTGGAGAAGATTCCTGGAAAAGAAAACCTAGCAGATATGTTCACCAAGGCTGTTTCTTTGGACAAGTTAAGGCTCTTTAAGAGCCTACTACATATTGAAGAAAGTTAGAGACAGATTTCCAGGGCAGTGAGGAATGGCAAAAATCAAATGCCAAGGTGGAGATTTGTTGTGATGCGGCATTGATTTATGCCTTAAGTGGAAGTCAGAATTATAACTTGGGTGGTCAAAGTTATATTGTTAAGAGAAAAGGGGCATTTGAGGAATTTCCCGATTGGGATTTTTATGTAACCTAACCTAAATTGGTTTGGTCGATGGTGGGTGTGCTCCATTCTCGATCTTTCTCTCTTGGTTACAGAGAGAGAAAGGTTGTTACAAATGGTTGAGTTGGAACCTTGAAGATCGTGATTTTTAAAAAAATGTTATTAATCCCTTAAATTTTAGTATATACAAAAATACCCTAAAAAATTTCAAATTAGTCCCAAATTTTTATATTATTCAAAAATGACCTAAAAAACTACCAATTAATCCCTAAATTTTGACATATCTTCAAAACACCCTTAAAAATTACAAATTAGTCCCTATAAATTTGAAAAATTACAATACCCCTCAATCCTGAACCGGACCGAGAAGTGCCAAGTCCTGGTCGAACCGGTCTGGGTTTCAAAACAGGAATTTTTATAGGTTAATGTGACAATTAATGAATTAATTAAGTATAAGATTAAGGTTAGATTAATTTCAAGGGCCAAGTCTATTTGGTTGGTTTATAAACAACTTAAAAGACACTCTAGTTTCATATGGTATTTTAACTTCTAAATCTTAGTTTCAATAGCTTTATCATTCCTGTCGTCCATTTTTCAAGGAAGGGGAAAACTTATGCTCGTAGATTTCTAAAATGCTAATAGTAAAATATGAACCATGAAGGGTGCCTTGTAGTTAGAATTTCAGTCCAAAAAAAGAAGGTTACATATCGCATTTGGTTTTGTTTCATGTTGCCTAATTATGATAAACGACTTTTTTCCACCTAAATGATGGTTTAATGATCACTGCACTTTCTCACCCACAGACTTTTAAAATACCACTTTACTATCCAAATTTATATTTGTGGGGGAACAGAGAGCAAACTCAGTCCAGGATATTGAGGCTTTGAGGAGGGGGCCAATGAGGTTTTTAGTGGTGGAATGTTGGATTTTAGGGTTGGGATTTGTCGAAATTGACTTAGGAGGGGCGGCTGCGTAAACCCTAATCTCTAATTGCTGGCGATTGATGGAGTTGGCGAGAGTAAGGTGTGAGGGGTTTTGGTGAGTGATGACCGAAGAAGAAAATGGTTGTGGTGTGGGATCGCAATTTGAAATTGATATAACTTTGGATAGTAAAATGGTATTTTAAAAGTCTGTGAATGGGAAATTATGATTAAGTCATTATTTAGGTGGGAGAAAGTCATTTACTGCCTGATTATATTTTTCTTCATTTAGGACTAAAATATTTGCTCTTTTTATATCTTTACCCAAATTGACTTCTGAGTCCATATTAATTCGTGAACACGGAGGTGAGTATTAAGTCAATATGTAGCATCTATTGATTCAACCCACTGTCCTTCACACAAAAAATTAAATAACATATATGCCAAAGCTATCCTCAATATGGGGATGTTGTGATTGGCATTGATTATGCCTTAACGTGGAAGTCAGAATTATAACTTGGGGGGTTAAAGTTATATGTTAAAAGCAAAAGGGCATTTGAGGAATTCTCGATGGGATTTTATGTAACCTAACCTAAATTGGTTTAGTCGATGGTGGGTGTGTCCATTCTCGATCTTTCTCTTTGGTTACAGAGAGAGAAAGGTTGTTACAAATGGTTGAGTTGGAACCTTGAAGATCGTTGATGGGATCAACAGGTGTTGGTAGGTTTAGTTTGTTTTTCTGATTCCTTTTCTCTTTGTGTATAAAAATGCCCTATACTTCTGGTTTTTTATATGTATGAGAGGTGAGGAACATTGGGTTTTTCGAGTGTATTATAGAGGGTTTTTCTCGGGATTCTTTGGTAAAGAGAGGAGAGCTGCAATCTCTGTAAGGTTTCCTTTTCTCATAGTAAAATTTTCTTACTGCCCAAAAAGTGGATGTAGGTAATCGAATTGATTACCGAAACACTATAATTCCTTGTGTACAGCTTCTTTTCTGTTTTACTTTATGTTATTTACTTGTGTTATTTGCTACTGATTAGAAACTTAGGTTTGCTTGTTTTGCTTTATCGGATAATCTCATGTTCTACAAGTGGTATCAGTAGGTATATTCTAGGTGTGAGATTATTTTTTGAATTTGTGGTTGTCTGGGTTGATCTGAATTACAGTTGTGCTTTCTTGACTTAGGGTTTCTTTGAGTCTTGAGTAGTTTTTGGGGCTTTCACATTTTAGAACTGTGAGGTTAGGAACTACTAATATGTCTAGTTAAAGGTAGAAAAATTCACAGGGATAATGATTACGGGTTATGGAAGATGAAGAGTGAGAGTTGTCTTAGTAAGGTAGGTGTCTATACTTTGGAGGGTGAAGATAGCTTACCAGAGTCTTTATCCGAGAAGGAGAAGAAAAGATTTGTTAGATAAAGCTCTGTACTCTAATTCTAGGTCTGGGAGGAAAGTCCTAAGAGAGATTAAGAAAATGCCACACCAGCAGGGTTTAAGAGAAACTAGACTCTCTATACCTGTCAAAGTCTTCTCCTAATAGACAAGCTTTAAAACAGAAATTTTTTGGTTTCAAAATGGTGAAAACAAATCATTGGGAGAAAATATGAAGTGACTTCATGAAGTTAGTACAGGATTAGAAGGTCTTAGTGTTAAAGTTGAAGATGAGGACCAAGCTGTGATACTCATTAATTCACTACCCAAATTTTTTTCAAATTTCGTTGACCACCTTAAATATGGTAGACAAACTCTTAATCTAGAGAAGTAGTAGTAGCCATACTGCAAGGATACTGAATTCAAAAAAGGAGGGTAAGCTAGATGGAGAAGGGCTAATATCAAAGGTAGATCTGAGAAGAAGGTGTTTAGAGGTACTCTAGGGTAGATCTAAGTCTAAATCCAAGTTTGTGAGGAAGTGCTCCACTGTCATAGGAAGGGCATTTCAGAAAGATTGTCCAAAATAAAGAAGAGGTTAGAGAAAAAGAGGGCTAATGGCAATGTAGATATTTGCTCTCATGGATTGAATAAGTTTTGAGTCTTGATAGCTTTTGATATAGAATCTGACTTTGGTGGATTTTAGAATCTGGATGTACCTTTCAACTGACTCCAAATAGGAGTTTTCTAATGAATTTAGAAGTTAGAATCAGGCAGTGTTCTAATGGGGATAATGCGTATGTATGTCTTAGGCATTGGAGATGTCAAGTTAAACCTTCATGATGGTAGTTCCAGAGTTCTTACAGATTAGGTTTATAATGAGTTAAAAAGGAACTTAATTCCTTAGGCAGCTTGACTTAAATGGGTTTAGCATAAGGCTCAAGGTGGATCTTAAGGTTACTAAATGATCTCTAAGTAGTAATGAAGGAGAGAAAATAATGGTTTATATGTTATTAGGGGTCAACTATTACTGGAATAGCAGCAGTGACTTCACAGGAAGCCAAATAGACTTCTATATGGCACAAAAGATTGGGAACATTAGTGAGAGAGCTTGATAGAGCTGAGTAGAAAATGTCTTAGGGGGATAACATAGAGAAACGTCCTTCTGTGTATTGTGTTTATGGGAAAATGAGTAGAATAGATTTAATGTTGGAAAACATTGTCCTAAAATCTATCTGGATTAATTCACTTTGTGTGAGGGGCCTACTAAGGTCCTTCTTTGGGAGGCTATAGATTCTTCATTAATATATGTGACGTTTCTAGGAAAGTCTGAATCTATTTCTTGAAGAATAAATGAGAGGCCTTTGAAATTCAAGAATGGAATGTTAGATAGAAAATCAAACTGGGAAGAAAAATTAGGAACTGAGAACAGATAATGGGTAGAATTATCAATGAAGGTTTGATAGTTTGTCAGGGAAAGTGGAATTCTGAGGATAGAACAGTAAGGCACCACACCCCAGCAAAATGGCATAGCAAAATAATGAATAGGATTATCAATCAAGGTAATCCCTGATCTCATGAATGATTTTTACAATGCAAAGCAATTGCTATAATGGATATTGAACTGTTTAAATTTTTAATCCTGGGTTTCTAATATATGCAGAGGCTGTTTTTACACAAACTAAACCTATTGTGACTTCAGTACTGGATGGCTATAATGTCTGCATATTTGCATATGGACAAACTGGAACTGGGAAGACATTTACAATGGAGGGTACACCTGAAAATAGAGGAGTGAACTACAGGACTTTAGAGGAGTTGTTTGATATTTCTAAAGACATAACTGGTGTCATGAGATATGAGCCATTTGTTAGCATGTTGGAGGTTTACAATGAGAAGATAAGTGACCTTTTAGTTGAAAACTCTAACCAACCTTCTAAGAATGTTTTTTCTTGAATATTGGATTATGTATTAGTTTATTTTAGTTGATATTTATAGTTTATTGACTTGTTTTGTTTGTTTATGTGTAATTGTGTATTAATGATTATGTATTTGTTTATTTTGGTTGGTATTTGTAGTTTTATATTATATGTTATTGTTTATTTATTTGTTATTTGTTTATTTATTTGTTATTTGTTTATTTTGGTTCCTATTTGTTTATATTCTAAATTGAATTGCATTTAGAGTAGCTGATTTAGGGGGTGTAAATGTAAAAAATTAAAACTGCAGGAATTTTAGGGGTGTAACTGTCATAATTGAAAACTATTGGGGGTGAAACTATAAGAATTAAAATCTAGAGAGAGAAAAAATGGGTACCCGTGGGTCCACCCACACCCGTATAGGGTAGGGTACGGGTCCAATATTTTGGACCCGTATACCTCGACCTGTATTGGGCCCGTACTCGTTTGGACCTGACCCGTACCCAGCCCACCCGCCCGTTTTGCCAGGTCTAGCTCCTCCACAATACCCTAGTGCCATGACTATTAGCCTTTTAGGCCCTCTAAAATGCTAAAATATGAAGGTTGCCTTGTGTAACGAATCCCACATTGAAAGCGTATTGGAGAGGTCTAGGGCTTATAAATAGGTGGAGTCTCTCTACCTAATAGGTTAGCCTTTTGAGTGTGAAACTCCCAACCCATGACAAGTGGTATCAGAGCAGACCCGATCTGCCTTTTAATGTCCCGCCAAGCACCCATGTATGAGCGTCCATGTGTGATTGTGGGTCTACACGAGAGTGAGGTGGACCAGTAGGCAGGGGGCCCTACCTGTGACGAGGGCATCACAGGATTGGGTGGGGGGAGAATATAATGAATCCTACGTCAAAAGCATATTGGGAAAGTCTTGGGCTTATAAATAGGGAGAGTCCCGTCCATGTGTAATTGTGGGTCCACACGAGAGTGAGGTGGACGGGTAGGCAGAGGGCCCCACTTTTGACGAGGGCATCAAAGGATTGGGTAGGGGGAGAATGTAACAAATCCCACATCAAAAGCGTATTGGGAAGGTCTTGGGCTTATAAATAGGGGGAGTCCCTCCACCTAATATGTTAGCCTTTTGGGTGTGAAACTCCCCACCCGTGACACTTGGCTCTTTTATATCTTAGTCACTAACCGATATCCTTGCCCAAACTGAATTTCTGCATTAATTTGTGAACACGAAGGTGAGTAGTCCATCAGAATATGCAGAAGTTCAAACTTGTTAACCAATTATGGCTTAAAATATGTAGTTTTTTTGGTCGAAAGAGAAGGTTTTGTAAACAAAATTTTATCATTTTATGTATAAACTGATATGATAAAGACTATTTGATTGATACATCGTACATTTACATTCATTGAAACTCATTCATTTATGTTGTGTTACATCAGTTAATATGCAAAGTTTGTACATGTAGAGCAGAGCTATTACTAGGTGATAGCTACCTACGTCGACAAAAATTTGAAAATTTTATATATATAAATAATACAATTTTGTCCCTGAAAAATTAACTTTATTGGTTACCCTCAATTTTTGAATCTTTCTTTTGGCCCCTCCATAGTTGATTTCCTTGCTCCACGGCTCCACCACTGTGTACTTCACGTATTATTCAAATGAAATATCGGATTTTTAATGCAATTTTATCGAATAATCTCAATTAGTTACCGTGCTAAATAACACTAATTTTAACAAAGAAATAAAATCAACAAATTGTAAAGGTTGGTTCAGTTTTGAAGTTCAATAATTCAAAGGTTATTGACGTAATTCAATATTCTTAAAGAAATTAGTGATGGATTTTAAAATGTAATGTATCATAGAACACAAAGAGATTTTCAAATCAATATTTTCGTCAATTAACAAAATTCACCTAAATTATTAACAACCCTTAAATCATGATTATTGGATAATCATTATGTAGGAAAGTGATCACATAGTGATGTTTAAGCTAATTAAAAGAAATATTACTAATATTTTTATCATTGTTTTAAAACCTGGACCGGAAGACAACCCGTTTTGTTGCTCGGGTCACGGGTCAACCGGTCCAACCGATTGGATTGGAGTTAGCAATAATTTAATTTTTAAAAAAATTGTTATTAATCCCTTAAATTTTAGTATATTACAAAAATATCCCTAAAAAATTTCAAATTAGTCCCTAAATTTTTATTTATTTCAAAAATGACCTAAAAAACTACCAATTAATCCCTAAACTTTTGACATATCTTCAAAACACCCTTAAAAATTACAAATTAGTCCCTATAAATTTGAAATATTACAATACCCCCCTCAATCCTGAACCGGACCGGAGAAGCTGCCAAGTCCTGGTCGAACCGGTCTGGGTTTCAAAACAGAGATTTTTATAGGTTAAATGGTGACAATTAATGAATTAATTAAGTATAAGATTAAGGTTAGATTAATTTCAAGGGCCAAGTCTATTTGGTTTGGTTTATAAACAACTTAAAAGACACTCTAGTTTTCATATGGTATTTTAACTTCTAAATCTTAGTTTCAATAAGCTTTATCAATTCCTGTCCCATTTTTCAAGGAAGGGGAAAACTTATGCTCGTAGATTTCTAAATATGCCTAACTAGTTAAAATATGAACCATGAAGGGTGCCTTGTAGTTAGAATTTCAGTCCAAAAAAAGAAGGTATACATCATCGCATTTGGTTTTGTTTCATGTTGCCTAATTATGAATAAACGACTTTTTTCCACCTAAATGATGGTTTAATGACACTTTCTCACCCACAGACTTTTAAAATACCACTTTACTATCCAAATTTATATTTCGGTGGTGAACAGAGAGCAAACTCAGTCCAGGATATTGAGGCTTTTGAGGAAGGGGGCCAATGAGTTTTTTAGTGGTGGAATGTTGGATTTTAGTGGTTGGGATTTGTCGAAATTTGACTTAGGAGGGGCGGCTGCGTAAACCCTAATCTCTCAATTGCTGGCGATTGATGGAGTTGGCGAGAGTAAGGTGTGAGGGGTTTTGGTGAGTGATGACCGAAGAAGAAAATGGTTGTGGTGTGGGATCGCAATTTGAAAATTGATATAACTTTGGATAGTAAAATGGTATTTTAAAAGTCTGTGAATGGGAAATTATGATTAAGTCATTATTTAGGTGGGAGAAAGTCATTTACTCGCCTGATTATATTGTTCTTCATTTAGGACTAAAATATTTGGCTCTTTTATATCTTTACCCAAATTGACTTTCTGAGTCCATATTAATTCGTGAACACGGAGGTGAGTATTAAGTCAATATGTAGCATCTATTGATTCAACCCACTGTCCTTCAACAAAAAATTTAAATAACATATATGCCAAAGCTATCCTCCAATATGGGGATTGTTGTGATATGGCATTGATTTATGCCTTACGTGGAAGTCAGAATTATAACTTGGGTGGTTAAAGTTATATTGTTAAAAGCAAAAGGGCATTTGAGGAATTTCTCGATTGGGATTTTTATGTAACCTAACCTAAATTGGTTTAGTCGATGGTGGGTGTGCTCCATTCTCGATCTTTCTCTCTTGGTTACAGAGAGAGAAAGGTTGTTACAAATGGTTGAGTTGGAACCTTGAAGATCGTTGAATGGGATCAACGGTGTTGGAGGTTGAGTTTGTTTTTTCTGATTCCTTTTCTCTTTGTGTATAAAAATCCCATTAACTTCTGGTTTTTTTATAGTTATGGAGAGGTGAGGAACATCTGGGTTTTTCGAGTGTATTATAGAGGGTTTTTCTCGGGATTCTTTGTGTAAAGAAAGCTGCAATCTCTGTAAGTTTTCCTTCTTTTCTCATAGTAAAATTTCTTTACGGCCCTAAAGAGTGGATGTAGGTAATCGTATTGATTACCGAAACACTATAATTCCTTGTGTACAGCTTCTTTTCTGTTTTTACTTTTGTTATTTACTTGTGTTATTTGCTACTGATTAGAACTTAGGTTTGCTTGTTGTTGCTTTATTCGGATAATCTCGTTTCTACAAGTGGTATCAGCTAGGTATATTCTAGTTGTGAGATTTTTTTCGAATTTGTGGTTGTCAGGTTAGATCTGAATTACAGTTGTGCTTTCTTGACTTAGGGTTTCTTTGAGTCTTGAGTAGTTTTTGGGCTTCTCACCTTTTAGTACTGTGAGGTTTAGGAACCTAATAGTCTAAGTTAAAGGTAGAAAAATTCACAGGGATAATGATTACGGGTTATGGAAGATGAAGATGAGTTGTCTTAGTTAGGATAGGTTGTCTACTCTTGGAGGTGAAGATAGCTTACCAGAGTCTTTATCCGCGAGAGAGAAAGATTTGTTAGATAAAGCTCATAGTACTCTAATTCTAGGTCTGGGGGATAAAGTCCTAGAGAGATTGAAAATGCCACACCAGCAGGGTTTAAGAGAAACTAGACTCTCTTACCTGTCAAGTCTTCTCCTAATAGACAGCTTTAAACGAATTTTTTGGTTTCAAAATGATGAAAACAACATTGGGAGAAAATATGAATGACTTCATGAAGTTAGTACAGGATTTAGAAGGTCTTAGTGTTAAAGTTGAAGATGAGGACCAAGCTGTGATACTCATTAATTCACTACCCAAATTTTTTTTCAAATTTCGTTGACACCCTTAAATATGAGACAAACTCTTAATCTAGATGAAGTATTAGTAGCCCATTCTAGCTAGGATACTGAATTCAAAAGGAGGTAAGCTAGATGGAAGAGGCTTAATATCAAGGTAGATCTGAGAGAAGGTGTTTTAGAAAGGTCACTCTAGGGTAGATCTAGTCTAATCCAAGTTTTGTGAAAGTGCTTCCACTGTCAAAGGAAGGGCATTTCAGAAGATTGTCCAATATAAGAAAGGTTAGGGAAAGAGGGCTAATGGCAATGTAATATTCCTCCTAATGGATATTAAAGTTTTGATGTCTTTGATAGCTTTTGTATATATCTGACTTTGAGTGGATTTTAGAATCTGGATGTACCTTTCACATGACTCCAAATGAGTTTTCTATGAATTTATAAGGTTAGAATCAGGCAATGTTCTAATGGAGATAATGCAGTATGTAATGTCTTGGCATTGGAGATGTCAATGTTAACCTTCATGATGGTAGTTCCAGAGTTCTTACAGAATTAGGTTTATACTGATTAAAAAAGGAACTAATCTCCTAGGCAGCTTAGACATTAAAGGCGTTTTAGTATAAGGCTCAAGGTGGATCCTTAAGGTGTAATAAAGATCCTAGAGAGTAATGAACGGAGCAGAAAATAATGGTTTATATGTTCTAAGTTGGCGTCCAACTTGCTGAAATGCACGCCAGCAGGACTTCACAGAAGCATAAGACTTCTATAATGGCACAAAAATGGGACAACATTAGGGACGAGTCTTGATAAGCTGAGTAAGAAAATGTCTAGGAGGGGAGAAAATAGAGAAACTGTCCTTCTGGGTAATTGGTTTTGGGAAAATGGTAAATTATTTAAGTGTGGAAACATTGTCCTAAATTATTGTATTAATTCACTTTGAGTGTAGGGGCCTACTAATTTCCTTCTTTGGGAGGCTATAGGATGTCTTCATTTAATATATGATGACGTTTCTAGGAAAGTCTGAATCTATTTTCTTGAAAAAAAAGGGAGGCTTAGAAATTCAAGAAAAAATTTGGAATGGTCTGGATAGAAATCAAACTGGAAGAAAATTAGGAAACTGAAACAGATAATGGGTTAGAATTTCATGAAGAGTTTGATGTTTGTGACGGGAAAGTGGCAATTCTGAGGCATAGACAGTAAGGCACACACACCAGCAATAGCCTAGCAAAAAATGAATAGGATATGTTGAGAAAGATCAAAGCCTATTCTTGTGCATAATAACCCACAATTCTGGGTAGCGGCTCCAACACTGTGTGTTTATTTAAAAATAGCAATACATTCACGCCATTGATTTCAAACCCCATAGAGAATGGTCTGGACCTCCTTCCCATTATAGTAACCTAAGAGTTTTTGGTTGTACTGTGTTTGTGCATGAAAATCTATAAGTTATAACAAGGGCTATTAAGTGCATTTTTCTAAAGGTTATCCTGATGGAATAACTGGTACAAATGGTTTGTGATCCTTGTAGAAAAAGTGCATTATTAGCAGAGATGTTAAATTTAATTAGGATAAACTGGTGTTTGAGTCAAAAAAGAGAGTGATGTACAGTAAGCAGGGGTTATTAACCTGGACCTAGTGGGAGAAGTTTCCAACCTTAATAATCCCATTCAGATATTCAACAAGAAAACTCTCAACTCAGGTGGATGGAAGCCTAGCTTAGTCTAATGATGGTGATGAAATAATTTGCAATTAATCAGTTAGCTAGAGATAGAGAAGAAGGCAAATCAGATTACCTAGTAATCTCACATCTATATGGTTTGTCACCCCCCCCCTTTGCCCTTCACGTTTGCTGAAGAATTGATAAGGAACCTAAACGTTAGGAGCCAGTGAATAGTAGAGATTCTAGGCCGGTGGAAACTGCCCTGCAGGAAAGTATGATTCCTTAATAAAAATACGACCTATGTTTCTAATTTAACAACCTGAAGTAGTATGCGTTGTTCCATGTAGTGATTTTCAAAAGGAATGGGGTATACTGACTAGGCTAGAAGCAACCTGTTTTAAAGCTAGGCTCGTGGCTCCCCCCCCCCCCCAAAAAAAAAAAGGTCTTCACACAGGTTGAAGGGGTTGACTATAATGAGATTTATTATCTCACACCGTTTGTGAGACTACAACTATTGAATCCATCTTATCCTTGGTACCTCATTTTGGGTTTGGAACTAGAGCACCGGTAATGTCAAAACAGCCTTCTTAATGGTGATTTAGAAAGAAAAGTTTGATGGAGCATACTAAGACTGTTTGAAAGGGGTGTCTAAAAAACAAGTCTCTTCTGAAAAAATCCTTGTATGGTTTAAAAAGCAATCACCTAGGCATGGTAAATAGTGAAATTTGACAGTTTTCTGTGAGTCTGTTTTGTTAGAAGTAGCTTGATGTTGTTTTCGTATTTCTCATGTTTGTATGGTGAATGTTATATCTACATGGCATTGTATTTGCGTGATATGCTTCTATCTGTACAGATCCTGCTTAAATTGTTATTAAATGAGGATGAGTAGGCAGTTGTAACTGAAAGATTCTGGGCAAGCGAGAAGATCAAGAGAAAAGAAAGAGAAAAAGGTATGAATAATGGAACGGGATAGAGAACTGGAAGCTTGTGTTATCTCAGAAAGAATATGCTACACAAAAATCGTAAGAATTTAACATGTATGATTGTCAAACCTTTAAACCGACACTTTATTTCAACATTTTAAAACTAGTGCCGTCAGTGTCCACAAGCAGAAGAAGAAAATAGGGAAAAATGTCCTGCATTCCTTATACAATGCAATAGGATCCTATTATCTCAATGGTCTGTCCAAGACCAGATGTGCCTTTTGCATCAGTTTCTGTAAGTAATTTATGCGTAACCCTGGAAAGGTCATTAGGACAGCTGTTACATGGATCTCAATAGTCGGGGTACCCTATCCCAGTGGTATTGTGTACCAAACAAGGGCACAATCAGGTGAATCTCAGTGTAGGGGTGTTTGATGCTGATTATGCGCGAAATGTTATACACTAGAAAATCCATGATGATTTCTATATTCTGTTTTTCCTATATGGATCATTTTGGTTTGCTGGACAGGCTAACTTAGCTATAGTTTACTCTCATACGAGGCGGAATATGATTGACAATATACAAGAGCAGTAAAAAAATCATGTGCTCAAGGAATGCTTATGAGAGTTGTGTTGAATCAGCAGCAAGTTCCAATTCAGAGTGAAGTCGAAGTGCTTAATTTTTCTTTTGCAAAAATCAAGTGCTTCATGGAGGTCAAACACATTGTTCAGACTCCATTTTTCAAGAATTTTGATTGAAGACAGAGTCATCAAGGTGGAAAGATGCCCTGGAAAAGAAACCTAGCAGAAAGGTTCACCAAGCCTGTTTCGTTGGACAAGTTTAAGCTCTTAAGAGCCTACTACATATTGAAAAGTTGAGACAGATTTCCAGGGCATTGAGGAATGGCAAAAATCAAATGCAAGGTGGGATTGTTTTTGATGCGCATTGGGATTTATGCCTGAACGTGGAAGTCAGTAATTATACTTGGGTTGGTACAAGTATTGTTAAAAGAAAAGGGCATTTGAGGAATTTTCTCGATTGGGATTTTTTTAGTAACCTAACATTGGTTTAGTCGATGGTGGCGTGTGCTCCATTCTCGAGATCTTTCTCTCCTCTTGGTTCCAGTATAGAGAGAAGGTTGTTACCAAATGTTGAGTTTGAACCTTGGAGATCGTTGATGGGGTCAAACTGCTGTGTTAGTTAGTTTTGTTTTTCTGATTCCTGTCTCTGATGTGTACTAAAAATGCCCATTACTTCTAGTTTTTATATGTTAGAGAGTGAGGACATCCTGGGTCTTTTTTCGAAGGTGTATATAGAGGGTTTTTCTGGGGATCTTTTGTAAAGAGAGGAGGCGCTAATCTCTTAAGGTTGCCTTTTATCATAGTGAAATTTTCTTTACTCCCTAAGGATGGTGGTAGGTACATCGAGATTGATTACCGAACACTATAATTCCTTTGTCACAGCATCTCTTATTCGTTTTACTTTATGTTATTTATTGTATATTTCTACTTATTAAACTTAGGTTTGCTTGTTTTTGCTTTATTCGATAATCCGCATGGTCTAACAGGGATGTCGTATGTGGTGAACTGTGAGATGATTTGTTTTTGCGTATGGACCGTGAAAACGTCAGAGCATCATAATGTGTGAACTTTTTCAACAACAAATCATGAAAAGAAGACGACAACCAAGTCAAATCCCCAAGTTTAGGTTTGGTGGCGTCATAGGGCATCCTATATTCAACATTGACGAACGTTTTTTTTAATGGTCTTTTATTAACTGGGAATCATATATTATATTCGGCAAAAGAAATCTCAATGTAACAGTCTGATATATACGCAGTTTATCAATCCAATTAAAAAAGCATAAGATTAGAGAGTTTCCATTTCACACTGACAGCCACATTTATTGGTCTATTGTTTTTTCACTTCCTGATAGAGGGACATGAATCTCCATTTATATGATTCCTTTGAATATTTGATGGCACTTTTGTAGTGTGGAGGTGGAGGCCGGAGGGTAGAGGGGGTTACTTTTTCTATTTCAAACCTATCTCTGCATTAATCATTACCAAATGAAGTCTGCTGGTTTGCTTTGTTTTTCGTGCCATGCTACTCATTGTTATTCGAAAAGTAAGCTGTATTTTGTCAACTAATGGCTTAACTGTTTGAACATCATCTTCGTCTTCCTCACACCGTCCGCCAGTACAAAGCTTGACAGCATTGACATTGACATTCTTCATTGGCCTTAAGCTAAATTTCCTCCCGACCATGCCGAGAGACGCATGTAAGTTCCATCACCAGAAGAAACATTTTTCCTTTTTATATTCAACAAAGTTTTTATTATTGCATTCCATTTGGTGGAAGGTATTGGTTGAACCTCTGGAATGACATTTCCTTCCTTCACCCTCCCCCTCCTTTTGGCGTTCGGCAGAGGTCTATTCAATTAATTTCTGCCCTTTTGCAGAGGAGTTAATTGTTTATTATCAAATTAGGTGTACTAATACAGGCCAGAACTATTTATTCTAGGTATCAATTTAATGTTAAATGATGAAGGGGTCAATGAAAGTATGAACGATCCAGTATGGGGACCAAATACCTTATTTAACATTATCCTACGCATAGTATCCACGACGCGAACTTCAATTTTTCAAACAATATCAAAGGCCCAAATTTACCTCTTCTGTCTTGTCAACCGTATTGTCAGACCCCACCCATTTTTACGAAATTCCATCAAAATTTGCTCCTCAAGATCAAAAATCAAGTCTTCAGTTTGATTTAACAAATATACCCAATACTATAGGTTACATGTGACAATTACATAGATTAATGAATTATATATATATATAGGTACCACCTAATATCTAATCTACGCATCACGTATAAGATGAACGTAGACTGAATTTGTGCGCCCAGGTCTAATTTGGGTTTTGATTATCAAATCACAGCATTGCCAATATTTGACGCTATATATAATCATTTCCATGACTGCTAAGCGTTTATCAGTCGAGATACCTGTGACTGTCAATTAAGCATATTACTCTCCTGGAAAACGTATATCTGCATTGTCCATCTTTCCTGTCCAATTTAGCTAATAGCGCATTTTCATTTAGAGAGAACGAAAGTGTTCGAAGACCTAGTGCCGCCTAAAAAAACACGACTGTGTCGTTGCATCATGGCATGGTAAACGACAAGCTACAATGTGCATACATTATAACAGAGAGGACTTCCATTGAACGCGATCACATCAATCATTCCGGTATTTGGTTTTGAATAAATGATGAACCTATGTTTAATTTGCAATTATAATCAGTTTTCCCATTGTTTCAACGTTCTATGCGATTGGATATCCATCAATGAGATAAGCTAGACGATCCTACATTTTTTTTTTTTTTTTTAGGAACTGGAGTGTTCGAGTCAGTTTGTGTATCCTCAGACTGATCTTTGAGGTCTATTAAACCTGTAATGGACTAAAATTCGTATTGTGCGTGACGAGTCAATCGGTACCAGTGGATAAGTGACAGCGCCCAGCCTTGACCCATCCCGATTGTGAACCCACCCACGCTTAAATACCTTTGGAAACTGTCTGCTTTACATAGTTGGGTCTCTCCCGAGTTAAGTTGAACTGGGTCCGACTGTGATTCGCCCCCGGCAGTCCATAACAAGGATCAGAATCCTACCAAATTCCTCTTCTGACAGGTCTTAGTATCCCACCCAAAGAGGACAGACGTGACAGTATAAGGCAAAGAATCCATCATCTTCCCGAAAAGAGAGTTTCCCTACCAATATGACTCAGAGTCTTACTAGGAGTTCGAGCCCCTACAAGTTTCTCTATAAGCTGAGGGCAAATCCCCTCATTAGACATTCAAAAATACCACCCGTAAGCCCCTGTTCTCATGTCGCCAACCACCTGATCTAACTTCAATCCCTCACATCGCTGGACTCCCCAAAGACACAGTAGGAGACACCTCAAGGTCCATCACGGTTGTCATGTCCCTCTCTCACAAGATTCAGCTTATTTAATTCAATTATACATTTTAGCAGTACAAAACATCCTATAAGTTCCAAATAACTAAATAGTCATAAATGTTAGATAGTCCTCAAATTCAACACCAAAATTTGACGAATGAAATAAACCTTTTTTTAGTGCCACCTATCACTGTAGTTCATCCATTTTAGATAGTGGTGAAAGCAACGAAGCTGTTTGCCAATCAAATCATCAGTTAGCACACACTGAAATTCAAATCAAACATTTATATATTAAAATGCGTGGCAGTAGAGAACGTGTTGGAGGGCTCTACAAAAAAAAAAACATAAATAGTTCAAAATGTGGTAAAGACACATCCCGCATGAGCCACGGTTTCACAGCGCATGCTAGACAACCCAATGGCCCATCCCCAGCCACACAAGATGCTTCAAAAATGCCATGCTGACCAACCATTCTCAATTTTTCTCATTTTCTTGACATACTTTCCTCCATCTATTTACGATTCTTGTTCTTTCTCAAAGTGACTTAAAAGTCCCACACTTTTCCTTTACAGATTTGTTGTCATGAAGAGAGACGGAATTTTACCATTTTTGATTATCTATTCGATAAAGATAATTCTGATCACCACCATATAGCTCCGCTCTAGCTATGCAGGCGAGAGAAAGCATCCTACGTCCCTCTTGCACTTTTTGATTTTCCCAGTAATGGTTACTTTGATGATCAGTATTACTTTTCTTAGATTTCAACAGCTTTAATTCGTAGTGAAGTGATCCTTGTAAGACTTGTCTTATTTTACTATATTATTAATACGTTTTTTTTGGTTTTGGACCACACCATGTACTTCACTTCATATTCCTCAAATATTTATTTGTGCGAGAAAAGGCGCCCTAGCCATAAATACTTGCATATCCGAGTATAGAAGGACTGACGTTTTTGTTCACATATCGTTTTGACAGAAATGTACTCTGCAATGGTTATGAACTCACTAGCTTGCTTTGAAATAGAGTCAAGTCAGAGTTTCAGGATTTCGCTCGTTTTCAATCTTTCAATCTTAATTGGAATACCACACAGTTGCATGAAGCGAAAAAGAACCAACCCGTAACGTATTTGGGGGACTAGTGCGCTTGAGTTGAAGACACAGAACATGAAACTTATAGCTTTCAAAAGTAAAATTAATGATATTCTTACTTATATTATTTACCTTATCTTAAGTAACACGCCAACTAGTCAAGTTACATGCATGCTTCTTTTGCACTCTGTGTGCTTAGTTTTAGTGCAGGCAGCATTTCTAGCCTCTGTTCTGGAAACGATATTATTTGCTATCTAATACATCATTCATGCATACAAAATTAATATCTGCATTTCGAGAGAGAGAGAGGCAGAGTTTTTTTTCACTCATTCACCACCATAATTTTACAAAATATAGGATCATCAAACATTTATAGTACAGTACCAATAAAAACCTCTTTATCTCTCGCCCTTCATTAGTCAAATATTACGCATATTCCAACACCCAAGGTTTCAGCTGCTTCAATCAAAAGAATCCCTTTCACCTTGTTCCCCTCCCTTCTACCACTCTTGCAATAACAGCAACGCCATGTCCGAATTATCTTCTGCTCCGAAGCTTGACTCACCTTCACATCGGTCTTGATCTTGACTTAATTGTGATGCAACAAACTTGTCCAATGCCCTCCAATCAGTCACTTTCTTGTTAGAGTTGTTGTTCCCTTTGTTATGTTCTTCTTCTTCATTATTTTCTGATGTTAGGGATATTGAGCTTGGCCTATTTTGTATTGGCAGAGATGGGCTCTCTAGCTGAGGAAGCTGTAAATATAGGTCAGAGTGCATGAAACTCAAGTTGTCCCCTTCTAGCTCCTGCTTGCACATGAAATTCTGAGCAAGAAAACTTGGGGGTTGCCTTGAGATATATTCAATTGGATCAACCACTGAGCTGACCCCACTTGGTTCATCATAGTAGTAGCTAGAGTCCCACACTTCAATGCTCTTGGTTTGGCCATTGGTTCGTTTCTTGAATGCTCGGCAAACAACCCAGCCTTCTTCCTGCATGAACTTAAGATAATGTTTATAAGATAAAGACACGGGAACTTAATTTCCGTTCTATCCTTCAAGTTTTTTCTTTATTCATAACGGAGATTGAGGAGCTCAAAGTTTGTTGAGGGAAAAAAAAATATTTGTTTTCAATTTAATATTTTTTTCTTCTGTAAGTTTTGTTTCTGTTGTGATAATGATAGATACAAACTTAGAAGAAAACTGGAGTTTTGCTTTTGACAAACTGAATGAGGACAGAAAGACCATGCTCAAAAAGGAATTGGAAGAAAGCTATGAAAGTGCTATAGAGTTACTATTAACTTTTTTGACCTTAGAGCACGGAGCTCATCTTTCTGGAAAGCATTACAAGGAGATGGTACCGTAGATATTGATATATGTATGGAAAGCAAAAGGGGGGTATCGTTTTCTTATAAGTAAAAAATAAAAACCTTTTTATGTGAGGTCATGGCTAGCTAAGAAGTTATCAGGGACGTACTTATATTTTAATCCACTGGAAAGAAAGAGTTACTGTACAACTTTTGTACAAAAACTGATAGTAATGGATTCCAAACCCTCCTTTAATTGGACACGAACGAATGAAAAAGACAGATCCACATATTATTAGGCAAGAAGCACTGTTGATAACCACTAAGCATGTGGAAGACCATGAAGAAAAAATTTTGTCGTTTTAATAATATAACATCTCAACTGAAAGAGAGAGGAGAGAGTTAATGCTTGCCTGTGGAGGACCATTCTCATCAGATTCAAGCCGGTATTCATGCATTATCCAATCAGTTTTCTGTCCATTGGGGGCTCTTCCTTTGTAGAATACAAGGGTTTTCCTCATTCCAATCAGTTTTAATTTATCATAGACAGCCTTATCACGTCCCGTTGCCTTCCAGAATCCGGCCATGGTAGCTCTATTAGTCCTTGTCCCCGTTGGATACTTCTTATCCTTGTGACTAAAAAAGTACCACTCGTTCTGCTCTTCATATCCGATCCGGCATCTCTCTGTTCAACATCATACAGATCTTATACATATATGTGTTCAAATGAGAATAGACATTCAGGTTTCTTGTTATACACAACTGCCATATATAAGTTCATGAGGTTTCTCATACTAAAATATATAAAGTTATATTAAGATCATGTAAATCCTGAAATCAAGCTTTGATAGCAAGCTAACCAGACCTAGGAGAGACTCATTAAATTTAAGGAAACAACTCTGAACAATCAACTGCAGGCATAAATATAAATCAGATTTAATCGAGAGTTATGCGTACTAGGGTTGTAAAATATACGCATATAATGTACACTCAATATCGTTGGCACTTGCATGTTAATAATACCGATGTATCCTATCCAACAAAAAACCCTACAATTCAACTACTCAACCGATCGAGTTAAGGATAGGATGAGAACCCTAAAAAAAANTGTTATACACAACTGCCATATATAAGTTCATGAGGTTTCTCATACTAAAATATATAAAGTTATATTAAGATCATGTAAATCCTGAAATCAAGCTTTGATAGCAAGCTAACCAGACCTAGGAGAGACTCATTAAATTTAAGGAAACAACTCTGAACAATCAACTGCAGGCATAAATATAAATCAGATTTAATCGAGAGTTATGCGTACTAGGGTTGTAAAATATACGCATATAATGTACACTCAATATCGTTGGCACTTGCATGTTAATAATACCGATGTATCCTATCCAACAAAAAACCCTACAATTCAACTACTCAACCGATCGAGTTAATGATAGGATGAGAACCCTAAAAAAAAAAAAGTGAAAGCAAAGTAAAGTTAAGAATACCTTGGAGATCCCATGGTTCTATTCTGTAGAGATCGATATCTCTGATAACATCAAGATCGATCTTCTGGGATGCAACCTTCTTTCTGAGATAATAACCAACAAGCTCCTCATCCGTCGGATGGAAACGGAATCCAGGTGGGACATATGACTCCATTGACTCCATCATATCAATTGGTGCTGCATTAAATTCAACACTAACATTAATACTACCACCACCATTTACTTCATCATCTTTAAATCATAACCAATGTGAAGTTATAAAGAGAGAAGAGAAACCCAAAACCAGAGAACCAAAAAGTTAAAAAAGGCCAAGCTAAAATGTGAAAAAAAAAAAAAAAATCAAAATTCTAGGAAGAAATAATGAACTTTCCAAATAAAAGGTGACAAGTGTTATCAGGTATAATTATCAGCTCATTTGGTGGTGAGCAACACTCAACAATATTTCAATTCATCTCTGAAAGAAAAATAAGGCGCGTGTTACAAACACAAAAGAGGAAGAGGCAAAAAGGAAAAGAAAACCAAATGATGAGAGTTTGTTTTGGTATAAACCATGGGGAAGTTGGAACTTAATTAGGCTGTGTTCTGTGAAGGTCTCTAGAAACGGACAAGTAGAGGTTTGTGCTAATGATGTTGTCTTCTGTTGGTGAATGGTAGGAATGATGCACCAAGAACGGGGTTTCCACTCAAATGCTATTAATTATTAGAAAAAACTAATCAATAACTTTTTATATTAATCACTGTCACATACCCAGGATTAGGAAGGAAGAATTTAAAAGGTTAAACAAACAAAACTTACTTTTTAGATAATTAAAATATTAACCCATCTGACCTGTTTGGAATTTGAGTTAATAAATGCTTTGTTTTATATATCTATGGCTACAGAGTTAGCATTGTAAAATGTAGAGGATGGAGGATGACGTTATCACAATTTAGCACGCGTTTCTTGAAAAAGAAAAGGTTAGGAGCCAAAAAGAGGAACACCGTTCTAATGGATCAAAGCCTGCCAAACAAGGAAAATTAAAAGACAAAAAGGAAAGAAAAAGAAAAAGAAAAGAAAAGCACTACTCTTAAGCCTCCTGCATAGCCTGTGTCTCGTTGTTGAAACGGGCTCTGACCCTTTTGTCTGTCTGTCGAGAATTTCCATGGCACATCAACCAGACCTTTTTTGGTTTTCAGAGACTTTGAGAAAATGCTCAACTCATAGAGAAATTATTTAGGCTCTTTTCCCCTTAAGAGTTAAACCATAAAAAAGACCTCCAAACTCATCACAAATTGGGTAGGGTTATCATGTCAAGAGGTTTGTGTTTTGAAAGAAAAGGTCAAGGTTGGGTGAGGTTAACATGTCAAGATGTATACTTGTTTTTACTTGAGAGGGAGATGGAAGAATGTTCAACAGTCAAATTACTAACATAGTTTTCTGGAGGCCCAAACAGGAAAATTTTAAGAATGAAAACCTCAATTAAAAGAAGGGGAATAAAGTTGAGACTTGCCGCTTGGTTTATAACAATCTTTTACCAAATCTCAGTCTTCATTAGGTAGCTTCTTTGACTTAACAAAATAATGTAAAAACTAGACAGGATTATGACATAAAATTGAAATATAGGTAAGCGATGTGCTCCTCAGTGGAGAGAAGAAATTATTCGAAAAAGAAAGCTGATGATAAAGGTGACAGCTGCTGAATACTTCTCATTCTCAACAACAACAACAACAACAACAAGCCATAGCCTCATATTGTTGAAAGCCTGAGAAAACTCATATTCACATTCATATATAAACATTGAAAACCCTAGCCTTTTTGTAAGAGGAAAAACTATATATGGTAATATGGCATATAGATATACATATATTGGGTTAAATTAGCTGAAAAAATGAGAATTTCTGTCATGCATGTCCATAACTGAATTACCTGCAAGCAGTAGGAAACTCTGGTGTGTTAAGTCGTTGGAGACAGAAGCAATGAAGAAGAAGAAAACAAAGAGAATAAATGAGTGAGTAGTGAATAGAGAAGAAAACTCCGCTAACAAGTGAGAGATGAAGAGAATATAAAAACACAGAGGGAGGACCGCTCGATTGCGCATGGGTATATGCCTGTCCCCAGTTGCTTACGTCATTCCCTAGCTTCTTGCATATTCACTTTTTTAAATTTATTCTTCTTCTCTTTTATCTCTCAATTATTCGCGAGAAAGTTAAATTCTCTTCTCACTATTACTCGTTCGATAATGTGTGTCGTATCGTATGTGTCACCAAATTCCTCTTTCAACTAATATACTAGAGAGTGTTAAGTAATTATTTGTAGTCACCAAATTAGGAATCTCCAACCCAATGCCAAAACATTAAAATAGTATAAAAAAATGCTCCAACCCAACGTTAAATACTACACTAAATTGATATAAGACCATCTTCAACCCATTGTACTAAATTGATGCAAGTTTCATTCCAAATTGATGTGATTTTTGGTGTAAAATAATATTGCATCTCTAATTTATTGCACTAAATATTACATCAAAAAGAATATTTTTTTTTTTTATTGTAATAACCAACTATTAATATATTTCACTTATTATTTTTGTATATATTAATTAAATATTGAGAATGATATTTTTATTAAATAATAATAACTTTGAAAATTATACTAATTTAATAAAATTAAGTATTTATTTAATCAAATAAACATTACATTTAATATAAAAAAACATTACATCTAATATAAAATGATACAAAAAAAAAAAAAAAGACAACAACAACACAAAAGTAAAATTTCATATTGATAGTAATTTAATTTTCCGAATTAGTATATTCTTCTCACAAATAATCAATTAATGCATTTCGAAGAGCATAGTGAGCCTCTGTATCCTTGATTAATGCATTTCAAAAAAATTTATGAATATGAGCAAGCCTACGTGAGTTTTTCAAAATGAGCAATCAAGAATTATGCAAAAAATAGCTTAACAACAAGGTCAATGATCTCAAAATAACTTTAGTTTTTTCTAATATTTTGATGATCTTACAAGATCCGGAACTAATATACCGAAATACTAAATTGTTATTTTAGTTTATGTTGTATTTTTCTTTTAATTTTAGTGTTAATTTTTATTTTGGGTTATTGTAGTTTAATATTTGCATTGAATAAAGTTTTGTTTTTAATTTTTCATCATTTTTTCAATTATATCATTATTATAAATAATAATCAAATTAACTTAAATACAAATAAAAAAATTTATTGAATGAACAATGTCACGCCAATTTGGTGTGAATGAACAATGTTGCACCAAATTTGGCATGGCACTATAGCGGGACACCAATTTGGTGCAGCAAATGGCACTGGGTTGGAGTTGAAATTTGCATTATTTTAGTGTCGTAGGGTTGGAGATGCCCTAAGTGAACAGTATCACGCCAAATTTGGTGTGACACTATTTAAACAATATACAAATATTTTTTTTATTTGTATTTATGTTAATTTGATTATTATTTATATTAATATTTATAATAACAAATTCATAATAATTATAAAAAATTAAAAACAAAACTTTATTTAATGCAAATATTAAACTATAATAACTCAAAATAAAAATTAACACTAATTTAAAAGCACTAAAATTAAAAGAAAATACAACATTAACTAAAATAATGAGTGAAATAAATTAATTATTGATTATTACATAGAAAGAAATGGGTTGGAGATGCAATAGTAAAAATGTAAAATACACCAAAAGTCACACAAATTTGGTGTGAAACTTGTACTAATTTGGTATTTGTGGTTGGAGATGGTCTTAGATATCTTGTATTCGAGTCATACAACGTGTTCATCTATCACATTTATGATTTATTTAATCCATTAGAATTGTAGGGTATTCAATAGATTTTGGAGATTAATTAAGTTGCGTGCAAACCAACCCAGACACCCTGATTATTAAAAAAATATATGACTCAAATTCTCGTCTTACATAACAATGGTTAAGATTCTTCTTTTAGCGATTAATTAAAAAATTTGTCCCAAAATTTTTATTTTTAAATATTTTGACATATATATTAATAACTTCTTAAAATGACTATAAACATTAAAGTTTAATTTGGTTAACTCTAAAAAACAATTATGATATTGTCTTTTATACAAATTATTCGGAAAACTGTCTGCTTTATGAGTTGGGTCATCTCCCGAGTTAAGTTGAACTGGGTCCGACTGATTCGCCCGCAGCAGTCCATAAACAGGATCAGAATCCTAACCAAATTCCTCTTCTGACAAGGTCTTGTATCTCACCAAAGAGGAAAGACTTGACAGATAAAGGCAAAGAATCCAATCTCTTCCCGAAAAGAGAGTTCCCCTACCAAGTATGACTCAAGAGTTTACTAGGATTCGAGCCCTACAGTTCACTATATAAGCTGAGGCAAATCCCCTCATTAGACATTCAGAAAATACCACCCTTAAGCCCTGATTCTCATGTCGCCAAACCCTGATCTACTTCAATCCCCTCACATCGCTTGGACTCCCTCAAAGACACAAGGAGGAGACACCTCATAGGTCCATCAAGGTTGTCAGTGACTCTCTTCACAAGATTCAGTATTTAATTCAATTATAAATTTTAGCAGTTACAACATCTATAAGTCCAAATAACTAAAAGTCATAATATAATAGATAGTCCTAAAATTCGAACCCAAAAAGTTGAGAATGAAATAAACCTTTTTTAGTGCCAAACTATCACCTTGGAGTTCATACATTGTAGATAGTGTGAAAGGAACGAAGCTGTTTGCCAATCAGATCATCATTTAAGCACACACTGAAATTCAAAAGCAAACATTTATATATATAAATGCGTGGCAGTAAGAGAACATGTGGAGGCTTAACAAAAAAAAAAAAATAAATAGTCAAAATGTGGATAAAGACAAGCATGCCCAGCAGGAGCCACGGTTGCACAGCGCATGCTAGACAACCCAATGGCCCACCAGCCCACACCCAGATGCTTCAAATGCCATGCTGACCAACCATTCTCAATTTTTCTCATTTCTATTACATTACTTTCATCCATTATATTTTACGCTTTGTTTTCTTTCTCAAAGTGACTTAAAAGTCCACACTTTTCTTTAAATATTTGTTGAATGAAGAGAGAGAAGGAATTTGACCATTTTGTATTATCTATGATAAAATGATAATTGATCACCACCACTATAGCTCGCGCTAGCTAATTGGCATGCGAGAGAAAGCATTCTACGTCTCTTGCAACTTTTGAATTTCCAGTAATGGTTTACTTTGATCGATCAGTATTAACTTTTTTCTTAGATTTTCAACAGCTTTAATTAGTGTTGAAGTGATCCTGGTAAAGAACTTGTCTTTTTTACTATAATATATAATACGTTTTTTGGTTTTGGACCAAAAACCATGGATTCACCTTCAATATTCCCTCCAATTTAATTGTGCGAGAAAAAAGGCGCCCATAGCATAATACTGAATATCCGAGTATAGAAGACGACGTTTTTGTTCAAATATCGTTTGACAGAATGTACTGCCATGGTTATATGAGACTCAAGCTAGCTTGCCTTTGAAATAGAGATCAAGTCAGAGTTTCAGGAGTTCGACGTTTCAATCTTTCAATCTAATTGAATAGCCCACATGTGACATGACGCGAAAAGAAAAAAGTTGTATTTGGGGGACTAGTGCGCCTTGAAGATATGAAGACACAGAACCAGAAAACATTATAGCTTTCAAAAGGTAAAAATGATGATAGTTATTACTTATATATATTGAGCTTAATCTTAAGTAACAGACAACTAGTCAGTTACATGCATGAATTCTTTTGCACTCTGTTGCTAGTTTAGTGCAGGCAGCAGTTCTAGCTCTGTTAATGGAAACGATTATTATTGCTATCTAATACATCATTCATGCATACAAAATAATATCTGCATTTCGAGAGAGAGGAGGCAGAGTTTTTTTTTCACTCATTCACCACCATAATTTTACAAAATATAGGATCATCAAACATTTTATAGTACAGTACCAATAAAACCTCTTTATCTTCGCCCTTCATTAGTGAAATTACGCATATTCCAACACCAAGGTTTCAGCGCTTCAATCAAAAGAATCCCTTTCACTTGTTCCCCTCCCTTCACACTCTTGCAATAACAGCAACGCATGTCCGAATTATCTTCTGCTCCGAAGCTTGACTCACCTTCACATCGGTCTTGATCTTGACAATTGTGATGCAACAAACTTGTCCAATGCCCCCAATCAGTATTTCTTGTTAGAGTGGTGTGCCCTTTGTTATGCTCTTCTTCTTCATTATTTTCTGATGTTAGGGATATTGAGCTTGGCCTATTTTGTATTGGCAGAGATGGGCTCTTAGCGAGGAAGCTGTAAATATAGGTCAGAGTGCATGAAACTCAAGTTGTCCCCTTCTAGCTCTGCTTGCACATGAAATTCTGAGCAAGAAAACTTGGGGGGTGCCTTGAGATATATTCAATTGGATCAAACACTGAGCTGACCCCACTTGGTTCATCATAGTAGTAGCTAGAGTCCCACACTTCAATGCTCTTGGTTTGGCCATTGGTTCGTTTTGAATGTCGGCAAACAACCAGCCTTCTCCTGCATGACTTAGATAATGTTTATAAGATAAAGACACGGGAACTTAATTCCGTTCTATCCTTCAAGTTTTTTCTTTATCTAACGGAGATTGAGGAGCTCAAGTTTGTAGAGGGGAAAAAAAATATTTGTTTTCAATTAATATTTTTTCTTCTGTAAGTTTTGTTTGTGTGGATAATGATAGATACAAACTTAGAAGAAAACGGAGTTTTGCTTTTGACAAACTGATGAGGATAGAAAGACCATGCTCAAAAAGGAATTGTGTAGAAAGCTATGAAAGTGCTATAGAGTTACTATTAACTTTTTTGACCTTAGAGCACGGAGCTCACTTTCTGGAAACATTACAAGGAGATGGTACGTAGTATTGATATAGTATGGAAAGCAAAAGGGGGGTATCGTTTTCTTATAAGTAAAAAATAAAACCTTTTTATGTGAGGTCATGGTAGCTAAGAAGTTATCAGGGACGTATTTATTTAATCCACTGGAAGAAAGAGTTCTGACAACTTTTGTACAAAAACTGATAGTAAGGATTCCAAACCCTCTTAATTGGACACGAACGAATGAAAAGACAGATCCACATATTATTAGGCAAGAAGCACTGTTGATAACCACTAAGCATGTGGAGACCATGAAGAAAAATTTTGTCGTTTAATATATAACATCTCAACTGAAAGAGAGAGGAGAGAGTAATGCTTGCCGTGGAGGACCATTCTCATCAGATTAAGCCGGTATTCATGCAATATCCAATCAGTTTTCTGTCCATTGGGGGCTCTTCCTTTGTAGAATACAAGGGTTTTCTCTCATTCCAATCAGTTTTAATTTATCATAGACAGCCTATCACGTCCCGTTGCCTTCCAGAATCGGCCATGGTAGCTCTATTAGTCCGAGTCCCGTTGGATACTTCTTATCCTTGTGACTAAAAAAGTACCACTCGTTCTGCTCTTCAATCCGATCCGGCATCTCTCTGTTCAACATCATACAGATCTTTACATATATGTGTTCAAAAGAGAATAGACATTCAGGTTTGTTATACACAACGCCATATATAAGTTCATGAGGTTTCTCATACTAAAATATATAAAGTTATATTAGATCATGGAAATCCTGAAATCAAGCTTTGATAGCAAGCTAACCAGACCTAGGAGAGACTCATTAAATTTAAGGAAACAATCTGAACAATCAACTGCAGGCATAAATATAAATCAGATTTAATCGAGAGTTATGCGTACTAGGGTTGTAAAATATACGCATATAATGTACACTCAATATCGTTGGCACTGCATGTTAATAATACCGAGTATCCTATCCAACAAAAAACCCTACAATTCAACTACTCAACCGATCGGTTAATGATAGGATGAGAACCCTAAAAAAAAAAAGTGAAGCAAAGTAAAGTTAAGAATACCTTGGAGATCCCATGGTTCTATTCTGTAGAGATCGATATCTCTGAAACATCAAGATCGATTCTGGGATGCAACCTTCTTTCTGAGATAAAAACCAACAAGCTCCCATCCGTCGGATGGAAACGGAATCCAGGTGGGACATATGACTCCATTGACCTCATCATATCAATTGGCTGCATTAATTCAACACTAACATTAATACTACCACCACCATTACTTCATCATCTTTAAATCATAACCAATGTGAAGTTATAAAGAGAGAAGAGAAACCCAAAACCAGAGAACCAAAAGTTAAAAAGGCAAAGTAAAATGTAAAAAAAAAAAAAAAAAAAAAAAAAAAAAAAAAAAAAAAAAAAATTCTAGGAAGAAAAATGAACTTTCCAAATAAGAGGTGACAGTGTTATCGGTATAATATCAGCTCATTGGTGGGTGAGCAACACTCAGCAATATTTCAATTCATCTCTGAAAGAAAAATAAGGCGCGTGTTACAAACACAAAAGAGGAAGAGGCAAAAAGGAAAGAAAACCAAATGATGAGAGTTTGTTTTGGTAAACCAAGGGAAGTTGGAATTAATTAGGCTGTGTTCTGTGAAGGTCTCTAGAAACGGACAAGTAGAGGTTTGTGAATGATGTGTCTTCTGTTGGTGAATGGTAGGAATGATGCACCAAGAACGGGGTTTCCACTCAAATGATTTATTATTAGAAAAAACTAATCAATAACTTTTTAATTAATCACTGTCACATAACCAGGATTAGGAAGGAAGATTAAAAGGTTAAACAAACAAACTTACTTTTTAGATAATAAAATATTAACCCATCTGACCTGTTTGGAATTTGAGTTAATAAATGCTTGTTTTATATATCTATGGCTACAGAGTTAGCATTGTAAAATGTAGAGGATGGAGGATGACGTTATCACAATTTAGCACGCGTTTCTTGAAAAAGAAAAGGTTAGGAGCCAAAAAGAGGAACACCGTTCTAATGGATCAAAGCTGCCAAACAAGGAAAATTAAAAGACAAAAAGGAAAAAAAAAGAAAAAGAAAAGAAAAGCACTACTCTTAAGCCTCCGCATAGCCTGTGTCTCGTTGTTGAAACGGGCTCTGACCCTTTTGTCTGTCTGTCGAGAATTTCCATGGCACATCAACCAGACCTTTTTTGGTTTCAGAGACTTTGAGAAAATGCTCAACTCATAGAGAAATTATTTAGGCTCTTTTCCCCTTAAGAGTTAAACCATAAAAAAGACCTCCAAACTCATCACAAATTGGGTAGGGTTATCATGTCAAGAGGTTTGTGTTTTGAAAGAAAAGGTCAAGGTTGGGTGAGGTTAATATGTCAAGATGTATACTTGTTTTTATTGAGAGGGGAGTGGAAGAATGTTCAACAGTCAAATTACTAACATAGTTTTCTGGAGGCCCAAACAGGAAAATTTAAGAATGAAAACCTCAATTAAAAGAAGGGGATAAAGTTGAGACTTGCCGCTTGGTTTATAACAATCTTTAACAAACTCAGTCTTCATTAGGTAGCTTCTTGACTTAACAAAATAATGTAAAAACTAGACAGGATTATGACATAAAATTGAAATATAGGTAAGCGATGTGCTCCTTAGTGGAGAGAAGAAATTATCGAAAAGAAAGTTGATTGCTCCATTCTCGATCTTTCTCTCTTGGTTACAGAGAGAGAAAGGTTGTTACAAATGGTTGAGTTGGAACCTTGAAGATCGTTGATGGGATCAAACGATGTTGGTAGGTTCAGTTTGTTTTTCTGATTCCTTTTCTCTATGTGTATAAAAATGCCCATTAACTTCTAGTTTTTGATATGTATGAGAGGTGAGGAACATCTGGGTTTTTTGGGTGTATTATAGAGGGTTTTTCTTGGGATTCTTTGTGTAAAGAGAGAGAGCTGTAATCTCTATAAGGTTTCCTTTTCTCATAGTGAAATTTTCTTTACTATCCTGAAGAATGGATGTAGGTAATCGAATTGATTACCGAACCACTATAATTCCTTGTGTACAACTTCTCGTCTATTTTTACTTTATGTTATTTACTTGTATTATTTGCTACTTATTAGAAACTTAGGTTTGCTTGTTTTGCTTTATTCCGATAATCTCATGTTCTACAGGGATGTTCGTATTTGTGAACTGTGAGATGATTTGCTTTTGCGTATGACCTTGAGAAACGTCAGAGCATCATAATGTGTGAACTTATTTCAACAACAGAATCATTAAAAGAAGACGACAACCAAGTCAAATCCCCAAGTTAGGTTTGGTGGAGTCATGGGCATCCTATATTCAACATTGACGAACGTTTTTTTAATGGTCTTTTATTAACTGGGAATCAATATATTATATTCTGCAAAGAAAATATCAGTGTAACATCATGATATATAATGCAGTTTATCAATCCAATTAAAAAGCATAAGATTAGAGAGTTCCCATTTCACACTGACATGCCACATTATAATTGGTCATATTGTTTTCACTTCCTAATAAAGAGGGAAATAGAATTCTCCATTTATATTATTCTTTGAATATTGATTCACTTTTGTAGAGTGGAGGTGGAGGCCGGAGGGTAGAGGGGGGTTACTTTTTATATTTCAAACCTTATCTCTGCATGTAAAGTTCATTAAAAAAATGAAGGTCTGCTGGTTTGCTTTGTTTCGTGCCATGATGAGCATCATTGTTATTCGAAAAGGAAGGCTTATTTTGGTCAACTATGCTACTGTTTAACATCCATCTTCTTCTTTCTCACACCGGCCAGTACAAAGCTTGACAGCAATTGACATTGACATTCTTCATTGGCCTATAAGCTTAAATTTACACTCCGACCATGCCTGAGAGACAGCATGTAAGTTCAGCAATCACAAGAAGAAACATTTTTCTTTTTAATATTCAACAAAGTTTTTATTATTGCATTCATTTGGTGGAAGGTGATTGGTTGAACTGAGAATGACATTTCCTCCTTTTTGGAGTCGGCAGGAGGTCTATTCAATTAATTTCTGAATTTTGCGAGAGGATTTAATTGTTTATTATCAAATTAGGTGGTACATATATACAGGCCAGAATATTTATTCTAGGGGATCAAAATGTTATGTTAAATGAATGAAGGGGTCAATGAAAAATTATGAAGATACATTATAGGAACCAAATACCTTATTTAACATGTATCCTACGCATATATGCAACATACTCGAAACTTTAATTTTCAAACAATATTCAAATGCCAAAATTTACCTCTTCTTTCTTGTCAACCGTTTAGTAAGCCAATATTTTAAGAAATCCATCAAAAATTTGCTCCTCAAGATCACAAAATCAAGTCTTCAGTTGGGATTTAACAAATATAACCAATAAACTATAGGTTAAATGTTGACAATTAATGAATTAATGAATTATATATATATATATAAGGTAACACCTAATATCTAATCTACTCATCAAGTATAAGATGAAGGTAGATTAATTTGAGGCGCCAGGTCTATTTGGTTTGATTATCAATCACAGCATTGAACAATATTTGACGCTATATATAATCATTTCCATGACTGACTAAAGCGTTTAATCATTCGGAGATTACTCTGTGACGTGTCAATTAAGCATATTATCTCCTGGAAAACGTGATATCTGCAGTGTCATCTTTCTGTCAATTTGCTAATGCCGCATTTCATTTAGAGAGAACGAACAGTGTTCAAAGACACTAGTGCAGCTAAAAAAACACGACTGTGTCGTTGCATCATGGCATTGGTAAACGACCAAGCGTACGAATGTGCATACCAGTATAACAAGAAGGACTTCATTGAACGAGAGAACATCAATCAATTCCGGTATTTGGGTTTTGAATAAATGATGAACCATTGTTAAGTTTTGCAATTAAGAATCAGAGTTTCCCAGTTGTTCAACTGTTCTATGCGATTGGATATCCATCACATTGAGATAGCTAGAAGATCCATACATTTTTTTTTTTTTTTTAGGAACTGGAGTGTTCGAGTCAGTTTGTGTATACCTCGACTGATCTTTGAGGTCTATTAAACACCTGTATGGACTAAAATTCGTATTGGGCTTGACGAGGTCCAATCGTAACAGTGATAAGTGACAGCCCAGAGCCTTGACCCAATCCCGATTGGACCCACGCTTAGAATACCTTGGAAACTGTCTGCTTTATGAGTTGGGTCATCTCCCGAGTTAAGTTGAACTGGGTCCGACTGATTCGCCCGCAGCAGTCCATAACAAGGATCAGAATCCTAACCAAATTCCTCTTCTGACAAGGTCTTGTATCTCACCCAAAGAGGAAAGACTTGACAGATAAAGGCAAAGAATCCAATCTCTTCCCGAAAAGAGAGTTCCCCTACCAAGTATGACTCAGAGTCTTACTAGGATTCGAGCCCCTACAGTTCACTATATAAGCTGAGGCAAATCCCCTCATTAGACATTCAGAAAATACCACCCTTAAGCCCTGATTCTCATGTCGCCAAACCCCTGATCTACTTCAATCCCCTCACATCGCTTGGACTCCCTCAAAGACACAAGGAGGAGACACCTCATAGGTCCATCAAGGTTGTCAGTGACTCTCTTCACAAGATTCAGTATTTAATTCAATTATAAATTTTAGCAGTTACAACATCCTATAAGTCCAAATAACTAAATAAGTCATAAATATAATAGATAGTCCTAAAATTCGAACCCAAAAAGTTGACGAATGAAATAAACCTTTTTTTAGTGCCAAACTATCACCTTGGAGTTCATACATTGTAGATAGTGTGAAAGGAACGAAGCTGTTTGCCAATCAGATCATCATTTAAGCACACACTGAAATTCAAAAGCAAACATTTATATATATAAATGCGTGGCAGTAAGAGAACATGTGGAGGCTCTAACAAAAAAAAAAAACATAAATAGTCAAAATGTGGATAAAGACAAGCATGCCCAGCAGGAGCCACGGTTGCACAGCGCATGCTAGACAACCCAATGGCCCACCCAGCCCACACCAAGATGCTTCAAATGCCATGCTGACCAACCATTCTCAATTTTTCTCATTTCTATTACATTACTTTCATCCATCATATTTTACGCTTTGTTTTCTTTCTCAAAGTGACTTAAAAGTCCAGCACTTTTCTTTACAATATTTGTTGTAATGAAGACAGACAGGAATTTGACCATTTTGTATTATCTATGCTATAAATGATAATTCTGATCACCACCAATATAGCTCGAGCTAGCTAATTGGCATGCGAGAGAAAGCATTCTACGTCTATGCACGACTAGCTTAACAAAGTCTCTTGCAACTTTTGAATTTTCCCAGTAATGGTTTACTTTGATCGATCAGTATTAACTTTTTTCTTATATTTTCAACAGCTTTAGTAGTTGAAGTGATCCTGGTAAAGAACTTGTCTTTTTTACTATAATATATAATACGTTTTTTGGTTTTGGACCAACAACCATGTATTCACCTTCAATATTCCCTCAAATATTTAATTGTGCGAGAAAAAAGGCGCCCATAGCCATAATACTTGAATATCCGAGTATAGAAGACGACGTTTTTGTTCAAATATCGTTTGACAGAATGTACTGCCATGGTTATATGAGACTCAAGCTAGCTTGCCTTTGCAATAGAGATCAAGTCAGAGTATTTAACCGATGATTTTAAGCTCTTTCAGGAGTTCGATGGTTTCAATCTTAATTGAATAGCCACACATGTGACATGACGCGAAAAAGAAAAAAGTTGTATTTGGGGGACTAGTGCGCCTTGAAGATATGAAGACACAGAACCAGATAACATTATAGCTTTCAAAAGTTAAAAATGATGATCGTTATTACTTTAACTTATATATTCAGCCTTAATCTTAAGTAACAAGCCAACTAGTCAAGTTACATGCATGAATTCTTTTGCACTCTGTTGCTTAGTTTAGTGCAGGCAGCAGTTTCTAGCTCTGTTAATGGAAACGATTATTATTTGCTATCTAATACATCATTCATGCATACAAAATAATATCTGCATTTCGAGAGAGAGAGAGAGAGAGAGGCAGAGTTTTTTTTCACTCATTCACCACCATAATTTTACAAAATATAGGATCATCAAACATTTATAGTACAGTACCAATAAAAACCTCTTTATCTCTCGCCCTTCATTAGTCAAATATTACGCATATTCCAACACCCAAGGTTTCAGCTGCTTCAATCAAAAGAATCCCTTTCACCTTGTTCCCCTCCCTTCTACCACTCTTGCAATAACAGCAACGCCATGTCCGAATTATCTTCTGCTCCGAAGCTTGACTCACCTTCACATCGGTCTTGATCTTGACTTAATTGTGATGCAACAAACTTGTCCAATGCCCTCCAATCAGTCACTTTCTTGTTAGAGTTGTTGTTCCCTTTGTTATGTTCTTCTTCTTCATTATTTTCTGATGTTAGGGATATTGAGCTTGGCCTATTTTGTATTGGCAGAGATGGGCTCTCTAGCTGAGGAAGCTGTAAATATAGGTCAGAGTGCATGAAACTCAAGTTGTCCCCTTCTAGCTCCTGCTTGCACATGAAATTCTGAGCAAGAAAACTTGGGGGTTGCCTTGAGATATATTCAATTGGATCAACCACTGAGCTGACCCCACTTGGTTCATCATAGTAGTAGCTAGAGTCCCACACTTCAATGCTCTTGGTTTGGCCATTGGTTCGTTTCTTGAATGCTCGGCAAACAACCCAGCCTTCTTCCTGCATGAACTTAAGATAATGTTTATAAGATAAAGACACGGGAACTTAATTTCCGTTCTATCCTTCAAGTTTTTTCTTTATTCATAACGGAGATTGAGGAGCTCAAAGTTTGTTGAGGGAAAAAAAAATATTTGTTTTCAATTTAATATTTTTTTCTTCTGTAAGTTTTGTTTCTGTTGTGATAATGATAGATACAAACTTAGAAGAAAACTGGAGTTTTGCTTTTGACAAACTGAATGAGGACAGAAAGACCATGCTCAAAAAGGAATTGGAAGAAAGCTATGAAAGTGCTATAGAGTTACTATTAACTTTTTTGACCTTAGAGCACGGAGCTCATCTTTCTGGAAAGCATTACAAGGAGATGGTACCGTAGATATTGATATATGTATGGAAAGCAAAAGGGGGGTATCGTTTTCTTATAAGTAAAAAATAAAAACCTTTTTATGTGAGGTCATGGCTAGCTAAGAAGTTATCAGGGACGTACTTATATTTTAATCCACTGGAAAGAAAGAGTTACTGTACAACTTTTGTACAAAAACTGATAGTAATGGATTCCAAACCCTCCTTTAATTGGACACGAACGAATGAAAAAGACAGATCCACATATTATTAGGCAAGAAGCACTGTTGATAACCACTAAGCATGTGGAAGACCATGAAGAAAAAATTTTGTCGTTTTAATAATATAACATCTCAACTGAAAGAGAGAGGAGAGAGTTAATGCTTGCCTGTGGAGGACCATTCTCATCAGATTCAAGCCGGTATTCATGCATTATCCAATCAGTTTTCTGTCCATTGGGGGCTCTTCCTTTGTAGAATACAAGGGTTTTCCTCATTCCAATCAGTTTTAATTTATCATAGACAGCCTTATCACGTCCCGTTGCCTTCCAGAATCCGGCCATGGTAGCTCTATTAGTCCTTGTCCCCGTTGGATACTTCTTATCCTTGTGACTAAAAAAGTACCACTCGTTCTGCTCTTCATATCCGATCCGGCATCTCTCTGTTCAACATCATACAGATCTTATACATATATGTGTTCAAATGAGAATAGACATTCAGGTTTCTTGTTATACACAACTGCCATATATAAGTTCATGAGGTTTCTCATACTAAAATATATAAAGTTATATTAAGATCATGTAAATCCTGAAATCAAGCTTTGATAGCAAGCTAACCAGACCTAGGAGAGACTCATTAAATTTAAGGAAACAACTCTGAACAATCAACTGCAGGCATAAATATAAATCAGATTTAATCGAGAGTTATGCGTACTAGGGTTGTAAAATATACGCATATAATGTACACTCAATATCGTTGGCACTTGCATGTTAATAATACCGATGTATCCTATCCAACAAAAAACCCTACAATTCAACTACTCAACCGATCGAGTTAATGATAGGATGAGAACCCTAAAAAAAAAAAAGTGAAAGCAAAGTAAAGTTAAGAATACCTTGGAGATCCCATGGTTCTATTCTGTAGAGATCGATATCTCTGATAACATCAAGATCGATCTTCTGGGATGCAACCTTCTTTCTGAGATAATAACCAACAAGCTCCTCATCCGTCGGATGGAAACGGAATCCAGGTGGGACATATGACTCCATTGACTCCATCATATCAATTGGTGCTGCATTAAATTCAACACTAACATTAATACTACCACCACCATTTACTTCATCATCTTTAAATCATAACCAATGTGAAGTTATAAAGAGAGAAGAGAAACCCAAAACCAGAGAACCAAAAAGTTAAAAAAGGCCAAGCTAAAATGTGAAAAAAAAAAAAAAAATCAAAATTCTAGGAAGAAATAATGAACTTTCCAAATAAAAGGTGACAAGTGTTATCAGGTATAATTATCAGCTCATTTGGTGGTGAGCAACACTCAACAATATTTCAATTCATCTCTGAAAGAAAAATAAGGCGCGTGTTACAAACACAAAAGAGGAAGAGGCAAAAAGGAAAAGAAAACCAAATGATGAGAGTTTGTTTTGGTATAAACCATGGGGAAGTTGGAACTTAATTAGGCTGTGTTCTGTGAAGGTCTCTAGAAACGGACAAGTAGAGGTTTGTGCTAATGATGTTGTCTTCTGTTGGTGAATGGTAGGAATGATGCACCAAGAACGGGGTTTCCACTCAAATGCTATTAATTATTAGAAAAAACTAATCAATAACTTTTTATATTAATCACTGTCACATACCCAGGATTAGGAAGGAAGAATTAAAAGGTTAAACAAACAAAACTTACTTTTTAGATAATTAAAATATTAACCCATCTGACCTGTTTGGAATTTGAGTTAATAAATGCTTTGTTTTATATATCTATGGCTACAGAGTTAGCATTGTAAAATGTAGAGGATGGAGGATGACGTTATCACAATTTAGCACGCGTTTCTTGAAAAAGAAAAGGTTAAGAGCCAAAAAGAGGAACACCGTTCTAATGGATCAAAGCCTGCCAAACAAGGAAAATTAAAAGACAAAAAGGAAAGAAAAAGAAAAAGAAAAGAAAAGCACTACTCTTAAGCCTCCTGCATAGCCTGTGTCTCGTTGTTGAAACGGGCTCTGACCCTTTTGTCTGTCTGTCGAGAATTTCCATGGCACATCAACCAGACCTTTTTTGGTTTTCAGAGACTTTGAGAAAATGCTCAACTCATAGAGAAATTATTTAGGCTCTTTTCCCCTTAAGAGTTAAACCATAAAAAAGACCTCCAAACTCATCACAAATTGGGTAGGGTTATCATGTCAAGAGGTTTGTGTTTTGAAAGAAAAGGTCAAGGTTGGGTGAGGTTAATATGTCAAGATGTATACTTGTTTTTACTTGAGAGGGAGATGGAAGAATGTTCAACAGTCAAATTACTAACATAGTTTTCTGGAGGCCCAAACAGGAAAATTTTAAGAATGAAAACCTCAATTAAAAGAAGGGGAATAAAGTTGAGACTTGCCGCTTGGTTTATAACAATCTTTTACCAAATCTCAGTCTTCATTAGGTAGCTTCTTTGACTTAACAAAATAATGTAAAAACTAGACAGGATTATGACATAAAATTGAAATATAGGTAAGCGATGTGCTCCTTAGTGGAGAGAAGAAATTATTCGAAAAAGAAAGCTGATGATAAAGGTGACAGCTGCTGAATACTTCTCATTCTCAACAACAACAACAACAACAACAAGCCATAGCCTCATATTGTTGAAAGCCTGAGAAAACTCATATTCACATTCATATATAAACATTGAAAACCCTGGCCTTTTTGTAAGAGGAAAAAATATATGATATATAGATATACATATATTGGGTTAAATTAGCTGAAAAAATGAGAATTTATGTCATGCATGTCCATAACTGAATTACCTGCAAGCAGTAGGAAACTCTGGTGTGTTAAGTCGTTGGAGACAGAAGCAATGAAGAAGAAGAAAACAAAGAGAATAAATGAGTGAGTAGTGAATGGAGAAGAAAACTCCGCTAACAAGTGAGAGATGAAGAGAATATAAAAACACAGAGGGAGGACCGCTCGATTGCGCATGGGTATATGCCTGTCCCCAGTTGCTTACGTCATTCTCTAGCTTCTTGCATATTCACTTTTTTATATTTATTCTTCTTCTCTTTTATCTGTCAATTATTCGCGAGAAAGTTAAATTCTCTTCTCACTATTACTCGTTCGATAAGGTGTGTCGTATCGTATGTGTCACCAAATTCCTCTTTCAACTAATATACTAGAGGAGAAATATAGTGTTAAGTAATTATTTGTAGTCACCAAATTAGGCATCTCCAACTCAGCGCCAAAACACTAAAATGGTGTAAAAAAATGCTCATTAAATACTACAACAAATTGATATAAGACCATTTCCAACCCATTATACCAAATTGGTGCAAGTTTCATACTAAATTGATGTGATTTTTTATGTAAAATACTATTGCATCTCTAACCCGTTGTACCAAATATTACATCAAAAAGAATATTCTTTTTTTTTTTAATTGTAATAATCAATCATTAATATATTTCACTTATTATTTTTGTATATATTAATTAAATATTAGGAATGATATTTTTATTAAATAATAATAACTTTAAAAATTATACTAATTTAATAAAATTAAGTATTTATTTAATTAAATAAACATTACATTTAATATAAAAAAAAAAAAACATTACATCTAATATAAAATGATACCAAAAAAAAAAGACAACAACAACACAAAAGTAAAATTTCATAAAATTTCATATTGATAGTAATTTAATTTCCTGAATTAGTATATTCTTCCCACAAATAATCAATTAATGCATTTCGAAGAGCATGGTGAGCCTCTGTATCCTTGATTAATGCATTTCAAAAAAAATTATTCAAGGATTTGAATTTCGTAACTGATCCAAGCCTACGTGAATTTTTCAAAATGAGCAATCAAGAATTATGCAAAAAATAGCTCAACAACAAGGTCAATAATCTCAAAATAACTTCAGTTTTTTCCAATATTTTGATGATCTTACAGAATCCGGAACTAATCTACCGAAATACTAAATTGTTATTTTAGTTTATATTGTATTTTCTTTTAATTTGAGTGTTAATTTTTATTTTGAGTTATTGTAGTTTAATATTTGCATTGAATAAAGTTTTGTTTTTAATTTTTCATTATTTTTTTAATTATATCATTATTCTAAATAATAATCAAATTAACTTAAATATAAATAAAAAAATTTAAATAAAAACAAAATTTACTGAATGAACAATGCCACGCCAATTTGGTGTGAATGAACAATGTTGCACCAAATTTGGCGTGGCACTGTAGCGGGGCACCAATTTGGTGCAGCAAATGGCGCTGGGTTGGAGTTGAAATTTGCATTATTTTAGTGTTTTTACACCAAAATAACGTAGGGTTGGAGATGCCCTAAGTGAAGAGTATCACGCCAAATTTGGTGTGACACTGTTTAAACAATATACAAATATATTTTTTATTTTTTTATTTGTATTTATGTTAATTTGATTATTATTTATATTAATATTTATAATAATAAATTCATAATAATTATAAAAATTAAAAACAAAACTTTATTTAATGCAAATATTAAACTACAATAACTCAAAATAAAAATTAACACTAATTTAAAAGCACTAAAATTAAAAAAAAATACAACATTAACTAAAATAATGAGTGAAATAAATTAATTGTTGATTATTACATAGAAAGAAAAAGAAAAAGAATATTCTAAGGAATATTCTTTTTGGTGTAATATTTGATGCAATGAGTTGGAGATGCAATAGTAAAATACACCAAAAATCACACAAATTTGGTGTGAAACTTGCACTAATTTGGTGTTTGTGGTTAGAGATGGTCTTAGAGATCTTGTATTCGAGTCATACAACGTGTTCATCTATCACATTTATGATTTACTTGATCCATTAAAATTGTAGGGTATTTAATAGATTTCGAAGATTAATTGAGTTGCGTGCAAACCAACCCAGACACCCTGATTATTAAAAAAATATATGACTCAAATTCTCATCTTACATAACAATGGTTAAGATTCTTCTTTTAGCGATTAATTAAAAAATTTGTACCAAAATTTTTAATTTTAAATATTTTTACATATATATTAATAACTTCTTAAAATGACTATAAACATTCAAGTTTAATTTGTTTAACTCTAAAAAACAATTATGATATTGTCTTTTATACAAATTATAGAAACATCTCAATGAAAGAGAGAGGAGAGAGTAATGCTTGCCTGTGGAGGACCATTCTCATCAGATTCAAGCCGGTATTCATGCATTATCCAATCAGTTTTCCATTGGGGGCTCTTCCTTTGTAGAATACAAGGGTTTTCCTCATTCCAATACGTTTTAATTTATCATAGACAGCCTTATCACGTCCCGTGCTCCAGACCGGCCATGGTAGCTCTATTAGTCCGAGTCCCCGTTGGATACTTCTTATCCTTGTGGACTAAAAAAGTACCCATCTTCTGCTTATATCCGATCCGGCATCTCTCTGTCAACATCTACAGATCTTATACATATATGTGTTCAAAGAGAATAGACATTCAGGTTTCTTGTATACACAACTGCCAATATAAGCAAGAGGTTTCTCATCTAAAATATATAAAGTAATTAAGATCATGTAAATCCTGAAATCAAGCTTTGATGAAGCTACCAGACCTAGGAGAGACTCATAAATTTAGGAAACAACTCTGAAACATCAACTGCAGGCATAAATATAAATCAGATTTAATCGAGATTATGCGTACTAGGGTTGTAAAATATACGCATAATGTACACTCAATATCGTTGGCCACTGCATGTTATAATACCGATGTATCCTATCCAACAAAACCCTACAATTCAACTACTCAACCGATCGAGTTAAGATAGGATGAGAACCCTAAAAAAAAAAGTGAAAGCAAAGTAAAGTAAGAATACCTTGGAGATCCCATGGTTCTATTCTGTAGAGAACGATATCTCTGTAACATCAAGATCGATCTTCTGGGATGCAACCTTCTTTCTGAGATAATAACCAACAAGCTCCTCATCGCGGATGGAAACGGTCCGGTGGGATATGACTCCATTGACTCCATCTATCAATTGGTGCTGCATTAAATTCAACACTAAATTAATACTACCACCACCATTTACTTCATCATCTTTAAATCATAACCAATGTGAAGTTATAAAGAGAGAAGAGAAACCCAAAACCAGAGAACCAAAAGTTAAAAAGGCAAGCTAAAATGTAAAAAAAAAAAAAAAAAAAATTCTAGGAAGAAATAATGAACTTTCCAAATAAAGAGTGACAAGTGTTATCAGGTAATTATCAGCCCATTTGGTGGTGAGCAACACTCAACAATATTCAATTCATCTCTGAAAGAAAAATAAGGCGCGTGTTACAAACACAAAAGAGGAAGAGGCAAAAAGGAAAGAAAACCAAATGATGAGAGTTTGTTTTGGTAAAACCAGGGAAGTTGGAACTTAATTGGCTGTGTTTGTGAAGGTCTCTAGAAACGGACAGTAGAGGTTTGTGCTAATGATGTTGTCTTCTGTTGGTGAATGGTAGGAAGATGCACCAAGAACGGGGTTTCCACTCAAATGCTATAATTATTAGAAAAAAATAATCAATAACTTTTTATTAATCACTGTACATACCCAGGATTAGGAAGGAAGAATTAAAAGGTTAAACAAACAAAACTTACTTTTTAGATAATAAAATATAACCCTGACTGTTGGAATTTGAGTTAATAAATGCTTGTTTTATATATTATGGTACAGAGTTGCATTGTAAAATGTAGAGGATGGAGGATGACGTTATCACAATTTAGCACGCGTTTCTTGAAAAGAAAAGGTTGAGCCAAAAAGAGGACACCGTTCTAATGGATCAAAGCCTGCCAAACAAGGAAAATTAAAAGACAAAAAGGAAAGAAAAAGAAAAGAAAAGAAAAGCACTACTCTTAAGCTCCTGCATAGCCTGTGTTCGTTGTTGAAACGGGCTCTGACCCTTTTGTCTGTCTGTCGAGAATTTCCATGGCACATCAACCAGACCTTTTTTGGTTCAGAGACTTTGAGAAAATGCTCAACCATAGAGAAATTATTTAGGCTCTTTTCCCCTTAAGAGTTAAACCATAAAAAAGACCTCAAACCATCACAAATTGGGTAGGGTTATCATGTCAAGAGGTTTGGTGTTTGAAAGAAAAGGTCAAGGTTGGGTGAGGTTAATGTCAAGATGTACTTGTTTTTACTTGAGAGGGAGATGGAAGAATGTTCAACAGTCAAATACTAACTAGTTTTCTGGAGGCCCAAACAGGAAAAATTTAAGAATGAAAACCTCAATTAAAGAAGAAGGGAATAAAGTTGAGACTTGCGCTTGGTTTATAACAATCTTTTACAACTCTCAGTCTTCATTAGGTAGCTTCTTTGACTTAACAAAATAATGTAAAACTAGACAGGATTATGACATAAAATTGAAATATAGGTAAGCGATGTGCTCCTTAGTGGAGAGAGAAATTATTCGAAAAGAAAGCTGAAATAAAGGTGACAGCTGCTGAATACTTCTCATTCCAACAAAACAACAACAACAACCAAGCCTAGCCTCATATTTTGAAAAAAAAAAAACATAAATAGTCAAAATGTGGATAAAGACAAGCATGCCCAGCAGGAGCCACGGTTGCACAGCGCATGCTAGACAACCCAATGGCCCACCCAGCCCACACCAAGATGCTTCAAATGCCATGCTGACCAACCATTCTCAATTTTTCTCATTTCTATTACATTACTTTCATCCATCATATTTTACGCTTTGTTTTCTTTCTCAAAGTGACTTAAAAGTCCAGCACTTTTCTTTACAATATTTGTTGTAATGAAGACAGACAGGAATTTGACCATTTTGTATTATCTATGCTATAAATGATAATTCTGATCACCACCAATATAGCTCGAGCTAGCTAATTGGCATGCGAGAGAAAGCATTCTACGTCTATGCACGACTAGCTTAACAAAGTCTCTTGCAACTTTTGAATTTTCCCAGTAATGGTTTACTTTGATCGATCAGTATTAACTTTTTTCTTATATTTTCAACAGCTTTAGTAGTTGAAGTGATCCTGGTAAAGAACTTGTCTTTTTTACTATAATATATAATACGTTTTTTGGTTTTGGACCAACAACCATGTATTCACCTTCAATATTCCCTCAAATATTTAATTGTGCGAGAAAAAAGGCGCCCATAGCCATAATACTTGAATATCCGAGTATAGAAGACGACGTTTTTGTTCAAATATCGTTTGACAGAATGTACTGCCATGGTTATATGAGACTCAAGCTAGCTTGCCTTTGCAATAGAGATCAAGTCAGAGTATTTAACCGATGATTTTAAGCTCTTTCAGGAGTTCGATGGTTTCAATCTTAATTGAATAGCCACACATGTGACATGACGCGAAAAAGAAAAAAGTTGTATTTGGGGGACTAGTGCGCCTTGAAGATATGAAGACACAGAACCAGAAAACATTATAGCTTTCAAAAGTTAAAAATGATGATCGTTATTACTTTAACTTATATATTCAGCCTTAATCTTAAGTAACAAGCCAACTAGTCAAGTTACATGCATGAATTCTTTTGCACTCTGTTGCTTAGTTTAGTGCAGGCAGCAGTTCTAGCTCTGTTAATGGAAACGATTATTATTTGCTATCTAATACATCATTCATGCATACAAAATAATATCTGCATTTCGAGAGAGAGAGAGGCAGAGTTTTTTTTCACTCATTCACCACCATAATTTTACAAAATATAGGATCATCAAACATTTATAGTACAGTACCAATAAAACCCTCTTTATCTCTCGCCCTTCATTAGTGAAATATTACGCATATTCCAACACCCAAGGTTTCAGCTGCTTCAATCAAAAGAATCCCTTTCACCTTGTTCCCCTCCCTTCTACCACTCTTGCAATAACAGCAACGCCATGTCCGAATTATCTTCTGCTCCGAAGCTTGACTCACCTTCACATCGGTCTTGATCTTGACTTAATTGTGATGCAACAAACTTGTCCAATGCCCTCCAATCAGTCACTTTCTTGTTAGAGTTGTTGTTCCCTTTGTTATGTTCTTCTTCTTCATTATTTTCTGATGTTAGGGATATTGAGCTTGGCCTATTTTGTATTGGCAGAGATGGGCTCTCTAGCTGAGGAAGCTGTAAATATAGGTCAGAGTGCATGAAACTCAAGTTGTCCCCTTCTAGCTCCTGCTTGCACATGAAATTCTGAGCAAGAAAACTTGGGGGTTGCCTTGAGATATATTCAATTGGATCAACCACTGAGCTGACCCCACTTGGTTCATCATAGTAGTAGCTAGAGTCCCACACTTCAATGCTCTTGGTTTGGCCATTGGTTCGTTTCTTGAATGCTCGGCAAACAACCCAGCCTTCTTCCTGCATGAACTTAAGATAATGTTTATAAGATAAAGACACGGGAACTTAATTTCCGTTCTATCCTTCAAGTTTTTTCTTTATTCATAACGGAGATTGAGGAGCTCAAAGTTTGTTGAGGGAAAAAAAAATATTTGTTTTCAATTTAATATTTTTTTCTTCTGTAAGTTTTGTTTCTGTTGTGATAATGATAGATACAAACTTAGAAGAAAACTGGAGTTTTGCTTTTGACAAACTGAATGAGGACAGAAAGACCATGCTCAAAAAGGAATTGGAAGAAAGCTATGAAAGTGCTATAGAGTTACTATTAACTTTTTTGACCTTAGAGCACGGAGCTCATCTTTCTGGAAAGCATTACAAGGAGATGGTACCGTAGATATTGATATATGTATGGAAAGCAAAAGGGGGGTATCGTTTTCTTATAAGTAAAAAATAAAAACCTTTTTATGTGAGGTCATGGCTAGCTAAGAAGTTATCAGGGACGTACTTATATTTTAATCCACTGGAAAGAAAGAGTTACTGTACAACTTTTGTACAAAAACTGATAGTAATGGATTCCAAACCCTCCTTTAATTGGACACGAACGAATGAAAAAGACAGATCCACATATTATTAGGCAAGAAGCACTGTTGATAACCACTAAGCATGTGGAAGACCATGAAGAAAAAATTTTGTCGTTTTAATAATATAACATCTCAACTGAAAGAGAGAGGAGAGAGTTAATGCTTGCCTGTGGAGGACCATTCTCATCAGATTCAAGCCGGTATTCATGCATTATCCAATCAGTTTTCTGTCCATTGGGGGCTCTTCCTTTGTAGAATACAAGGGTTTTCCTCATTCCAATCAGTTTTAATTTATCATAGACAGCCTTATCACGTCCCGTTGCCTTCCAGAATCCGGCCATGGTAGCTCTATTAGTCCTTGTCCCCGTTGGATACTTCTTATCCTTGTGACTAAAAAAGTACCACTCGTTCTGCTCTTCATATCCGATCCGGCATCTCTCTGTTCAACATCATACAGATCTTATACATATATGTGTTCAAAAGAGAATAGACATTCAGGTTTCTTGTTATACACAACTGCCATATATAAGTTCATGAGGTTTCTCATACTAAAATATATAAAGTTATATTAAGATCATGTAAATCCTGAAATCAAGCTTTGATAGCAAGCTAACCAGACCTAGGAGAGACTCATTAAATTTAAGGAAACAACTCTGAACAATCAACTGCAGGCATAAATATAAATCAGATTTAATCGAGAGTTATGCGTACTAGGGTTGTAAAATATACGCATATAATGTACACTCAATATCGTTGGCACTTGCATGTTAATAATACCGATGTATCCTATCCAACAAAAAACCCTACAATTCAACTACTCAACCGATCGAGTTAATGATAGGATGAGAACCCTAAAAAAAGGAAAGCAAGTAAATAAGAATACCTTGGAGATCCCATGGTTCTATTCTGTAGAGATCGATATCTCTGATACATCAAGATCGATCTTCTGGGATGCAACCTTCTTTCTGAGATAATAACCAACAAGCTCCTCATCCGTCGGATGGAAACGGAATCCAGGTGGGACATATGACTCCATTGACTCCATCATATCAATTGGTGCTGCATTAAATTCAACACTAACATTAATACTACCACCACCATTTACTTCTCATCTTTAATCATAACCAATGTGAAGTTATAAAGAGAGAAGAGAACCCAAACCAGAGAACCAAAAAGTTAAAAAGGCAAAGCTAAAATGTAAAAAAAAAAAAAAAAAAAAACAAAAAAAAAAAAAAATTCAGGAAGAAATAATGAACTTTCCAAATAAGAGGTGACAAGTGTTATCAGGTATAATTATCAGCTCATTTGGTGGTGAGCAACACTCAGCAATATTTCAATTCATCTCTGAAAGAAAAAGCAGCGCTGTTACAAACACAAAAGAGGAAGAGGCAAAAAGAAAAGAAAACCAAATGATGAGAGTTTGTTTTGGTAAAAACCAGGGGAAGTTGGAACTTAATTAGGCTGTGTTCTGTGAAGGTCTCTAGAAACGGACAGTAGAGGTTTGTGCTAATGATGTGTCTTCTGTTGTGAATGGTAGGAATGATGCACCAAGAACGGGGTTTCCACTCAAATGCTATTAATTATTAGAAAAAACTAATCAATAACTTTTTATATTAATCACTGTCACATACCCAGGATTAGGAAGGAAGAATTAAAAGGTTAAACAAACAAAACTTACTTTTTAGATAATTAAATATTAACCCATCTGACCTGTTTGGAATTTGAGTTAATAAATGCTTGTTTTATATATCTATGGCTACAGAGTTAGCATTGTAAAATGTAGAGGATGGAGGATGACGTTATCACAATTTAGCACGCGTTTCTTGAAAGAAAAGGTTAGGAGCCAAAAGAGGAACACCGTTCTAATGGATCAAAGCCTGCCAAACAAGGAAAATTAAAAGACAAAAAGGAAAGAAAAAGAAAAAGAAAAGAAAAGCACTACTCTTAAGCCTCCTGCATAGCCTGTGTCTCGTTGTTGAAACGGGCTCTGACCCTTTTGTCTGTCTGTCGAGAATTTCCATGGCACATCAACCAGACCTTTTTTGGTTTTCAGAGACTTTGAGAAAATGCTCAACTCATAGAGAAATTATTAGGCTCTTTTCCCCTTAAGAGTTAAACCATAAAAAAGACCTCCAAACTCATCACAAATTGGGTAGGGTTATCATGTCAAGAGGTTTGTGTTTTGAAAGAAAAGTCAAGGTTGGGTGAGGTTATATGTCAAGATGTATACTTGTTTTTTACTTGAGAGAGAGAAGAATGTTCAACAGTCAAATTACTAACATAGTTTTCTGGAGGCCCAAACAGGAAAATTTTAAGAATGAAAACCTCAATTAAAAGAAGGGGAATAAAGTTGAGACTTGCCGCTTGGTTTATAACATCTTTTACCAAATCTCAGTCTTCATTAGGTAGCTTCTTTGACTTAACAAAATAATGTAAAAACTAGACAGGATTATGACATAAAATTGAAATATGGTAAGCGTGTGCTCCTTAGTGGAGAGAAGAAATTATTCGAAAAAGAAAGCTGATTAAAGGTGACAGCTGCTGAATACTTCTCATTCTCAACAACAACAACAACAACAACAAGCCTAGCCTCATATTGTTGAAAGCCTGAGAAAACTCATATTCACATTCATATAAACATTGAAAACCCTAGCCTTTTTGTAAGAGGAAAACTAATATGGTAATATGGCATATAGATATACATTATTGGGTTAAATTAGCTGAAAAAATGAGAATTTCTGTCATGCATGTCCTAACGAATTACCTGCAAGCAGTAGGAAACTCTGGTGTGTTAAGTCGTTGGAGACAGACAATGAAGAGAAGAAAACAAAGAGAATAAATGAGTGAGTAGTGAATAGAGAAGAAAACTCCGCTAACAAGTGAGAGATGAAGAGAAATAAAACACAGAGGGAGGACCGCTCGATTGCGCATGGGTATATGCCTGTCCCCATTGCTTACGTCATTCCCTAGCTTCTTGCATATTCACTTTTTTTAAATTATTCTTCTTCTCTTTATCTCTCAATTATTCGCGAGAAAGTTAAATTTCTTCTCACTATTCTCGTTCGATAATGTTGTCGTATCGTATGTGTCACCAAATTCCTCTTTCAACTAATATACTAGAGAGTGTTAAGTAATTATTTGTAGTCACCAAATTAGATCTCCAACCCATGCCAAAACATTAAAATAGTATAAAAAAATGCTCCCACGTTAAATACTACACAATTGATATAAGACCATCTTCAACCCATTGTACTAAATTGATGCAAGTTTCATTCCAAATTGATGTGATTTTTGGTGTAAAATATATTGCATCTCTAATTTATGCACTAAATATTACATCAAAAAGAATATTTTTTTTTTTATTGTAATAACCAACTATTAATATATTTCACTATTATTTTTGTATATATTATAAATATTGAGAATGATATTTATTAAATAATAATAACTTTGAAAATTATACTAATTTAATAAAATTAAGTATTTTATTTAATAAATCATTACATTTAATATAAAAAACATTACATCTAATATAAATGATACAAAAAAAAAAAAGCAACAACAACACAAAAGTAAATTTCATATTGATAGTAATTTAATTTTCCGAATTAGTATATTCTTCTCACAAATAATCAATTATGCATTTCGAAGAGCATAGTGAGCCTCTGTACTGATTAATGCATTTCAAAAAAATTTATGAATATGAGCCCTACGTGAGTTTTTCAAAAGAGCAATCAAGAATTATGCAAAAAATAGCTTAACAACAAGGTCAATGATCTCAAAATAACTTAGTTTTTTCAATATTTGATGATCTTACAAGATCCGGAACTAATATACCGAAATACTAAATTGTTATTTTAGTTTATGTTGTTTTTCTTTATTTGTGTTAATTTTTATTTTGGTTATTGTAGTTTATATTTGCATTGAATAAAGTTTTGTTTTTAATTTTTCATCATTTTTTCAATTATATCATATTATAATAATAATCAAATTAACTTAAATACAAATAAAAAAAATTTATTGAATGAACAATGTCACGCCAATTTGGTGTGAATGAACAATGTTGCACCAAATTTGGCATGGCACTATAGCGGGACACCAATTTGTGCAGCAAATGGCACTGGGTTGGAGTTGAAATTTCATTATTTTAGTGTCGTAGGGTTGGAGATGCCCTAAGTGAACATTCACGCCAAATTTGTTGACACTATTAAACAATATACAATATTTTTTTATTTGTATTTATGTTAATTGATTATTATTTATATTAATATTTATAATAACAAATTCATAATAATTATAAAAATTAAAAACAAAACTTTATTAATGCAAATATTAAACTATAATACTCAAAATAAATTAACACTAATTTAAAGCACTAAAATTAAAAAATACAACATTAACTAAATAATGAGTGAAATAAATTAATATGTTATTACATAGAAAGAAATGGGTTGGAGATGCAATGTAAAAATGTAAAATACACCAAAAGTCACACAAATTTGGTGTAAACTTGTACTATTGGTATTGTGGTTGGAGATGGTCTTAGATATCTTGTATTCGAGTCTACAACGTGTTCATCTATCACATTTATGATTTATTTATCCATTAGAATTGTGGGTATTCATAGATTTGGAGATTAATTAAGTTGCGTGCAAACCAACCCAGACACCCTGATTATTAAAAAAATATATGACTCAAAGGATTTGCCCCCCTCTCTTACATAACAATGGTTAAGATTCTTCTTTTAGCGATTAATTAAAAAATTTGTCCCAAAATTTTTATTTTTAAATATTTTGACATATATATTAATAACTTCTTAAAATGACTATAAACATTAAAGTTTAATTTGGTTAACTCTAAAAAACAATTATGATATTGTCTTTTATACAAATTATTCCACCTTTAATCAATCTCCTTAATCTTGTTTTCATGATTTTTCCAAGTTCTTAATAAATAGAATCAGTTTTATGCTTTGACATGAAGTCATACGCCAAATTTTTTGATATCATGTTGTGCGGTCAATCTATAGAGAGCGGATTCATGCTATATGTCCTTTCATTTTAGATTAACTTTATTTACAAATTTTTCATTATAGCAATATATAAGTTGACTTTTCATCCAAATTAAGGGATCTTTTTTTGGGACGCCTTGTTCATATTTTATGCAAGTCATACTTGTACATAAAAACACTCAAAAAGTAATACAAAAACAATGGACGTACGTAGGATTTGCGTCTAACATGATAACCACTCTAAAAATCTTTTGTTTGTACTCTTCATTCATTCATTGATCTCGCATCAAATCTCAAATTTCATACAAATTTCTTACATATATTTCATCACATATTCTACGTACTTCTCGTTGATGCAAATCACAACATTAACACATGTCTTCAACATTTTGATTCACCAATAGTTCAAAAGGTTGAGATATACAATAGTAAGCTCCCACAAAATGTAGAAAACATCTTGCTCTATTGAAAAACTAATGATATTTTGAACTCTAAGTGCTTTTGGAAATAAAATTAGTGAATTTAAGACTTCAACTCACATATCATCTTGTTGTCATTTATATGTACCTTTGTTGCCTTAGGCACTTTCTCTTATATTTTTGTGTAATGAGCAAAATTAGTTATAAATTTCTAGTAGAATCTAACATAATTGATAACCTAAAGTTACTTTAAATAATAATATTGAGAATTTTAACATGTGTTAGTAAGAAACATATTAAGCTTATAAAAGATTAGCTCAATGCACTAATCTCTTTAAATCCTGTGTTTGGTATCTCATAAGAGGCGTTTGGATCATATAACATTTTATTATAGGGATATATTATATTAACGGAAAGAAATATCACCTTGAAGATTACTGGGAATGTTTAGAAAATATGTTTGGTTGGTTCGAATAAATTGGTAAATAATATGTTTGGTTGGAAGAATAAATGGAGGGGTATGTTATATAGATTACTAAATAGCGTTTTTAAATATTAATATAATAGTATTTTTTATTATTATTATTTTTTGAATCATTTCTTTTAATCCCCTATATTTGAAATTTTATTAAAGCACCCCCACCCACCCTAAGCCACTGTCGGCAGCCAGTTACCATCGCCAACCACCGTCGGCAGTCGACGCAATGGCACAAGACTGACTGTATATGGTCAACCGTGCACCGACAATGCCAGAAATGGCTATGGATCACAAATCTGTGGTCGAAAAACAGCTAGATCTATGGTCATTTCACGGCCAAAGATATGACCGTGAAATGTCACGACTACATCTTTGGCCGTGAAACGGCCATAGATATGGCCATGAAATGTCACAACCATATCTTTGGCCGTAAAATTTCACGGCCACATCTTTGGCCGTGAAACAGCCATAGAAACGCCAGATCTGGCCATTTTCGGCCATGGATCTATGATCCATGGCCGAAAAAAGGCCTTATCGGTGCACGACCAGCCAGATGTCGCTGGTCGTGCACCATTACAACGACTGATGCCGATTGTCGGTGGTGGTTGGGGTATTATTTTAACTTTTAAACTTTTTTGTGGCTGGGGTGTTTTAGCTAATTTCTCAAATGTAAGGGGGGCTGGGCTAATTATTATTTGGTAGACATTTGAAGGCAATTGTATCCGAAACAGTTTTTAAGTAAGGGCAAAATGGGAAGATAAATTATATTACCCCGGTAATGTTTTAATAACACCCCCTAATAAGGTAATAAGATTACCCTCCACATTATCAACAGTAACCACTATTTACAATAAAAGATTACCGTCATATTTTATTACTTGCAAGCCAAGCATAGGAATCTTGCAAAATAAACAAATATTACCCCTATTATCTTATTTACCTCTGATCCAAACAACCCCATAGTATTATTTCAATCAACAGACTATCTTCAATAAGTCCCTGTCCACCATAATATACGTTTCTAGAGGAAGGCATTGGGTCAAGATAGTGGAAGCATTGCATTTTGTAATTAACTTGTTTTGATTTTGTGTTTTAATTATACTAGGATTTAAGTTTATTGAATAATTAATATTTTAAAATAATTACATGTTGTGTGCGATTTTGCCATTAAGCTCGGAGAAGTTAGAAGCCCAAGAGAATATAGTTCAACCTATAATCAGTTCGACTCAACATTGGTCCGACCCAATATAAGCTCGTCGAGAGGGATAGCTTGACCCAGCACAAGCTAGTCGTGACCGGCCCTAACAGTTGTTCGACAAACCAGGGATAAGCTCAAATATCAGATATTTCGGAAAGGATAAGATTAACACTAGTGGCAACGCGATGTTAGTGTCCAATCACGAAAACATCAGAATTGCAATTTGAATTTGATTACAATCCCGATATTCTCTCTTTTTCCTTTATCTCAAACTTATATAAATACCCTCTCCAATTATGAGAAAGGGGTTAACCATTTTTACTTTTCAATTGATATACATTGTAAGCTCTCACAACAATAAGATAACAGGAGACGTAGGCTCAAGTTCTAACTTGTTGAACCACTTTAAACAAAAAATTGTGTTCTTTGCATTATTACACATATTTACATTCAATTGTTGGCGTTTATCATACATCACACACACATCAATTCTGATTCTATCAAGGTAAATCAGTTTTCTCATATTAGTGCGAATTTCGTATCAACATTGCAAATATTTAATAATTAATTAATTTTTATCTAAATTATTTTACTGTGAGATTTAAATTTATTTGTATACATAACAAATATTTTTGGTAGATGTGTATAAACTGAGCCTGTCGGAATGTAACGACATTTACGCTTCTCAGAAATTATCGTTAAAATAACACGAGATTCTGGTAACTTTTCGCTTTCAAACTTTCTCACACACATGCCACGGTGTCCGGTTCTTACACTGAGCTCTTTTCCAAGCGGCTCCCGGCGGCCGGCTCACATGGCTTCACATACGGCTTTTCTTTCAGCTGTTCATTCCAATTTAAGAAGAAGCCGTCCTTTCTATGACGCGGTGATGTATGGTTCCCAATCTCACTGACAAGGCACGTTAACATCACCACATGGGGTCTGCACAGTGTCACAATCAGGGGGTTTTTTGGTCATTTCGAATTTCATTTACGCCTTTACGGCCTTCAAAATGATTTCTCGACAAGTATTTTAGGGAAGAAACAGTGAGAAAGAGGAAAACGTACGTTGAGGATAACTCTGAGAGACACGTGGCCGGTCTAGATTGGTGGGCTGGCATCGTCCTTTACGTAGAAGATAAACAAAGCAAAAGACAAAAATAAATCGCAAGGCCAGCCTTTGATTACCAGGACCCCCACTCCCTCCCACCATCAGCTTTTGCCCATTAAAATGAATGGAAGTTGGGTTGATTACATTCTTAATTTGTTTCGTAGAACAAAAAATAAGAACTGTCATCTGTTTGAGTTTAAACTAGATAGCATCATATCAAGACAAAAACTAGGTAGTAAAGCAAATCTTAGAGTGTCGGGAAAGTGCTAGTAATGGCTCGATGTAGACTGTTAACAAGGACTGTTTTAGCAGTTTCTTTCTGATATCTAATGATAATGGAACTAGGGTTCCAAGTTGATGCATGCTGATTACCAAATCGGCGTTATTCTAAAACTATATCATTGTTAAAGAATAAATCAATAATATTGTAAACAAAGATCTTGATATAGTCAGAGAGATAAGCAAGTTATTGGATTTCATTTTTGGATTAACAGTGTCGTTGTTGAGATGATAGAGCAATGGACTATCTGCAATTTCTTGGAGATAATAAAAGTTGTGATCATTCATATCCCACTTCATGCCTATCATTTTAAGTGAGAATATAAACAAATGGGTGAAGAACACGGTGTTGCATAATTCAGATTGCATTTGTAATTTGCAATTATTACAAAGTCACTTTTTTACATGCCGTTTCCTACAAAGGAATCTTGGAAAGAATTGTAGAATAAGCTATTGGGGTTAATATTTCTGAGCAAAATTCAAAGTGGTCCACTGGCTCTCTCCTCCTTCCCTTGAAAAGCAATCGCGTACAAGCTGTGACCAAATGGTTTTGTATTTGTTTAAGGGTTTTGAAGAACTAATCTTTTACTAATCAATTAAGAACAGAAGTACACGAAACTACTCAAACTATGCTAGGTTGTATGGTATTCCCAAAACCATTATATTCTTAAATGGAGGTGATGAATATGGTACGTTGTACGTAATTTAGTATAGATTTTGGGCATAAGGAGAACTGAATATATGATGAATTATGATTTTGCTATATATGTTTTACGACCCATTTGCGTTCTTCCATCCCATAGCTTAAGACTAAACAGTTCTGATCATATAGCTGATCTTAGCCTATTCGTCGTGTATCACGTTAGAAATTATTGACAAGATGATCCAATTCTGTTTGTTTAATTTTAGTCAAGATATGTAATTATTGTGTCCCCATATATCATCTATAATTTCATTATATACACGGATAATATAAGTAATTAATCAATGTAAAAAATGAGTAACGCGATTTTCTCACATTTCAAATAAATACAATGCACATAAACCTGATATCATATGGTTTATATTGATACGAATTCTAATGTAGGAGAAATGGAGTTTCGATATCCTCAGAGAATATCAAATTGCAGGTGATTAAAATTATGATAAAAGGTAAGGAAAATTTAATTTATTCGACTTTACACAAAGTCATGAGTAAATTGGAATCAAACATGTTGCACGCACGTGTCAAGTTTCGAGCTAAATATAGATAGAAATTATACTGTTTTTTTTTTTTTGTTCTCCTTTATTGTTTAGGGAGTTGGCGAAAGGGATTAAAATCATTCAATTATTAGAACACAGTTTTTGTTTCTGTACAGTAAAGCTGGTTTTTTTTTTTAAAATAATTACTGAAATATTTATATTTAATCAAATATGAACAAATAATTTTCAAAGTTAGGTAAGATATGAAGATGTAAATGCAATGATTAGAGAAGAAAATGTTTTTGAAACTTATGATTCATTCGGGGCCATGGACATTCACCTTCTAATCATTTTCATAAACCCAGTTGAAGATTATTACTGCAAATTCTAACAAGTAATCAATCTTTTTATAAAACTTTTGCAAATAATATCACACAGAAGAATTCTATTTATTGAGTAGGGTTAAAAAGACAATAGAAATTTGGAGAGAGAGAGGATGAGAATGGAGTTCTTAGGAAAAGCGGAGCTGGGGGAGTTGAGCTGGGTAATAAAGGAATAGTGGATGGCTAGAGATGTGGACGCGTAGTCCACGTAGGACGGTGGTGGTCGGCCGTAGTCACCAATCATGCGGCGGACCGCATCATTGAACTCATTAAACATCTCCAATTGCGGTCCCTACCACCATCGAAAACCTTCACTCTCAAAGCTGGGGCGGTGAGCCAAAGAGGAACTATATAAAAAAAAGTAAAAATATCTTAAATTTATAATCAATAATAACTTTGTACACAAATATAAGAGAAAAAAAAATGTGGAGATAAACAGAGTTTGCGTAACCAGCAAAAGGAGATCCTTGGGGGTCCCTATTAGGATCTTAACTCTTTTGACATCGACCCTTCTCCAAACTCTCTCTCTCTCTCTCTCTCTCTCTCTCTCTCTCAGAGCTGTGAATGAATCTAAAGAATAAATATTAACAGCTTACCAATTTGTTTAGGTATTTTAATTTGTGTTTAATGGCGGTTGGTGAAGATAAACCATCCATTTATATCTACTCTTATTTTTTTATGTTTTTTTTTTTTTAACTCAAAACTCTTCAGCTTCACTCTTCTCTTTATCTTTACTACTATAGCAATTACCAAAGACATTAAAGGTGTGAAACAGAAGCTTCTTCCAAGGGACAAAAACTATGATTGCTCCCTCGTAGGTACTAATTCTAACACTTGCATTGACGGGAAATTAAATATTTATACTTTTCTAGACCCTCATCACATCTTCACTAAGGAAAGTAGCTATTTAGACCCCATTTGACGAAATTGTTTCAGTACCTTATCTCTGGATTTGTGGAGAGTAAAAAAGTTCAGTTTTAATTAATTACTATGGTAATTTGTCGTTCTCTGGGTTGATGATTGATCATCATGCGAATTAGAGTGGACATCCTGTGGCTAATTCATACATCATCATATTAATTTTAAAAGTTAGTGGTATATACTCTTTCTCAAATGGTTGAATAATATTGTAACCCTGGCATTATGCTAGAATCATCAAAAGCAGAAAACCTCAAGTATTGGAATTTCAATTACTTCACTACACTTGGTGTCTCAGCGAAGGATAACTGAAAGGCAATTATCAAAATAAAGCCATCAAAGAAACCCTCCATTTTGAAGTTTTTCACTGGTATATTTTTGTACGTGCAACATGTTCATTGGCTTTGTCATCTGAAAGGTATAAACCACGTGGAATTGAACGACTTGATCGTAGAGGATCTGAAGAATATTATGATTTAGATGGATCCGTATTTGAACAGGAAGTCTGAAGGAAGACGAATGGGCCATTGATTAAGAAAGAATGGGGAAATAAATAGATGGCATGATAGTCACTGGTGAGCTAAGGGATCGTGCAGCAACAGGTGAATGAATGGATGGTGGTTTTTAAAGGGTAATTGGTAATTCCTACTACTGATCTCTGTCTCTGCCCCGTGTTCTTGAGAGCTCTCTCTATAAGTGGGGGGTCCAATTCTAATTGATGATTACGCGTATGAATTGACAAGTTAGATCTGTTTGCTTGCTTGCCTTGCACAGACATTCCTCTTTTTGTTTTAGATACAAACTTTGCCTTGATCATGAGTGTGTTGTTTGTCAAAAAGGATGGTTCTTGGGGTGGCATTACTTTTTATGTTTTTTCTTTTTTCTTTTTTCTTTTTCCTAGTCAAGTTACTTTCTTATTCAACTTCGATTGCCCCTGTCACGTCTCATAAATGACACAAACCCAATTTGTAGTATGTCCATTATTAGTGTTTCTGCTCTTAAAATCTTGAAATTACTGCATATGTGGAACAATAAAACTAAAATGAAACGCGGATATGCAGAAGCATTAAGCTAAAACTGTCGAATGGGATTTGAATGCCTCACCAAAATCAAAATATTTATGGTTTTTCACAAGCATTAAGTAAATATAGAACATGATCAGGTCGGTTGAAATTGAATTATTGTATAGATCATTGCATAATAATGGATTCTCCATGAAGTTTTCTGGTCATTATTAAGAATGATAGTGAGAATATTGTTAATATTTTTGCCATTTGATCTAGAGTATGTTAGCTATATAGAGAATTAAAATGGAGTAATCACAAAAGCTAAATGAAAACCACCAATATATAAATAAAATGATTGCATTTTGGATGGGGTGTAGTCCACATATCCACGGATAATTATTTCTAAGTAATGCTTCTATTTCTATAGATTTGCTTTGGGGACCTATTATTTAATTGACTTGAATGAATGATAACTAAAATGAACGTGTGGCTGAATACTTGTATTAGAAGACGCTAACATTTTCTCAAAGTGAAAATGAGTTTGATAATCTGCAGTTCATCATAACAACAGTACCACACAGTAAGTAAAGCACAATCGATGATGGGGAAATTTACTTAAGACTTTGGGAACGAAAGCAAATTGAATCATGTAAACTGATGTCTTTTTACCTAAAACTTAATCACATTGTTTTGAAGATTAAGTTAAGCATTTGCATGTTCATTAAAGCATGCATTAATTAAATTACTTGTTGCCATGTAATTTGATCTGACTTTGAAGTTCATAGTAAAAAAAAAATTAGAAGATAAAGTAAATTAAGTTATGGCAATCTATTATAAACCACTTAACCTTCATTGTAATAATGTGATTGCTTGTATAATTTGCATCCTTTTTCGCAAAGCAATTGCTTGTAGCAAAATGATTCTTTGTTTTACTCTCCATTACATCAGTCTGCAATGAGATGTTTGATATGAATACCAGATGCTGCATGGTTAATTTCAATTCAATCATTTGGTAAAGAATGAAAGAAGCAAAAATAGAAGCCACCTAGTTCAATAGTGTTGGAAGATGATAAAGACAATTAAGTTTTTTTTTTTTTTTTAACGATCGGGAGTGTCTGAGCTAGCTTATGCACACCTTAACTAATCCCCTGAGACCCTGGAATTATCGACCAGGTAATAACTCTAATAGCTACCCCTATTAGCAATCGAGGAGGGACTTGAACTCATGACCTCTTTAGTAATACATCCAATTAGGCTTCTTGATTCGTAGATCCTAGGCTTGGTGTGAAAATATTCAATACCAAATTACCAAAGCAATGAAAGCAAAACAAAATGATGTCCTCAGAATTATATACAATAAAAATAGACTAACAAACCCTTCTCACTAATTTTTTTCTCACAATCACGACGTGTCAACTCGCAATTGGTTAGTTCGTAATTGGTTAGGCAGGACTCATTACAAATTGACCAATTACGAGCTGTGACATGTTATATTTGTGAGAGAAAATTAATGAGAAAGATTTGTCAATATAGTATTACCCAATTATATATGGAGCGAACCCATGACTCAACATTGACATTGAGAAAGATCAGCCCATGGGCTTATCTCCTTAGTTAAACGTAAACGAATTACTCAAAATTGGATCTTACTTAAGCCCAAGCCCAAGCCCAAGCCCAAGCCATTGTAAGAAGAAACAGAATCTATGTGGCCCACTACACGTTTCCCATGTGCTGTCTTCTTCCGTATGAAACTTCCTCCAGTATTTCCCGTCTTCTTCTCCAATCCTGTTCCCCCACCAAAAGAAAAAATCCTCACTTTTGCAAATCTCTCCATAACCTAACAATTAACAAAAGAAAAAAAATGTCAACCACGTTCAGCGGAGATGAAACGGCACCGTTTTTTGGCTTCCTTGGCGCCGCAGCTGCCCTTGTTTTCTCATGTATAATCCTTTACCCTGAATCCACACTCTTTATTAATTTCGTTGTTGTTTCGAGAAACAATAAAATGAAATGAAATGAATGATTTCAGGTATGGGAGCAGCGTATGGAACGGCAAAGAGTGGGGTGGGCGTGGCATCAATGGGAGTGATGAGACCAGAGCTGGTAATGAAATCGATAGTGCCAGTTGTTATGGCTGGAGTTTTAGGTATTTATGGTTTAATTATTGCGGTTATTATTAGTACTGGTATTAACCCGAAGGCCAAATCCTATTACCTTTTTGATGGCTACGCTCATTTGTCGTCGGGTCTCGCTTGTGGTCTCGCTGGCCTCTCTGCTGGCATGGCTATCGGTATTGTTGGTGATGCTGGTGTTAGGTATTTACTATTCCCTTTATTATTTATTTATGTTTTTATATTTTCATTGCAAATCAAAGTTAGATTGAATTCTATCACCCAATTTCATGCTGCTAACATCAATTATTGATCATACTTACATGTATTTCATTCTCTAAGCTATATAAGTGTCTCTCTGTAGCTAAAAATTAGCAAATTTATTGATTTCTGATTCATAAACAGAGTTGTTGTGGCTTTGCATTCATTGAATTGCTTACTACTTCAAGTGATCAACCTTAAACTAATGTTTCTTTGGCGATTCTTTAATGGGATCCTAGGATGAAGATATTGAAATGGTGAATTGTTCTAGTCAAGAAAAAGGGAATCTTAATTACTTGATTATTGCTGTTGTTGTATAATTTATGTTGTATTTTGACATGGCTGATCTGTCTTACAATTGCTTAAGAATGACTAGGCATTTTACCAAGTTATTCTTGGATTTTGCACTGGCAATAGTTGGCTTATTTTAGCCTGGGTTACCTATTAACTGCTTTAGTTCCATCACTGTTTAGTTAGATTATCAGTTTGGTTTTGTATGTCTTTCCATCAAAAGAATTTGCTCTCCTGAAATTAGACTGGAATTTTTTTTTTTTTTTTTTTTTGGTTAGGGCTAATGCACAGCAGCCAAAGCTTTTTGTTGGAATGATTCTTATTCTCATATTTGCTGAGGCATTGGCACTGTATGGCCTCATTGTTGGCATCATCTTGTCATCCCGAGCTGGCCAATCCAGAGCAGAATAGATGCTATGATCGAATGGGTTGTTGGCGTTACGAGGTTGGTGATGTTTAGAACAACATATGAAGCATGCAATCGAGTTGTTTGTATAATTAGGAGCAAGTTTTTTCCTTGAAATAAAGCTTGCTAAGTTGCTTCTCTTATGATATTTCTGTATTTTACTGTGACTTCAGATTTCTGTTAAAACCATCATTGATAAAACCACTGCTGCATATTATTTGTCCTCTTTGGTAGAAATTTTTCTTTCTTTCTGAGTTCATATTATGATTTAACCATATCTATATTTTCCGTATGATCGACACGACAATCTTCTTCAAAGAATGAATAAAAAAAGTAGATATTGATGATTCATGTGTATCACAGAAACTTGATGCATAATCAGATCCTTTATAAGAAAAGTACATAATAATTCTCAGTACAAAGCCAAGTTTGGCTAATAATTTAACACTAGTAAATTAAACATGAAAAACACTTCAAAATCTTTTGCTTATCAATGAATACTAAATGCTTAATATTAATTTATTTACAAAGTCACTACAGTCCAGTTCAATTCAATGGCTTGGTTTTGAATTTTCTAGTTATCAACCCTAAATTCTCTGAAATTTAACTAATTATAGATACACTGATACTAAAGCAAGTAAAATCTGCAGATTCTCAAATCTATACAAAAAAGGCAACTAAAGGAAGAAAACATAAAACTATTCATACTCATCATCATCAAACATATAACTATTCATATTCATCATCAAACATATAAATTATACATATTCCAAAAAGTGTAATACTACATTTATAACTGAATCTCACAAACTTTCTCTCACAATCCCGATTTGACAGCTCACAAATGGATTTCGTTCATTTGTGAGCTCTGACCAATTGTCAGATACCACATCGAGGTTGTTAGAGAACGTTTGTAATATTGGGTTGAGAGAAAATTTTTATCCTTAAAAAAATCCACATAATGACATTGAAACATCTCCAAGATCTTGTCCTTAAACAAAGAACCTTTCTACACAATATTTCGCTTCATAAATCTCTTGTCCTCAAAGGAGACCCTGTCTCCAAAAGCAAAAGTAGGCAATCTCATAACTGCCTTGAGACAATTCTGCAAACACGAGATAGGAAGGGATTGGCAACAACTAGGATTCTCTCAATGAGTAAGCTGCTGCTTATATGAGAACTGAAACAAAAATCAATGGCTATAAATATAGTAAGAAAAAAAACATATGGCCAATAAGAGCAACAGTCCCATACAATGAGTTGTAACCCAGATATGGCCAATAATGTTTGTTTCCAAGCAAAAGGAAGGTAAGCTTCATTAACTTCCCTTCAAGTTTGGACCAATTAAAGTAGAAACCCCTTGGTCAGAAAATAGTCCATAACAAATATTTTCGGTAGAGTGTGTATAAAGTGAGCCTGCGGAATGTAACGAATTTACGCTTCTCAGAAATTATCGTTAAAATAACACGAGATTCTGGTAACTTTTCGCTTTCAAACTTTCTCACACCATGCCACGGTGTCCGGTTCTTACACTGAGCTTTTTTCCAAGCGGCTCCCGGGCGGCTCACATGGCTTCACATCGGCTTTTCTTTCAGCTGTTCATTCCAATTTAAGAAGAAGCCGTCCTTTCTATGACGCGGTGATGTATGGTTCCCAATCTCACTGACAAGGCACGTTAACATCACCACATGGGGTCTGCACAGTGTCACAATCAGGGGGTTTTTTGGTCATTTCGAATTTCATACTTTACGGCCTTCAAAATGATTCTCGACAAGTTTTTGGGAGAAAAACAGTGGAAAGAGGAAAACGTACGTTGAGGATAACTGAGAGAGACACGTGGCCGGTCTAGATTGGTGGGCTGGCATCGTTCTTACGTAGAAGAAAACAAAGCAAAAGACAAAAATAAATCGCAAGGCCAGCCTTTGATTACCAGGACCCCCACTCCCTCCCACCATCAGCTTTTGCCCATTAAAATGAATGGAAGTTGGGTTGATTACATTCTTAATTTGTTTGTAGAAAAAAATAAGAACTGTCATCTGTTTGAGTTAAACTAGATAGATCATATCAAGCAAAAACTAGGTAGTAAAGCAAATCTTAGAGTGTCGGGAAAGTGCTAGTAATGGCTCGATGTAGACTGTGTAACAGAGACTGTTTTAGCGTTTCTTTCTGATATCTAATGATAATGAACTAGGGTTCAAGTTGATGCATGCTGATTACCAATCGGCGTTATTCTAAAACTATAACATTGTTAAAGAATAATCAATAATATTGTAAACAAAGATCTGATATAGTCAGAGAATAAGCAAGTTATTGGAATTCATTTTTGGATTAACAGTGTCGTTGTTGAGTGATAGAGCAATGGACTTCTGCAATTTCTTGGAGATAATAAAAGTTGTGATCATTCATATCCCACTTCATGCCTATCATTTTAAGTGAGAATAAAACAAATGGTGAAGAACACGGTGTTGCAAATTCAGATTGCATTTGTAATTTGCAATTATTACAAAGCACTTTTTTACATGCCGTTTCCTACAAAGGAATCTTGGAAAGAATTGTAGAATAAGCTATTGGGGTTAAATTTCTGAGCAAAATTCAAAGTGGTCCACTGGCTCTCTCCTCCTTCCCTTGAAAAGCAATCGCGTACAAGCTGTGACCAAATGGTTTTGTATTTGTTTAAGGGTTTTGAAGACTAATCTTTACTAACAATTAAGAACAGAAGTACACGAAACTACTAAACTATGCTAGGTTGATGGTATTCCCAAAACCATAATATTCTTAAATGGAGGTGAGAATATGGTACGTTGTACGTAATTAGTATAGATTTTGGGCATAAGGAGAACTGATATATGATGAATTATGATTTTGCTATATATGTTTTACGACCCATTGCGTTCTTCATCCCATAGCTTAAGACTAAACAGTTCTGATCATATAGCTGATCTTAGCCTATTCGTCGTGTATCACGTTAGAAATTATTGCAAGATGATCCAATCTGTTGTTTTAATTTTAGTCAAGATATGTAATTATTGTGTCCCCATATCATCTATAATTTATTATATACACGGATAATATAAGTAATTAATCAATGTAAAAAATGAGTAACGATTCACATTTCAAATAAATACAATGCACATAAACCTGATATCATAGGTTTATATTGATAGAATTCTAATGTAGGAGAAATGGAGTTTCGATATCTCAGAGAATATCAAATTGCAGGTGATTAAAATTATGATAAAAGGTAAGGAAAATTTAATTTATTCGCTTTACACAAAGTCATGAGTAAATTGGAATCAAACATGTTGCACGCACGTGTCAAGTTTCGAGATAAAAATGATAGAAATTATACTGTTTTTTTTTGTTCTCCTTTATTGTTTAGGGAGTTGGCGAAAGGGATTAAAATCATTCAATATTAGAACAGTAACGCTGGTTTTTTTTTTTTAAACAATTACGGAATATTATATTTAACAAATATGAACAATAATTTTCAAAGTTAGGTAAGATATGAAGATGTAAATGCCATGATTAGAGAAGAAAATGTTTTTGAAACTTATGATTCATTCGGGCCATGGACATTCACCTTCTAATCATTTTCATAAACCCAGTTGAAGATTATTACTGCAAATTCTAACAAGTAATCAATCTTTTTATAAAACTTTTGCAAATAATATCCACAGAAGAATTTATTTATTGAGTAGGTTAAAAAGACAATAGAAATTTGGAGAGAGAGGATGAGAATGGAGTTCTTAGGAAAACGGAGCTGGGGGAGTTGAGCTGGTAATAAAGAATAGTGGATGGCTAGAGATGTAGACGGTAGTCCACGTAGGACGGTGGTGGTCGGCCGTAGTCACCAATCATGCGGCGGACCGCATCATTGAACTCATTAAACATCTCCAATTGCGGTCCCTACCACCATCGAAAACCTTCACTCTCAAAGCTGGGGCGGTGAGCCAAGAGGAAACTATATAAAAATATCTAAATTATAAATCAATAATAACTTTGTACACAAATATAGAGAAAAAAAAATGTGGAGATAAACGAGTTTGCGTAACCAGCAAAAGGAGATCCTTGGGGGTCCCTATTAGGATCTTAACTCTTTGACATCGACCCTTCTCCAAACTCTCTCTCTCTCTCTCTCTCTCTCTCCTCTCTCTCTCTCTCTCTCTCTCAGCTGTGAAGAATCTAAAGATAAATATTAACAGCTTACCAATTTGTTTAGGGATTTTAATTTGTGTTTAATGGCGGTTGGTGAAGATAAACCATCCATTATATCTACTCTTATTTTTTTATGTTTTTTTTTTTTTTAACTCAAAACTCTTCAGATTCACTTCTCTTTATCTTTACTACTATAGCAATTACCAGACATAAAGGTGTGAAACAGAAGCTCTTCCAAGGGACAAAAACATGATTGCTCCTCTCTAGGTACAATTCTAACACTTGCATTGACGGGAAATTAATATTTATACTTTTCTAGACCCTCATCACATCTTCACTAAGGAAAGTAGTATTTAGACCCCATTTGGCGAAATTGTTTCAGTACCTTATCTCTGGATTTGTGGAGAGTAAAAAAGTTCAGTTAATTAATTACATGGAATTTGTCGTTCTCTGGTTTGATGATTGATCATCATGTGAATAGAGTGGACATCTGTGGCTATTATACATCATCTATTAATTTTAAAAGTTAGTGGTATTACTCTTTCTCAAATGGTTGAATATATTGAACCCTGGCATTATGCAGAATCATCAAAAGCAGAAAAGCTCAAGTATGGAATTTCAATACTTCACTACACTTGGTGTCTCAGCGAAGGATAACTGAAAGGCAATTATCAAAATAAAGCATCAAAGAAACCCTCCATTTGAAGTTTTCACGGATTTTGTACGTGAATGTCATTGGCTGTCATCTGAAAGTAAAACACGTGGAATTGAAGACATTGATCGTAGAGGATCTGAAGAATATTAGATTAGATGGATCCGTATTTGAACAGGAAGTCTGAGGAAGAGAATGGGCCATTGATTAGAAAGAATGGGGAAATAAATAGATGGCATGATCACTGGTGAGCTAAGGGATCGTGCAGCAACAGGTGAATGAATGGATGGTGGTTTTAAAGGGTAATTGGTAATTCCTACTACAGATCTCTGTCTCTGCCCCGTGTTCTTGAGAGCTCTCTCTATAAGTGGGGGGTCCAATTCTAATTGATGATTACGCGTATGAATTGACAAGTTAGATGTTTGCTTGCTTGCCTTGCACAGCATTCCTCTTTTTGTTTTAGATACAAACTTTGCCTTGATCATGAGTGTGTGTTTGTCAAAAGGATGGTTCTTGGGGTGCATTACTTTATGTTTTCTTTTTTCTTTTTCCTAGTCAAGTTACTTTCTTATTCAACTTCGATTGCCCCTGTCATGTCCATAAATGACACAAACCCAATTTGTAGTATGTCCATTATTAGTGTTCTGCTCTAAAATCTGAAATTACTCATCTGTGCAATAATAAAACTAAAATGAAACGCGGTATGCAGCAAGCATTAGCAAAAAATCAAATGGGATTTGAATGCCTCACCAAAATCAAAATATTCACCAGCATCAAGATATATAGAACATGATCAGGTCGGTTGAAATTGAATTATTGTACAGATCATTGCATAAAATGGATTCTCCATGAAGTTTCTGGTCATTATTAAGAATGATAGTGAGAATATTGTTAAATTTTGCCATTGATCTAGAGTATGTTAGCTATATAGAGAATTAAAATGGAGTAATCACAAAAGCTAAATGAAAACCACCAATATATAAATAAAATGATTGCATTTTGGATGGGGTGTAGTCCACATATCCGGATAATTATTTCTAATGCTTCTTTCTATAGATATTGCTTTGGGGACATATTATTTAATTGACTTGAATGAATGATAACTAAATGAACGTGTGGCTGAATACTTGTATAGAAGACGCTAACATTTTCTCAAAGTAAAATGAGTTTGATAATCTGCAGTTCATCATAACAACAGTACCACACAGTAAGTAAAGCATAATCGATGAGGGGGAATTTAATTGAGACTTTGGGAACGAAAGCAAATTGAATCATGTAAACTGATGTCTTTTTACCTAAAATTAATCACATTGTTTTGAGATTAAGTTAAGCATTTGCATGTTCATTAAAGCATGCATTAATTAAATTACTTGTTGCCATGTAATTTGATCTGACTTTGAAGTTCATAGTAAAAAAAAATTAGAAGATAAAGTAAATTAAGTATACTATGGCAATCTATTATAAAACACTTAACCTTCATTGTAATAAGATTGATTGCTTGTATAATTTGCATCCTTTTTCGCAAAGCAATTGCTTGTAGCAAAAGATTCTTTGTTACTCTCCATTACATCGTCGCAATGAGATATTGATGAATACCAGATGCTGCATGGTTAATTTCAATTCAATCATTTGGTAAAGTGAAAGAAGCAAAAATAGAAGAAGCTAGTTCAATAGTGTTGGAAGATGTAAAGACAATTAGTTTTTTTTTTTTTTTAACGACGGGGGTTTTTGGTTAGCTTATGCACACCTTAACTAATCTCCGAGACCTTGAAACTAAACTGGGTAAGAACTTATAGCTACCCCTATTAGCAATCGAGAAGGATTTAAACTCATACTTTAGTAATATCAAGTCCTATGACTAATTAGGCTTCTTGATTCGTAGATTCAGGTTGGTGTGAAAAATTCAATACCAAATTACCAAAGCAAAACAAAATGATGTCCTCAGAATTATATACAATAAAATAGACTAACAAACCTTCTCACTATTTTTTTTCACAACACGACGTGTCAACTGCAATTGGTAGTTCGTAATTGGTAGGCAAAACTCCTTACAAGTTAACTAATTACGAGGTGACATGTTACTTTGTGAAAGAAAATTAATGAGAAAGATTTGTCAAATAGTATTACCCAATTATATATGGAGCGAACCCATGACTCAACATTGACATTGAGAAAGATCAGCCATGGGTTATCTCCTTAGTTAAACGTAAACGAATTACTCAAAATTGGATCTTACTTAAGCCCAAGCCCAAGCCATTGTAAGAAGAAACAAAATCTATGTGCCCACTACACGTTTCCATGTGCTGTCTTCTTCGTATGAAACTTCTCCAGTATTTCCCGTCTCTTCTCCAATCCCGTTGCCCACCAAAAGAAAAAATCCTCACTTTTGCAAATCTCTCCATAACCTAACAATTAACAAAAGAAAAAATGTCAACCACGTCGCGGAGATGAAACGGCACCGTTTTTGGCTTCCTTGGCGCCGCAGCTGCCTTGTTGTCTCATGTATAACTTACCTGCTTGTACATAAAAACACTCAAAAAGTAATACAAAAACAATGGACGTACGTAGGATTTGCGTCTAACATGATAACCACTCTAAAAATCTTTTGTTTGTACTCTTCATTCATTCATTGATCTCGCATCAAATCTCAAATTTCATACAAATTTCTTACATATATTTCATCACATATTCTACGTACTTCTCGTTGATGCAAATCACAACATTAACACATGTCTTCAACATTTTGATTCACCAATAGTTCAAAAGGTTGAGATATACAATAGTAAGCTCCCACAAAATGTAGAAAACATCTTGCTCTATTGAAAAACTAATGATATTTTGAACTCTAAGTGCTTTTGGAAATAAAATTAGTGCATTTAAGACTTCAACTCACATATCATCTTGTTGTCATTTATATGTACCTTTGTTGCCTTAGGCACTTTCTCTTATATTTTTGTGTAATGAGCAAAAATAGTTATAAATTTCTAGTAGAATCTAACATAATTGATAATATAAAGTTACTTTAAATAATAATATTGAGAATTTTAACATGTGTTAGTAAGAAACATATTAAGCTTATAAAAGATTAGCTCAATGCACTAATCTCTTTAAATCCTGTGTTTGGTATCTCATAAGAGGCGTTTGGATCATATAACGTTTTATTATAGGGGTATATTATATTAACGGAAAGAAATATCACCTTGAAGATTACTGGGAATGTTTAGAAAATGTATTTGGTTGGTTCGAATAAATTAGTAAATAATATGTTTGGTTGGAATAATAAATAGATGGGTATGTTATATAGATTACTAAATAGCATTTTTAAATATTAATATAATAATATTTTTTATTATTATTTTTTGAATCATTTCTTTTAATCCCTTACATTTGAAATTTTGCTAAAACACCCCCACCCACCCTAAGCCACTGCCGGCAGCCAGTTACCACCGCCAACCACAGCCGACAGTCGACGGAATGGCACACGATTGGCTGTATATGGTCAACCGTGCACCGACAATGCCAGAAATGGCTATGGATCACAAATCCATAGTCGAAAAATGGCTAGATCTATGGCCACTTCACGGCCAAAGATATGACCGTGAAATGTCACGACCACATCTTTGGTCGTGAAATGGCCATAGATATGGCCATGAAATATCAAAACCACATCTTTGGCCGTGAAACAGCCATAGAAATGTCAGATTTGTCCATTTTTTTGGGAAAAGGCCTTGCTGGTGCACGACCGGCCAGATGTTGCCGGTCGTGCATCATTACGGCAACTGATGTTGGCTGTCGGCGGTGGTTGGGGTATTATTTTAACTTTTAAACTTTTTTGTGGTTGGAGTATTTTAGCTAATTTCTCAAATGTAAGGGAGGTTGGGCTAATTGTTATTTGGCAGACATTTGAGGGCAATTGGATCCAAAACAGTTTTTAATTAAGGGCAAAATGGGAAGAAAAATCATATTACCCCGATAATGTTTTAATAACACCCCCTAATAAAGTAATAAGATTACCCTCCACATTACCAACAGTAACCACTATTTGCAATAAAAGATTACCGTTATATTTTATTACTTGCAAGCCAAACATAGAAATCTTGCAAAATAAACAAATATTACCCCCATTATCTTATTTACCTCCTATCCAAATGACCCCATAGTATTATTTCAATCAACAGACTATCTTCAATAAGTCCCTATCCACCATATTATACGTTTCTAGAGGAAGGCATTGGGTCAGGAGAGTGGAAGCATTGCATTTTGTATTTAACTTGTTTTGATTTTGTGTTTTAATTATACTAGGATTTAAGTTTATTGAATAATTCATATTTTAAAATAATTACATGTTGTGTGCAACTTTGCCATTAAGCTCGGAGAAGTCAGAAGCCCAAGAGAATATAGTTCAACCTAGAATCAGTTCGACTCAATATTGGTCCGACTCAGTATAAGCTCGTCGAGAGGGATAGCTTGACCCAGCACAAGCTAGTCGCAACCAGCCCTGACAGTTGTTCGACAAACTAGGGATAAGCTCAAATATCAGATATTTCAGAAAGGATAAGATTAACACCAGTGACAACGCAATGTTAGTGTCCAATCACGGAAACATCAGAATTGCAATTTGAATTTGATTACAATCCCGATATTCTCTCTTTTTCCTTTATCTCAAACTTATATAAATACTATATAAACACCCTCTCCAATTATGAGAAAGGGGTTAACCATTTTTACTTTTCAATTGATATACATTGTAAGCTCTCACAACAATAACATAACAGTGGACGTAGGCTTAAGTTCTAACTTGTTGAACCACTTAAAAAAAAAATTACGTTCTTTGCATTATTACACATATTTACATTCAATTGTTGGTTTATCATTACATCACACATACATCAATTCTGATTCCATCAAGGTAAATCAGTTTTCTTACATTAGTTTCGTATCAACATTTCAAATATTTAATAATTAATTAATTTTTATCTAAATTATTTTACTGTGTGATTTAAATTTATTTGTATACATAACAAATATTTTCGGTAGATGTGTATAAAGTGAGCCTGTCGGAATGTAACGACATTTACGCTTCTCAGAAATTATCGTTAAAATAACACGAGATTCTGGTAACTTTTCGCTTTCAAACTTTCTCACACGCATGCCACGGTGTCCGGTTCTTACACTGAGTTTTTTTCCAAGCGGCTCCCGGTGGCCGGCTCACATGGCTTCACATACGGCTTTTCTTTCAGCTGTTCATTCCAATTTAAGAAGAAGCCGTCCTTTCTATGACGCGGTGATGTATGGTTCCCAATCTCACTGACAAGGCACGTTAACATCACCACATGGGGTCTGCACAGTGTCACAATCAGGGGGTTTTTTGGTCATTTCGAATTTCATTTACGCCTTTACGGCCTTCAAAATGATTTCTCGACAAGTATTTTAGGGAAGAAACAGTGAGAAAGAGGAAAACGTACGTTGAGGATAACTCTGAGAGACACGTGGCCGGTCTAGATTGGTGGGCTGGCATCGTCCTTTACGTAGAAGATAAACAAAGCAAAAGACAAAAATAAATCGCAAGGCCAGCCTTTGATTACCAGGACCCCCACTCCCTCCCACCATCAGCTTTTGCCCATTAAAATGAATGGAAGTTGGGTTGATTACATTCTTAATTTGTTTCGTAGAACAAAAAATAAGAACTGTCATCTGTTTGAGTTTAAACTAGATAGCATCATATCAAGACAAAAACTAGGTAGTAAAGCAAATCTTAGAGTGTCGGGAAAGTGCTAGTAATGGCTCGATGTAGACTGTTAACAAGGACTGTTTTAGCAGTTTCTTTCTGATATCTAATGATAATGGAACTAGGGTTCCAAGTTGATGCATGCTGATTACCAAATCGGCGTTATTCTAAAACTATATCATTGTTAAAGAATAAATCAATAATATTGTAAACAAAGATCTTGATATAGTCAGAGAGATAAGCAAGTTATTGGATTTCATTTTTGGATTAACAGTGTCGTTGTTGAGATGATAGAGCAATGGACTATCTGCAATTTCTTGGAGATAATAAAAGTTGTGATCATTCATATCCCACTTCATGCCTATCATTTTAAGTGAGAATATAAACAAATGGGTGAAGAACACGGTGTTGCATAATTCAGATTGCATTTGTAATTTGCAATTATTACAAAGTCACTTTTTTACATGCCGTTTCCTACAAAGGAATCTTGGAAAGAATTGTAGAATAAGCTATTGGGGTTAATATTTCTGAGCAAAATTCAAAGTGGTCCACTGGCTCTCTCCTCCTTCCCTTGAAAAGCAATCGCGTACAAGCTGTGACCAAATGGTTTTGTATTTGTTTAAGGGTTTTGAAGAACTAATCTTTTACTAATCAATTAAGAACAGAAGTACACGAAACTACTCAAACTATGCTAGGTTGTATGGTATTCCCAAAACCATTATATTCTTAAATGGAGGTGATGAATATGGTACGTTGTACGTAATTTAGTATAGATTTTGGGCATAAGGAGAACTGAATATATGATGAATTATGATTTTGCTATATATGTTTTACGACCCATTTGCGTTCTTCCATCCCATAGCTTAAGACTAAACAGTTCTGATCATATAGCTGATCTTAGCCTATTCGTCGTGTATCACGTTAGAAATTATTGACAAGATGATCCAATTCTGTTTGTTTAATTTTAGTCAAGATATGTAATTATTGTGTCCCCATATATCATCTATAATTTCATTATATACACGGATAATATAAGTAATTAATCAATGTAAAAAATGAGTAACGCGATTTTCTCACATTTCAAATAAATACAATGCACATAAACCTGATATCATATGGTTTATATTGATACGAATTCTAATGTAGGAGAAATGGAGTTTCGATATCCTCAGAGAATATCAAATTGCAGGTGATTAAAATTATGATAAAAGGTAAGGAAAATTTAATTTATTCGACTTTACACAAAGTCATGAGTAAATTGGAATCAAACATGTTGCACGCACGTGTCAAGTTTCGAGCTAAATATAGATAGAAATTATACTGTTTTTTTTTTTTTGTTCTCCTTTATTGTTTAGGGAGTTGGCGAAAGGGATTAAAATCATTCAATTATTAGAACACAGTTTTTGTTTCTGTACAGTAAAGCTGGTTTTTTTTTTTAAAATAATTACTGAAATATTTATATTTAATCAAATATGAACAAATAATTTTCAAAGTTAGGTAAGATATGAAGATGTAAATGCAATGATTAGAGAAGAAAATGTTTTTGAAACTTATGATTCATTCGGGGCCATGGACATTCACCTTCTAATCATTTTCATAAACCCAGTTGAAGATTATTACTGCAAATTCTAACAAGTAATCAATCTTTTTATAAAACTTTTGCAAATAATATCACACAGAAGAATTCTATTTATTGAGTAGGGTTAAAAAGACAATAGAAATTTGGAGAGAGAGAGGATGAGAATGGAGTTCTTAGGAAAAGCGGAGCTGGGGGAGTTGAGCTGGGTAATAAAGGAATAGTGGATGGCTAGAGATGTGGACGCGTAGTCCACGTAGGACGGTGGTGGTCGGCCGTAGTCACCAATCATGCGGCGGACCGCATCATTGAACTCATTAAACATCTCCAATTGCGGTCCCTACCACCATCGAAAACCTTCACTCTCAAAGCTGGGGCGGTGAGCCAAAGAGAAACTATATAAAAATATCTTAAATTTATAATCAATAATAACTTTGTACACAAATATATGAGAAAAAAAAAAAATGTGGAGATAAACGGAGTTTGCGTAACCAGCAAAAGGAGATCCTTGGGGGTCCCTATTAGGATCTTAACTCTTTTGACATCGACCCTTCTCCAAACTCTCTCTCTCTCTCTCTCTCTCTCTCTCTCTCTCTCTCTCTCTCTCTCTCTCTCAGAGCTGTGAATGAATCTAAAGAATAAATATTAACAGCTTACCAATTTGTTTAGGTATTTTAATTTGTGTTTAATGGCGGTTGGTGAAGATAAACCATCCATTTATATCTACTCTTATTTTTTTATGTTTTTTTTTTTTTTTAACTCAAAACTCTTCAGCTTCACTCTTCTCTTTATCTTTACTACTATAGCAATTACCAAAGACATTAAAGGTGTGAAACAGAAGCTTCTTCCAAGGGACAAAAACTATGATTGCTCCCTCGTAGGTACTAATTCTAACACTTGCATTGACGGGAAATTAAATATTTATACTTTTCTAGACCCTCATCACATCTTCACTAAGGAAAGTAGCTATTTAGACCCCATTTGACGAAATTGTTTCAGTACCTTATCTCTGGATTTGTGGAGAGTAAAAAAGTTCAGTTTTAATTAATTACTATGGTAATTTGTCGTTCTCTGGGTTGATGATTGATCATCATGCGAATTAGAGTGGACATCCTGTGGCTAATTCATACATCATCATATTAATTTTAAAAGTTAGTGGTATATACTCTTTCTCAAATGGTTGAATAATATTGTAACCCTGGCATTATGCTAGAATCATCAAAAGCAGAAAACCTCAAGTATTGGAATTTCAATTACTTCACTACACTTGGTGTCTCAGCGAAGGATAACTGAAAGGCAATTATCAAAATAAAGCCATCAAAGAAACCCTCCATTTTGAAGTTTTTCACTGGTATATTTTTGTACGTGCAACATGTTCATTGGCTTTGTCATCTGAAAGGTATAAACCACGTGGAATTGAACGACTTGATCGTAGAGGATCTGAAGAATATTATGATTTAGATGGATCCGTATTTGAACAGGAAGTCTGAAGGAAGACGAATGGGCCATTGATTAAGAAAGAATGGGGAAATAAATAGATGGCATGATAGTCACTGGTGAGCTAAGGGATCGTGCAGCAACAGGTGAATGAATGGATGGTGGTTTTTAAAGGGTAATTGGTAATTCCTACTACTGATCTCTGTCTCTGCCCCGTGTTCTTGAGAGCTCTCTCTATAAGTGGGGGGTCCAATTCTAATTGATGATTACGCGTATGAATTGACAAGTTAGATCTGTTTGCTTGCTTGCCTTGCACAGACATTCCTCTTTTTGTTTTAGATACAAACTTTGCCTTGATCATGAGTGTGTTGTTTGTCAAAAAGGATGGTTCTTGGGGTGGCATTACTTTTTATGTTTTTTCTTTTTTCTTTTTTCTTTTTCCTAGTCAAGTTACTTTCTTATTCAACTTCGATTGCCCCTGTCACGTCTCATAAATGACACAAACCCAATTTGTAGTATGTCCATTATTAGTGTTTCTGCTCTTAAAATCTTGAAATTACTGCATATGTGGAACAATAAAACTAAAATGAAACGCGGATATGCAGAAGCATTAAGCTAAAACTGTCGAATGGGATTTGAATGCCTCACCAAAATCAAAATATTTATGGTTTTTCACAAGCATTAAGTAAATATAGAACATGATCAGGTCGGTTGAAATTGAATTATTGTATAGATCATTGCATAATAATGGATTCTCCATGAAGTTTTCTGGTCATTATTAAGAATGATAGTGAGAATATTGTTAATATTTTTGCCATTTGATCTAGAGTATGTTAGCTATATAGAGAATTAAAATGGAGTAATCACAAAAGCTAAATGAAAACCACCAATATATAAATAAAATGATTGCATTTTGGATGGGGTGTAGTCCACATATCCACGGATAATTATTTCTAAGTAATGCTTCTATTTCTATAGATTTGCTTTGGGGACCTATTATTTAATTGACTTGAATGAATGATAACTAAAATGAACGTGTGGCTGAATACTTGTATTAGAAGACGCTAACATTTTCTCAAAGTGAAAATGAGTTTGATAATCTGCAGTTCATCATAACAACAGTACCACACAGTAAGTAAAGCACAATCGATGATGGGGAAATTTACTTAAGACTTTGGGAACGAAAGCAAATTGAATCATGTAAACTGATGTCTTTTTACCTAAAACTTAATCACATTGTTTTGAAGATTAAGTTAAGCATTTGCATGTTCATTAAAGCATGCATTAATTAAATTACTTGTTGCCATGTAATTTGATCTGACTTTGAAGTTCATAGTAAAAAAAAAATTAGAAGATAAAGTAAATTAAGTCCAATAACTTATGGCAATCTATTATAAACCACTTAACCTTCATTGTAATAATGTGATTGCTTGTATAATTTGCATCCTTTTTCGCAAAGCAATTGCTTGTAGCAAAATGATTCTTTGTTTTACTCTCCATTACATCAGTCTGCAATGAGATATTTGATATGAATACCAGATGCTGCATGGTTAATTTCAATTCAATCATTTGGTAAAGAATGAAAGAAGCAAAAATAGAAGCTAGCTAGTTCAATAGTGTTGGAAGATGATAAAGACAATTAGGTTTTTTTATTTTTTTTAACGACGGGGGGTTTTTGGGTTAGCTTATGCACACCTTAACTAATCTTCCGAGACCTTGAAACTATCAACTGGGTAAGAACTTTAGTAGCTACCCCTATTAGCAACTGAGAATGGATTTAAACTCATAACCTCTTTAGTAATATATCCAAGAGTCCTTATTGAACATAATTAGGCTTCTTGATTCGTAGATCCTAGGTTGGTGTGAAAAAATTCAATACCAAATTACCAAAGCAAAACAAAATGATGTCCTCAGAATTATATACAATAAAAATAGACTAACAAACCCTTCTCACTAATTTTTTTCTCACAATCACGACGTGTCAACTCGCAATTGGTTAGTTCGTAATTGGTTAGGCAGGACTCATTACAAATTGACCAATTACGAGCTGTGACATGTTATATTTGTGAGAGAAAATTAGTGAGAAATATTTGTCAATATAGTATTACCCAATTATATATGGAGCGAACCCATGACTCAACATTGACATTGAGAAAGATCAGCCCATGGGCTTATCTCCTTAGTTAAACGTAAATGAATTACTCAAAATTGGATCTTACTTAAGCCCAAGCCCAAGCCCAAGCCCAAGCCATTGTAAGAAGAAACAGAATCTATGTGGCCCACTACACGTTTCCCATGTGCTGTCTTCTTCCGTATGAAACTTCCTCCAGTATTTCCCGTCTTCTTCTCCAATCCTGTTCCCCCACCAAAAGAAAAAATCCTCACTTTTGCAAATCTCTCCATAACCTAACAATTAACAAAAGAAAAAAAATGTCAACCACGTTCAGCGGAGATGAAACGGCACCGTTTTTTGGCTTCCTTGGCGCCGCAGCTGCCCTTGTTTTCTCATGTATAATCCTTTACCCTGAATCCACACTCTTTATTAATTTCGTTGTTGTTTCGAGAAACAATAAAATGAAATGAAATGAATGATTTCAGGTATGGGAGCAGCGTATGGAACGGCAAAGAGTGGAGTGGGCGTGGCATCAATGGGAGTGATGAGACCAGAGCTGGTAATGAAATCGATAGTGCCAGTTGTTATGGCTGGAGTTTTAGGTATTTATGGTTTAATTATTGCGGTTATTATTAGTACTGGTATTAACCCGAAGGCCAAATCCTATTACCTTTTTGATGGCTACGCTCATTTGTCTTCGGGTCTCGCTTGTGGTCTCGCTGGCCTCTCTGCTGGCATGGCTATCGGTATTGTTGGTGATGCCGGGGTTAGGTATTTACTATTCCCTTTATTATTTATTTATGTTGTAATATTTTCATTGCAAATCAAAGTTAGATTGAATTCTATTACCCAATTTCATGCTGCTAACATCAATTGTTGATCATACTTGCGTGTATTTCATTCTCTAAGCTATATAAGTGTCTATCTTTAGCTAAAAATTAGCAAATTTATTGATTTCGGATTCATAAACAGAGTTGTTGTGGCTTTGCATTCATTGAATTGCTTACTACTTCAAGTGATCAACCTTAAACTAATGTTTCTTTGGCGATTCTTTAATGGGATCCTAGGATGAAGATATTGAAATGGTGAATTGTTCTAGTCAAGAAAAACGGAATCTTAATTACTTGATTATTGCTGTTGTTGTATAATTTATGTTGTATTTTGACATGGCTGATCTGTCTTACAATTGCTTAAGGCATTACAATAGTCATTTTATCAAGTTATTCTTGGATTTGCCACTGGCAATAGTTGGCTTATTTTAGCCTGGGTTACCTATTAACTGCTTTAGTTCCATCATGTTTAGTTAGATTATCAGTTTGGTTTTGTATGTCTTTCCATCAAAAGAATTTGCTCTCTGAAATTAGATTGCATTTTTTTTTTTTTTTTTTTTTTTTTTTTTTGTTAGGGCTAATGCACAGCAGCCAAAGCTTTTGTGGAATGATTCTTATTCTCATATTTGCTGAGGCATTGGCATTGTATGGCCTCATTGTTGGCATATCTTGTCATCCCGAGCTGGCCAATCCAGAGAGAATAGCTTGATCGAATGGGTTGTTGGCATTACGAGGTGGGTGATGTTTAGAACAACATATGAAGCATGCAATCGAGTGTTTTGTATAATTAGGAGCAAGTTTTTTCCTTGAAATAAGCTTGCTAAGTGGTTCTCTTATGATTTTCTGTATTTTACTGTGACTTCAGATTTCTGTTAAAACCACATTGATAAAACCACTGCTGCATATTATTTGTCCTCTTTGGTAGAAATTTTTTTCTTTCTGATTTCATACTATGATTTAACCATATCTATATTTTCCGTATGATCGACACGACAATCTTTTCAAAGAATGAATAAAAAAGTAGATATTGATGATTCATGTGTATCACAGAAACTTGATGCATAATCAGATCCTTATAAGAAAAGTACATAATAATTCTCAGTACAAAGCCAAGTTTGGCTAGTAATTAAACATATAAATTAAACATGAAAAACACTTCAAAATCTTTTGCTTATCAATGAATACTAAATGCATATTAAATTATTTACAAAGTCACTACAGTCCAGTTCAATTCAATGGTTGGTTTTGAATTTTCTAGTTATCAACCCTAAATTTCTCAAATTAACTAATCATAGATACACTGATACTAAAGCAAGTAAAATCTGCAGATTCTCAAATCTATACAAAAAAGGCAACTAAAGAAAGAAAACATAAAACTATTCATACTCATCATCATCAAACATATAACTATTCATATTCATCATCAAACATATAAATATACATATTCCAAAAGGGTAATACTACATTTATAACTGAATTCACAAACTTTCTCTCACAATCCCGACTTGGCTGCTTGCAAATGAGTTTTGTCCATTTGGAGCTGATCAATTAGCTACCACGTCGGGGTTGTGAGAGAACGTTTGTAAATTGGGTGGAGTTAATCTTATCCTTCCAAAAACCCAAATAATGACATTGAAACATCTCCAAGATCTTGTCCTTGAACAAGAACCTTCTACACAATATTTTGCTTCATAAATCTCTTGTCCTAAAAGGGACCCTGTCTCCAAAAGCAAAAGTAGGCAATCTCATAACTGCCTTGAGACAATTCTGCAAACACGAGAGAGGAAGGGATTGGCAACAACTAGGAGTCTCTCATGAGTAAGCTGTGCTTATATGAGAACTGAACAAAATCAATGGCATAAATATAGTAAGAAAAAAAAAACATATGGCAATAAGAGCAACAGTCCCATACAAAGAGTTGTAACCCAGATATGGCCAATAATGTTTGTTTCCAAGCAAAAGGAAGGTAAGCTTCATTAACTTCCCTTCAAGTTTGGACCAATTAAAATAGAAACCCCTTGGTCAGAAAATAGTCATAGACCTCCCTTGAAGAAGAAATTTCCTATAATTTACAAACTTCATGAGAGTTCCTATATCAATTTTAAGAAGACTATTTCTACCTGTAATCAGCCTCAATCACAAAACCATAGATCAACTACAGTAAACAACAATTAGGTACAAAAAAGCATTCTTTAGAGTTAAAATCTTCCTAAACACCATATAGAATGAACTAAAACTTGAGATCATTAACATAATCTCTCCCATACCTGGAAAAAATACTTTGCCGAAAAACTAAAGGAAAATTTATGAACACAGTCTACATGAGATGCAAGCCATCGACAGGTTCTGGAATTGAAAAATCCACCAGATTTCCATCTATTAAGAAGTTCAAATGTTTGACACCGAATAAGGAGGATGAAAATTTGTCCCAATTAAAGTTTCCAAGAAGTTGAATACGCTTAATGAAAAATTGAGTTCATAACCATCAATGTAAAGCTCAGTTTTTTACAAGGCCACGCCCACAGCATTTGAAGTAAAGGATATTACCGGGGACCCCTAAATTTGAATATACTTAAATTAGGTGTCTCAAGCTTTACTTCAACCCGAGGAACCAAAAAAGATCCATAGATGACCAATTCCTTAAGACTAGGACTTGAAATTTTGATTCACCTTAACTTACAACAATTAGTTATGCTTTAAGTACTGGAGGAGTGAAAATTCTGAATTACATTGCATAATGAATCATCCATTGTTGAAAGCTTCGATAATATTAAGCATTTCAAATTCTTACATTAGGCTACATCGATCTGACATGCTTAATTTCAGTTATTGTCACTGAGTGAACATTCAATGCTTTGATCTCCACCTTTTCAAGTTCATCATTGTTACTACCTTTAGATGAATCAACGTTAGATACTCAATCAAAGGGCACATAGCAACGAGACTCTCAATCATTTGATTATCTGCATAAACCTCCTCCAAACCACATTTCCTCAAAACTAACACATCTAAGGATTCCGCAAAATAAACAATTTGACGTAAACTGGAAATCGAAGTTTAAGCTCTTGACGTTACTTCCAGTTGCATTGCAAACACATTGATCTACCAACACTGTAAATTCTGGAACCAACCAAAAAGATGAAGACATCGAAATTGTAAGCTACCTTGTACTTATCCTCTCCATCTGATGGTACAGTAAACCTTGTTCCCAATTCTTCAACACCTCTTTCCATCTTCTAGAAAATGCACTAGTTCGAAAAACTTGTTTCAATGACAAAATATGGTGCAATATTGAATCCGGTAATACTGATATTCTGTCCATCTTATCAGTTCTCTTTATCACATCACAGCCCCTGTAGAACAAAAAAAAAATTAAGAAATCCTATTAGAAGACTATTAGTTTCAATAATTCTTAGGTTGAATACATTTAAACACTAAAGAGGTTCAGTTAAGAAGGTCTCCACAAGCAAAAACTAAAAAAAGTTATCCAGGAAGCAATCCAGTAGTATCCCTAGATGATAAATCTCAAGAAAATCAAATGCCTGTAAATAAGAACAGTTGACAAAGTTTAAATGGAAATCAATGTCTGGAACTAGGATGCTTTACACTGCACCTTCAATAGCGAAAGAGAGTTCAACAAGGTGAAATCGTCGATAAGATACTGAATATCGTGAATATCTTTGAAATGAGATAACCAGTCCGGATCTCATCCACGTTTTTCATGTATAAGTAATTTAGAGATTGTGAATTTTAAGCATGGAGATGTGAATTAGTCTAATTATTTTACTGTCAAAAGTACTAATTGAAGAGAAAAAAAGGTGTTGATATATCTACTTTGAATATAAGATGGATGCAACTGAAATTTATCATTAAACTCAATAAACATTGGCAATTCAACATGTATAAATTCTTAAAGATCCCTTAAGTACTTGAAACTTGCACAAATGTCCCTCCTCCAAGTCCCTTCATCACACTCGGACCACTTCCCTCCTCTTCTTGGCCCCAAAACTTTCATCTCTCCGACCAACATGTCAAACCCAATAGAATCCACTTCCCAAAATGTCTTGCGTTTCCTTTGACCATATTTACCAGATTTAAAAGAGAATGATTTATTAATTTCGGACTGCTTCCGCTTGTAAACGACGCTGGTCCAAAACCGAACCACAATTTATCCAGCCTTCTGGTTTTAGAATGGTAGTGGAATCCAAGGCGGGAGAGAATAGTAAGTGCATAAGAGGGCAAGGTTTTGATTTGGAATAGCTCTTTTTTTTTTTAAATGAACAGAGGTGTTCAGGCCAGTTTACGCGTACCTCAATTAATCTCTCGTTTATTTCACAATTTTTCCCCTATCTTATTTCTATCATATCCAAAATACACATTTGTTTCCCTATTCTGAAAATATTATCATATTTTATTCAATTATTTTAATCCCCCTAGATCTGTTAATTTAACTAAACACCCCAAAAAAATTTCGAAATTAACAAAAACACCCCACCAACCCACATTTGCTAGATTCTAGCCAATATCGCTGGAAGATGGTTGGAATCTGGTATAATGACGCACTACCGGCTGGATCTGGCCGATAGTGCATCGATCTAGCCTTTTTCAACCAGATCTGGCCGATAGTGCGTCGATCTAGCTTTTTTCAACCAGATCCATCGTGGATCTGGCCGAAAAATACCAAATCTACAACAAAAAATCTGGCCGACTGCAAGATCTTTGGTCGTAGCTAGTCATTAACGACAGCAAAGATATAGCCATCGTTGACGACCAAACGCGACCAAATCTAGCCGTTAATGGATCTAGCCATAAAAGGCCATATCGGCACACAACCGGCCATATCTAGTCGATTGTGTTTCGATACGGTGACTTCGACCATCCTCCGACGGTGGTGGTCGGCTATCGATATTTAATGGGTGGGTGAGAGTATTTTTGTTAATTTTTAATGTTTTATTACAGGGGTGTTTAGTAAATTAACAAACCTATGAGATCTTTTTATTAATTTTTAAATCTTACCTCATAATCACCACCAAATTTTATTTTTTTCAAAATATTATTCTAAAAAGTATCAAAATAATGAACCAAGTGCACTCTAAAACTACCGATTAGATAAGAATTCTAATAATTATCCTTATTAGCAATTGAAGATGGACTCAAACTTATGATCTAAGAGTTTCCTAGTAGGTGAAGTGTCAAAGCTTTCAACACGCTAATTATGCATGCTTGTTTAAAGTTTAGGGTGCAAATGGAATAATTGGGAATAATTGACTAATTGTCATTACATTTCATTTTAAATTTAGCCGAAATGGATCAATCAACTTTTAATTCTTGTCTCATTTATCATTTGAATTTTTTCTTTTGTGGCGTGGTTTTGTTGAAACATATTGGCTCTGCGTTCAATAAGCTATCTATTCCACATGGGTTTGAAAGCTTCTGACACTTCACCAACTACTACTTTTATTTGAAGTTGAAGCCTGTAATTTTTGACCTAACCCCGGCAACTACTCCCAAATTCAATCTCAAAAGTTAAAGCCTTGCTTAGTTGCTTTGTTTTTGGAAATGAATGACTAAGTAAATATGATTTGAGCAATGCTAGGTCTAGAGTCCAATCTTATAATTTTTAACATGATAGATTATCATCGATTAATTCACAAAATAGATCTTGTCTACTTGTATAAGTTATCTGTCCATTTATAAATTAACCAAATAAAAAAGTGTTATGTCAAAAATTGTAAGAGAAAATTATCAAATTAAGTTGTAAATCTAGCATTACTCATTTAATTTATTATAAGAAAAAATGTCTTACATGGGTTTTTAAGTTCAAGTTCATTCAATCACTAATAAGAGTGATTGGGGGTGTTTGTTTAAGCGTATAAGCTGATCAAACTTGCTTATAAGCTCTAAAATTAAGCTGACCTGTTTATTTATAATTTTTTTGAGCTTATTAGTTGAGCTTATAAGCTAAAAAAAATAAGTTGGGAGGGGGGGTAGGTACTTTTTTTTTTTTTGCTTATAAGTACTTTGCTTATAAGCTAGTTTGACCAAGTATATTACCACATTATCCTTGTTTAATTTTAAAATTCCATAGTATGTCCTTGTTTAATATAGTATATTTTTTAGTAATTTTATAATAAAATATACTTATAAACCACATTTTATCAAACACGTCAATTACTTATCAGTCACTTATAAATACTTTAACCAAACACGTAATTGCTTAAAATTTTAAATGCTTATAAGTTAATTTTAACTTATAAACAATTGTTGCTTATAAACTAATTTTCATAAGCTCAGATAAACACCCTCATTATTAAAGAGATTTATCCAATTATTTACAGTAAGAGCCCCAAAAAAACTAATTAAAATATGTATAAACTACCTCAAATACCTCCTTTAAAAAAAAATAAAAAAATAAAAAAATAAAAAAACCTCTCCCACTTGACAATAAATAGACAGTAGCAACCAAATTATAATTCTATATTTAGTTTTTGGCGTGATGTTGCATCGAAGAAAATGAGTAAACCAATATATATTATAAATACGAGACTTGATTACTTAACGGTCACTGCTTGGGATTTCGATACATAAAAAATTATTCAATTCTCAATGCTATAATATAATATATTTGAATTCTTTATTTCCTGCTGCCACATGGTGTGTAAGGCAATAAAAGAGACTGTAAATAAATAACACACACAGATATCTAGAAATGAAATCAAATCAAATCAAAACATAAAGTTGGTTCTTCGTCTGTACTACCACCAAAAGACACATTAGATGACAAACCAAAATCAGATCATGCAAATTCAATTCCAACAAATTAATTTAATAACTTACATGACCCCACCAAATTTTTCAAAAGCAATTGAGTTTGGTGAGACATCAATTTTCCACTATGTCGCTGTACCAGTGCAGTGGGACTCCAATTTTTTATTCTTCTTCTTCTTCTTCCACTCCTCAGTTCCCTTCATAAAAAAATTAGGGCAACTGAGGATTCCATGTGGCGCCCCCAGAGTACAACAACACATTAAAGCTATACACCACTGAGTTCGTCAAGCTCGATGCTCAGTCGTTGGAAGACGACAAGTAATTTTCTATTTTGCCACGGTGTACCACCTCGGACCCCACAACATTAACGGCTACATTTTTTACTACTGCCACGTGACTAAACCAGACCAAGACTGATTTGGCGGGAAAGAGCCTGTGGATCCCACCCTCGGGCATCTCCATTCTCCACTCCAACTGCGCCCATCTAAATCGTTGACCGTAAGAGTTTTATAATTTTTTACTCTCCGGTCTCCAGGCCGGCATCAAAAAACACAGAAAAACGACAATGGCAATAAAAAAAAAAGAAGGATAAAATAAAGGACACTCGGGAACCTACTGTTACATTCTAAAATTAAAAAAAAAAAAAAAAAAAATGGTTAATGCCTTGCAACAAAATTTTATGAAATTACGCGGGTGAAGGTTGAGAGGTTGGATCGGCTGATGAGGGAATATCAGGACCAACACGACAACCTTCTAACATGAACACAATGTCGGACATAGTGGGTCGATCAAGAGGGTCTGGTGCTGTACACAGTAACCCCACTTTAACTCCAAGCAAGAATTCTTCCCATTCGGACGATTCAGGGTCAAGCTCAAGCAAGCCTGGCTCTAGTAGTTCTGTGATTTGGCCCTTTTGTAGTTGCTTCTTCACCCATTTTACTATATCCTCATCTTGTGTGAACATCAGTGGCCTTTTTCCAGTTAGTAGCTCAAGCAACACTATACCAAAACTGTAGACATCTGATTCTTTTGTGGTTTCTCCTGTTAGTACTGCTTCTGGAGAGACATAACCCAATGTGCCAACGGATGTCGTAGAACTGGAAGCTTCTGCTGGGGTTGGGACTGTAAGACGGTCTAGCCCAAAATCAGATAAATGAGCTTCAAAATCAGCGTCGAAGAGAACATTTTGTGGTTTCAAATCACCGTGGACCATGTTGGATGTGTGTAGGAAGGATAGGCCACGAGCAATGCCTAGAGCTATCAAATGGCGCATTGGCCAATTCAAGACATGGCCATCCTGGTGTGATGCTTCTTGGAGGAGAGTTGCGAGATTTCCGTTGGGCATGTAGTCAAAAACTAGAAGCCTTAAATCAGGTGATCCCGCATAGTAGCCACGAAGCACTGTCAGATTTCGGTGCTTTACTTTGCCTAAGAATTCAGCTTCTTTTCTGAATATGTTTTCATCCAGCGATCCATCTGGTAGGCGGCGAATTGAGAGCACCGTCCCATCATTGTAGCAAGCCTTGAAAACAAGACCGTATCGAGTTCTGCTAAGTACATTTTCTTCATCAAATTGCCTTGTTGCTTCAGCAGTTTCTGCAAGTGTTATCTTGTTGTTAAACATAACCAGTTTTGGCCCTCCATTATCTGTGCTGCCACGACCCCCACTTGTTCTTGAGCTAGCTCTTGCCGGACTATGTTTCTTCTCTGCAGCTGCACCTTCTTTTAGCTTCTTGCGCCACCGCAAGAGGCTGAAAATATAGAAGCAACAACATAATGCCAAGAGGCTAGCACCACTTGCAACTATAACTATCAACATAATCAATCTCTTCCTCCTATTTTTATCAGTTATGTTCTCACATTTCCGGCCCAATGGCTTTCCACATAAATCTTGATTATTTGCAAACACTGAAGGATCGTTAAATCTGGAACCAAGCAATACTGGAATCTCACCATCTAAATTATTACTTGAGACATTGAAATATACAAGTCCAGATATCCTTGTAAGATTAGCTGGAATCTCTCCACTCAAGTTGTTACTTGAGAGATCCAGCACTGTGAGGTTTGATAAATTGGACAACGAGTCTGGTATGCTTCCTGAAAGATGATTGGCGTCCACTAACAAAGATTTTAACAAAGAGCATTTTGAGACTTCTTCTGGAAGTTCCCCAGTTAAATTGTTGATACCTAAATCAAGCACGTTCAAATTTGAAAGATGAGAGAGATCAGCTGGCATGTGGCCTGTCAAAGAATTTGACCGGAGCTCTAGGACTTCAAGATCAGAGCAATTGCCTAGCTCTGGAGGAATCAACCCAGAAATGCGATTATCAGACAATGACAGAACCACCAGTGAGTGAAGAAAACCAAAGGTCGCTGGAATTTCACCAAAGAACCCATTGAAAGATAAATTCAAATATCGCAAACCCATCAAACTACTAAACCCTTCAGGAACATCTCCAGATAACTTATTTTCTTGCAAAGCAATGACTTGCAGATTTGGCAGACCAGCAAGCTCAAATGGCAACTCACCAGACAGATTCTGCTTGCTCAAATCAAGAGTGGTTAACTTCAAAAGATTTCCCAAGCTAGCAGGCAATCGCCCTGAAAAAGCATTACCACTCAGATTAAAAACCATCAACCGACTCAAGTTTCCAATACTTGCTGGAATGTTACCAGAAAACTTGTTCTCACTGAGGTCCAACGTGGTCAAATTGCTCATTCCCATTAGCTCTTCCGGCAAGCTTCCACTCAAATTGTTGTGTCTCAAGTTTAAGGTCTCAAGCTCTGAAAGATTGTGAAAACTCCCTGGAAGTGAACCTGTGAAGAGATTTCCAGCAAGTGTTAGACTCTTTAACCCCCTTATATCACCCAAAAACACAGGAATCTCCCCTGAAAATTGATTCCCTTCAAGATTAAGAACACTTAACGAGCTACATTGCTCAATCTCAACTGGAATCACACCACTGAAAGAATTATTAGCCATCCTCAACTCCTCCAATCTTGACATTTTCCCAATCTCAGCAGGAATATTACCAGAAAACAAGTTACCCGAAACATCCAACATAGTCAAAGATGATATACGCGTTAACCACAATGGAAAACCCCCGCGAATCCGGTTCTGTTGAAGATCCACAACTTGCAAAACACTATAACAAGATCCCGTCTCAGGCCCAACCACGTCTGTAAACGCATTGAACCCTAACTGCAACATCTTAATCGATGGCGGATAAACCGAGACATTGCAAAACATTGACATTGGAACCTTCCCCGATAGCTTATTCTGTGAGAGCGAGACTACCTGAAGCTTAGGTAGAGCTCCAATCGCTGCGGGGATCACTCCCCCAAGTGCATTGCCTTGTGCACTCAAATGCACAAGCGATGAAAGGTTGGCTAATACTGACGGCAAAGTCCCTTCCAATAAATTAAAGTCCAGCCAAAGATACTGTAAATTTTGTAGTTCACCGAAACTCGCCGGAATCTCTCGAGAAAACTGATTATACGATAAATTAATCAGCTGAAGCTGAGATAAGTTAGCAATGGTCTCTGGTATCGAGCCAGAGAATGCATTTGATGAGAGATCTAAAAACTTGAGATTTCCTGGGAGATCGACAGCTATCTCTCCCGAGAGATGGTTTTGTGCAACGTTCAAGATTTCAAGGTTGGTGAGATTACCGATATTTGCAGGGAGGTTGCCGGAGAGTGAGTTGTACTGCAGGAACACAGCGCGAAGGAGCGTGCATTGCGAGAGCGAGGAAGGGATAGTCCCGTTGAAGAAGTTCGACCTTAGACTTAACTTCCGCAACATGCGCAACTTAGCAAGGTGGTCACTGAGTGGACCACCGAGTTGGAGCCGAGGTAACCTGAGCTCGCTGACTCGGTTGTCAGCGCAAGTAACTCCACGCCAGTCGCATGGAGCTGATGGACTAGACGAATCCCAGCCATTCAAAACTCCAAGTGGATCGAGGAGACTCAGCTTGAAGGAGGTCAAAGCTTCAATCTCAGCTAAGTTATCAGGGCTTCGGTCGACGGCGAACGTTAAAAACGGTGCGCAGAGCACCGTAAACAATAAAAAAAGGGGCAAAGCCATAAAGTAAGGACTAGCGTTTATTTGTTGGAGAGAGGAAATGAAAACGAGTTTAGACTTTAGACTAAAGAGGGAATGAGGAGTGGGTCAACAAGGGTAAGGGACAGTGCAGAGGGAGCGTATGTTATCAGAGAGAAGAACAGTGTGTTGTCTGGAGAAGAACAAAGAGGAGTTGATGCCATAAGTTGCGCCAGAGGTTGCGCAGTATTGTTGTTTTGCAGAGTGAGTGACAGCCACAGAGATTTTGAGTTGTTGAAGGGGGTGAGCCGGTGAGGCGTGGCTGTGGGTGTGGGTGTTTAGTGTTTAGTGTTTGCTTCCCCCAAAACCCTTTGAAGAAGCACTTTTCAAAACAGCATCTGGTGGGGGGCTGTCCGTTCTCGCTTTTTAGCCTTTTATGTTTAAGATTTGATACGTTATGATTTGGGTTGAATCATTGAGTCTTGTGTTATCTTATCTCTCCTCTCTTGTCCTTTTTTTTTTTTTAATTTTTATTACTTAATTTTAACTTTTGTCTTTTTTTATTTATTTTTTTAACCTATTTGGAAAATTAGCTGTTACCAAATTAAATGACAGCCTGTTATAACCATGGGAATTGGGATAGGTAAAAGCTATATCTGAGTGGTTCTAACTATTCAATTGCTTCAATTCAAGTAAATAAAAAGAGTCCTTTTTTTTACTGAAATTAAGCACTATATGGAGTAAAAAAGCTTCCCATATCTTTGACTTTGTTTGGCAGATTACTTTTCTACCGCCCGGCCCTTTTTCTTTTTACTGTTTGGTTCAATGGTCAAAATATAAAATGAGAGATTAGGGAAAAGTCCATCATCACAAACATTGGTTAAGTACACGAACTGGCCCATTAGATAAAGGGTAATCAATCAGGAAGGTGGGCCTGAGTGATGCAATCCTTATAATATATTGAAAAATTATGGAGAAATAAGGGAGGCGAGGAGGACACTAGGGTGGGTTTGTCTGACGGTTAAAGAAGTTTATTCTCTTTCTTGAGTCTTTAGGTTCAAACTTTGGGATTTACCACAATAATATTATGGTTTATTTGGTCCTTTAGATTTGTATGATGTTTAATGGACTCTAAAAATTAATTAAAATACGTGTAAGCTGGTTAAGACACTTCAGTCATCACACACATTGGTTAAGTACACGAACTGGCCCATTAAATAAAGGGTAATCAATCAGGAAGGTGGGCCTGAATGATGCAATCCTTATATTGAAAAATTATGGAGAAATAAGGGAGATAAGGAGGACACCCAGGGGTTGGTCTGATTATTAAAGAAATTTACTTTTTTTCTTGAGTCTTTAGGTTCAAACCTTGGGATTTACCATAATAATATTATAGTTTATTTGGTCTTTTGATCTTTTATGATTTTTAATTTACTTCAAAAATTATTTTAGTTATGTATAAACTGGTCAGTACACTTCATTTATCATAAAATACCAAATGGGAAATTTGAATAAATTTTTTGTTAGCGGGGGAAGGTTCAAATATATAAAGGAGGTGTAAAGAGAATTAAATAAGGGGGTGGGGGGGAGTTGAAAAAGATGGTGGGCTTTTTGCAGGTGAAATGATTAGTATTTACCCATTATTCACCATCATAACATGTCTGAGAGTAAATCATAGGTGCTTACTACCAGCCTATCAACAAAGGACCCACTTAACCCTATTGCTTTGCACCTCCATCACCAAAAACCCCTTTTCCTATTTGTACCATGCAGTGGGACTCCAAATTTTTATTCTTCTTCTTCCACTCCTCAATTCCCTTCATAAAAAACTTAGGGCAACTGAGGATTCCACTGTGGCGCCCCCAGAGTACAACAACACATAAAGTAACACTACTGAGTTCGTCAAGCTCGATGCTCAGTCGTGGAAGACGACAATAATTTGCTATTTTGCCACGGTGTACACCTCGGACCCCACACATTAACGGCTACATTTTTTACTACTGCCACGTGACTAAACCAACCAAGACTGATTGGCGGGAAAGAGCTGGGATCCCACCCTCGGGCATCTCCATTCTCCACTCCACTGCGCCCATCTAAATCGTTGACCGTAAGAGTTTTATAATTTTTTACTCCTCTCCGGTCTCCGGCCGGCATCAAAAACAACAAAAAACACAATGGCAAAAAAAAAAAGAGGATAAATAAGGACACTCGGGAACCTACTGTTACATTCTAAATTAAAAAAAAAAAAAAAAAAAAATGGTTAATGCCTTGCAACAAAATTTATGAAATTACGCGGGTGAAGGTTGAGAGGTTGGATCGGCTGATGAGGAATATCAGGACCAACACGACCACTTCTAACATGACACAAATGTCGGACATAGTGGGTCGTCAGAGGGTCTGGTGCTGTACACAGTAACCCCACTTTACTCCAAGCAAGAATTCTTCCATTCGGACGATTCAGGGTCAAGCTCAAGCAAGCCTGGCTCTAGTAGTTCTGTGATTTGGCCCTTTGTAGTTGCTTCTTCACCATTTTACTATATCCTCATCTTGCGTAACACAGTGGCCTTTTTCCAGTTAGTAGCTCAAGCAGCACTATACCAAAACTGTAGACATCTGATTCTTTTGTGGTTTCTCCTGTTATACTGCTTCTGGAGAGACATAACCCAATGTGCCAACGGATGTCGTAGAACTGGAAGCTTCTGCTGGGGTTGGGACGGTAAGACGGTCTAGCCCAAAATCAGATAAATGGCTTCAAAATCACGGTCGAAGAGAACATTCTGTGGTTTCAAATCACCGTGGACCATTTGGATGTGTGTAGGAAGGATAGGCCCGAGCAATGCCTAGAGCTATCAAATGGCGCATTGGCCAATTCAAGACATGGCCATCCTGTTGTGATGCTTCTTGGAGGAGAGTTGCGAGATTTCCGTTGGGCATGTAGTCAAAAACTAGAAGCCTTAAATCAGGTATCCCGCTAGTAGCCACGAAGCACTGTCAGATTTCGTGCTTTACTTTGCCTAAGAATTCAGCTTCTTTTCTGAATATGTTTTCATCCAGCGATCCATCTGGTAGGCGGCGAATTGAGAGCACCTCCCATCATTGTAGCAAGCCTTGAAAACAAGACCTATCGAGTTCTGCTAAGTACATTTTCTTCATCAAATTGCCTTGTTGCTTCAGCGTTTCTGCAAGTGTTATCTTGTTGTTAACATAACCAGTTTTGGCCCTCCATTATCTGCTGCCACGACCCCCACTTGTTCTTGAGCTAGCTCTTGCCGGACTATGTTTTTCTCTGCAGCTGCACCTTCTTTTACTTCTTGCGCCACCGCAAGAGGCTGAAAATATAGAAGCAACACATAATGCCAAGAGGCTAGCACCACTTGCAACTAACTATCAACATAATCTCTCTTCCTCCTATTTTTATCAGTTTATTTCTCACATTTCCGCCCCATGGCTTTCCACATAAATCTTGATTATTGCAAACGCTGAAGGATCGTTAAATCTGGAACCAAGCATACTGGAATCTCACCATCTAAATTATTACTTGAACATTGAAATATACAAGTCCAGATATCCTTGTAAATTAGCTGGAATCTCTCCACTCAAGTTGTTACTTGAGAGATCCACACTGTGAGGTTTGATAAATTGGACAACGAGTCTGGTATGCTTCCTGAAAGATGATTGCGTCCACTAACAAGGATTTAACAAGAGCATTTTGAGACTTCTTCTGGAAGTTCCCCAGTTAAATTGTTGATACCTAAATCAGCACGTTCAAATTTGAAAGATGAGAGAGATCACTGGCATGTGGCCTGTCAAAGAATTTGACCGGAGCTCTAGAACTTCAAGATCAGAGCAATTGCCAAGCTCTGGGAATCAACTCAGAAATGCGATTATCAGACATGACAGAACCACCAGTGAGTGAAAAAACCAAAGGTCCCGGAATTTCACCAAAGAACCCATTGAAAGATAAATTCAAATATCGCAAACCCATCAAACTACTAAACCCTTCAGGAACATCTCCATAACTTTTTTCTTGCAAAGCAATGACTTGCAGATTTGGCAACCAGCAAGCTCAAATGGCACACTCACCAGACAGATTCTGCTTGCTCAAATCAAGAGTGGTTAACTTCAAAAGATTTCCCAAGCTAGCAGGCAATCGCCCTGAAAAAGCATTACCACTAGTTAAAAAACCATCAACCGACTCAAGTTTCCAATACTTGCTGGAATGTTACCAGAAAACTTGTTCTCACTGAGGTCCAAGGTGGTCAAATTGCTCATTCCCATTAGCTCTTCCGGCAAGCTTCCACTCAAATTTGTGTCTCAAGTTTAAGGTCTCAGCTCCGAAAGATTGTGAAAACTCCCTGGAAGTGAACCTGTGAAGAGATTTCCAGCAAGTGTTAGACCTTTAACCCCCTTATATCACCCAAAAACACAGGAATCTCCCTGAAAATTGATTCCCTTCAAGATTAAGAACACTTAACGAGCTACATTGCTCAACTCAACTGGAATCACACCACTGAAAGAATTATTAGCCATCCTCAACTCCTCCAATCTTGACATTTTCCCAATCTCAGCAGGAATATTACCAGAAAACAAGTTACCCGAAACATCCAACATAGTCAAAGATGTATACGCGTTAACCAAATGAAAACCCCCGCGAATCCGGTTCTGTTGAAGATCCACAACTTGCAAAACACTATAACAAGATCCCGTCTCAGGCCCAACCACGTCTGTAAACGCATTGAACCCTAACTGCAACATCTTAATCGATGGCGAATAAACCGAGACATTGCAAAACATTGACATTGGAACCTTCCCCGATAGCTTATTCTGTGAGAGCGAGACTACCTGAGCTTAGGTTTTTTTGTTTGAATGATTAGGGGTGTTCAGACCAGTTTATGCATACCTCAATTAATCTCTTGTTTATTTCACAATTTTCCCCCTATCTTATTCCTATCCTATCCAAAATACACATTTATTTCTCTATTCTGAAAATATTATTATATTTTATTCAATTTTTAAATCCCCCTAGGTCTGTTAAATTAACTACACACTCCAAAAAAATTTAGAAATTAACAAAAACACCCCCATCAACCCACATTTTCCAGATTCCTGCCAATATCGCTGGAAGATGGCTAGAATCTAGTATAATGACGCACTACCAGCTGGATCTGGCCAGTAGTGCGTCGATCTATCCTTTTTCAGCCAGATCTATCGTGAATCTGGCCGAAAAATGTCAGATCTACAACCAAAAATCTGGCCGACTGCAAGATCTTTGGTCGTAGCTAACCATTAATGACGGCAAAGATATAGCCATCGTTGACGACCAAACACGACCAAATCTAGCTGTTAATGGATCTAGCCGGAAAAGGCTATATCAGTGCACGACCGGCCAGATCTAGCCGATTGTGTGTCGATAAGATGACTTCGACCACCCTCCGGCAGTGGTGGTCGGCTATCGGTATTTAATGGGTGGGTGAGAGTATTTTTGTTAACTTTTAATGTTTTACTATAGGGGTGTTTAGTAAATTAACAAATCTAGGGAGTCTTTTTGTTAATTTTTAAATCCTACCTCATAATAATCACCCAATTTTATTTTTTTAAAAATATTATTCTAAAAAGTATCAAAATAATGAACCAAATACACCCTAAAACTATCAATTTGATAAAAATTCTAATAACTATCTGTATTAGTAATTGAAGAGAGACACAAACTTATGATCTAATAGTTTCCTAGTAGGTGAAGTGTCAAAGCTTTCAACACGCTAATTATGCATGCTTGTTTAAAGTTTAGGGTGCAAATGGAATAATTGGGAATAATTGACTAATTGTCATTACATTTCATTTAAATTTATAGCCGAAATGGATCAATCAACTTTTAATTCTTGTCTCATTTATCATTTGAATTATTTCTTTTGTGGCGTGGTTTTGTTGAAACATATTGGCTCTGCCTTCAATAAGCTATCTATTCCACATGGGTTTGAAAGCTTCTGACACTTCACCTACTACTACTTTTATTTGAAGTTGAAGCCTGTAATTTTTGACCTAACCCCGGCAACTACTCCCAAATTCAATCTCAAAAGTTAAAGCCTTGCTTAGTTGCTTTGTTTTTGGAAATGAATGACTAAGTAAATATGATTTGAGCAATGCTAGGACTAGAGTGTCACTAATCTTACAATTTTCGCCGGGATAGTTTGTCATCGATCAATTCACAAAATAGGTCTCGTCTATTTATATAAGCTGGTCAAACTAGCTTATAAGCTGGTCAAACTAGTTTATAAGCTCTAAAATTAAACTGACCTATTTGTTTATAATTTTTTTGAGCTTATAAGTTGAGCTGATAAGCCAAAAAAAAAAAAAAATAAGTTGGGGGGGAGATACTTTTTTTTTTTTTGGCTTATAAGCACTTTGCTTATAAGTTAGTTTGACCAAGTATATTACCACATTATCCTTGTTTAATTTTAAAATTCTATAGTATACCCTTATTTAATGTAATACATTTTTTAATCATTTTACAATAAAATGTACTTATAAGTCACATTTTACTAAACACGTCAACTACTTATCAGTCACTTATAAGTATTTTAACCAAACACGTAATTGCTTAAAATTTTAAATGCTTATAAGCTAAAATTAATTTATAAGTATTTGTTATTTATAAACTAATTTTTATAAGCTCAGATAAATACCCCTTAAGTTGTCTGTCTATTTACAAATTAACCAATAAAGAACTGTCATATCATTGTGAGAGAAAATTATTAAATTGAGTTATAAACCTAACATTACTCATTTGATTTATCATAAGAAAAGAGATTTTACAAGAGTTCTTAAGTTTGAATTTATTCTAAGAATGATTATTGAAGAGAGTTATTCAATCGTTAGAACCCGGCAATCAATATTCAATAGGCAGTGGCAACCAAATTATAATTCTATATTTAGTTTTTGGCGTGATGTTGCATCGAAGAAAATGAGTAAACCAATATATATTATAAATACGAGACTTGATTACTTAACGGTCACTGCTTGGGATTTCGATACATAAAAAATTATTCAATTCTCAATGCTATAATATAATATATTTGAATTCTTTATTTCCTGCTGCCACATGGTGTGTAAGGCAATAAAAGAGACTGTAAATAAATAACACACACAGATATCTAGAAATGAAATCAAATCAAATCAAAACATAAAGTTGGTTCTTCGTCTGTACTACCACCAAAAGACACATTAGATGACAAACCAAAATCAGATCATGCAAATTCAATTCCAACAAATTAATTTAATAACTTACATGACCCCACCAAATTTTTCAAAAGCAATTGAGTTTGGTGAGACATCAATTTTCCACTATGTCGCTGTACCAGTGCAGTGGGACTCCAATTTTTTATTCTTCTTCTTCTTCTTCCACTCCTCAGTTCCCTTCATAAAAAAATTAGGGCAACTGAGGATTCCATGTGGCGCCCCCAGAGTACAACAACACATTAAAGCTATACACCACTGAGTTCGTCAAGCTCGATGCTCAGTCGTTGGAAGACGACAAGTAATTTTCTATTTTGCCACGGTGTACCACCTCGGACCCCACAACATTAACGGCTACATTTTTTACTACTGCCACGTGACTAAACCAGACCAAGACTGATTTGGCGGGAAAGAGCCTGTGGATCCCACCCTCGGGCATCTCCACTCCAACTGCGCCCATCTAAATCGTTGACCGAAAGAGTTTTAGAATTTTTTACTCTCCGGTTTCCAGGCCGGCATCAAAAACCAACAAAAAACGTACAATGGCAAAAAAAAAAAGAAGGATAAATAAGGACACTCGGGAACCTACTGTTACATTCTAAATTAAAAAAAAAAAAAAAAAAAAATGGTTAATGCCTTGCAACAAAATTTTATGAAATTACGCGGGTGTAAGGTGAGAGGTTGGATCGGCTGATGAGGGAATATCAGGACCAACACGACAACCTTCTAACATGAACACAATGTCGGACATAGTGGGTCGATCAAGAGGGTCTGGTGCTGTACACAGTAACCCCACTTTAACTCCAAGCAAGAATTCTTCCCATTCGGACGATTCAGGGTCAAGCTCAAGCAAGCCTGGCTCTAGTAGTTCTGTGATTTGGCCCTTTTGTAGTTGCTTCTTCACCCATTTTACTATATCCTCATCTTGTGTGAACATCAGTGGCCTTTTTCCAGTTAGTAGCTCAAGCAACACTATACCAAAACTGTAGACATCTGATTCTTTTGTGGTTTCTCCTGTTAGTACTGCTTCTGGAGAGACATAACCCAATGTGCCAACGGATGTCGTAGAACTGGAAGCTTCTGCTGGGGTTGGGACTGTAAGACGGTCTAGCCCAAAATCAGATAAATGAGCTTCAAAATCAGCGTCGAAGAGAACATTTTGTGGTTTCAAATCACCGTGGACCATGTTGGATGTGTGTAGGAAGGATAGGCCACGAGCAATGCCTAGAGCTATCAAATGGCGCATTGGCCAATTCAAGACATGGCCATCCTGGTGTGATGCTTCTTGGAGGAGAGTTGCGAGATTTCCGTTGGGCATGTAGTCAAAAACTAGAAGCCTTAAATCAGGTGATCCCGCATAGTAGCCACGAAGCACTGTCAGATTTCGGTGCTTTACTTTGCCTAAGAATTCAGCTTCTTTTCTGAATATGTTTTCATCCAGCGATCCATCTGGTAGGCGGCGAATTGAGAGCACCGTCCCATCATTGTAGCAAGCCTTGAAAACAAGACCGTATCGAGTTCTGCTAAGTACATTTTCTTCATCAAATTGCCTTGTTGCTTCAGCAGTTTCTGCAAGTGTTATCTTGTTGTTAAACATAACCAGTTTTGGCCCTCCATTATCTGTGCTGCCACGACCCCCACTTGTTCTTGAGCTAGCTCTTGCCGGACTATGTTTCTTCTCTGCAGCTGCACCTTCTTTTAGCTTCTTGCGCCACCGCAAGAGGCTGAAAATATAGAAGCAACAACATAATGCCAAGAGGCTAGCACCACTTGCAACTATAACTATCAACATAATCAATCTCTTCCTCCTATTTTTATCAGTTATGTTCTCACATTTCCGGCCCAATGGCTTTCCACATAAATCTTGATTATTTGCAAACACTGAAGGATCGTTAAATCTGGAACCAAGCAATACTGGAATCTCACCATCTAAATTATTACTTGAGACATTGAAATATACAAGTCCAGATATCCTTGTAAGATTAGCTGGAATCTCTCCACTCAAGTTGTTACTTGAGAGATCCAGCACTGTGAGGTTTGATAAATTGGACAACGAGTCTGGTATGCTTCCTGAAAGATGATTGGCGTCCACTAACAAAGATTTTAACAAAGAGCATTTTGAGACTTCTTCTGGAAGTTCCCCAGTTAAATTGTTGATACCTAAATCAAGCACGTTCAAATTTGAAAGATGAGAGAGATCAGCTGGCATGTGGCCTGTCAAAGAATTTGACCGGAGCTCTAGGACTTCAAGATCAGAGCAATTGCCTAGCTCTGGAGGAATCAACCCAGAAATGCGATTATCAGACAATGACAGAACCACCAGTGAGTGAAGAAAACCAAAGGTCGCTGGAATTTCACCAAAGAACCCATTGAAAGATAAATTCAAATATCGCAAACCCATCAAACTACTAAACCCTTCAGGAACATCTCCAGATAACTTATTTTCTTGCAAAGCAATGACTTGCAGATTTGGCAGACCAGCAAGCTCAAATGGCAACTCACCAGACAGATTCTGCTTGCTCAAATCAAGAGTGGTTAACTTCAAAAGATTTCCCAAGCTAGCAGGCAATCGCCCTGAAAAAGCATTACCACTCAGATTAAAAACCATCAACCGACTCAAGTTTCCAATACTTGCTGGAATGTTACCAGAAAACTTGTTCTCACTGAGGTCCAACGTGGTCAAATTGCTCATTCCCATTAGCTCTTCCGGCAAGCTTCCACTCAAATTGTTGTGTCTCAAGTTTAAGGTCTCAAGCTCTGAAAGATTGTGAAAACTCCCTGGAAGTGAACCTGTGAAGAGATTTCCAGCAAGTGTTAGACTCTTTAACCCCCTTATATCACCCAAAAACACAGGAATCTCCCCTGAAAATTGATTCCCTTCAAGATTAAGAACACTTAACGAGCTACATTGCTCAATCTCAACTGGAATCACACCACTGAAAGAATTATTAGCCATCCTCAACTCCTCCAATCTTGACATTTTCCCAATCTCAGCAGGAATATTACCAGAAAACAAGTTACCCGAAACATCCAACATAGTCAAAGATGATATACGCGTTAACCACAATGGAAAACCCCCGCGAATCCGGTTCTGTTGAAGATCCACAACTTGCAAAACACTATAACAAGATCCCGTCTCAGGCCCAACCACGTCTGTAAACGCATTGAACCCTAACTGCAACATCTTAATCGATGGCGGATAAACCGAGACATTGCAAAACATTGACATTGGAACCTTCCCCGATAGCTTATTCTGTGAGAGCGAGACTACCTGAAGCTTAGGTAGAGCTCCAATCGCTGCGGGGATCACTCCCCCAAGTGCATTGCCTTGTGCACTCAAATGCACAAGCGATGAAAGGTTGGCTAATACTGACGGCAAAGTCCCTTCCAATAAATTAAAGTCCAGCCAAAGATACTGTAAATTTTGTAGTTCACCGAAACTCGCCGGAATCTCTCGAGAAAACTGATTATACGATAAATTAATCAGCTGAAGCTGAGATAAGTTAGCAATGGTCTCTGGTATCGAGCCAGAGAATGCATTTGATGAGAGATCTAAAAACTTGAGATTTCCTGGGAGATCGACAGCTATCTCTCCCGAGAGATGGTTTTGTGCAACGTTCAAGATTTCAAGGTTGGTGAGATTACCGATATTTGCAGGGAGGTTGCCGGAGAGTGAGTTGTACTGCAGGAACACAGCGCGAAGGAGCGTGCATTGCGAGAGCGAGGAAGGGATAGTCCCGTTGAAGAAGTTCGACCTTAGACTTAACTTCCGCAACATGCGCAACTTAGCAAGGTGGTCACTGAGTGGACCACCGAGTTGGAGCCGAGGTAACCTGAGCTCGCTGACTCGGTTGTCAGCGCAAGTAACTCCACGCCAGTCGCATGGAGCTGATGGACTAGACGAATCCCAGCCATTCAAAACTCCAAGTGGATCGAGGAGACTCAGCTTGAAGGAGGTCAAAGCTTCAATCTCAGCTAAGTTATCAGGGCTTCGGTCGACGGCGAACGTTAAAAACGGTGCGCAGAGCACCGTAAACAATAAAAAAAGGGGCAAAGCCATAAAGTAAGGACTAGCGTTTATTTGTTGGAGAGAGGAAATGAAAACGAGTTTAGACTTTAGACTAAAGAGGGAATGAGGAGTGGGTCAACAAGGGTAAGGGACAGTGCAGAGGGAGCGTATGTTATCAGAGAGAAGAACAGTGTGTTGTCTGGAGAAGAACAAAGAGGAGTTGATGCCATAAGTTGCGCCAGAGGTTGCGCAGTATTGTTGTTTTGCAGAGTGAGTGACAGCCACAGAGATTTTGAGTTGTTGAAGGGGGTGAGCCGGTGAGGCGTGGCTGTGGGTGTGGGTGTTTAGTGTTTAGTGTTTGCTTCCCCCAAAACCCTTTGAAGAAGCACTTTTCAAAACAGCATCTGGTGGGGGGCTGTCCGTTCTCGCTTTTTAGCCTTTTATGTTTAAGATTTGATACGTTATGATTTGGGTTGAATCATTGAGTCTTGTGTTATCTTATCTCTCCTCTCTTGTCCTTTTTTTTTTTTTAATTTTTATTACTTAATTTTAACTTTTGTCTTTTTTTATTTATTTTTTTAACCTATTTGGAAAATTAGCTGTTACCAAATTAAATGACAGCCTGTTATAACCATGGGAATTGGGATAGGTAAAAGCTATATCTGAGTGGTTCAAACTATTCAATTGCTTCAATTCAAGTAAATAAAAAGAGTCCTTTTTTTTTTTTTTTTTTTTACTGAAATTAAGCACTATATGGAGTAAAAAAGCTTCCCATATCTTTGACTTTGTTTGGCAGATTACTTTTCTACCGCCCGGCCCTTTTTCTTTCTACTGTTTGGTTCAATGGTCAAAATATAAAATGAGAGATTAGGGAAAAGTCCATCATCACACACATTGGTTAAGTACACGAACTGGCCTATTAGATAAAGGGTAATCAACCAGGAAGGTGGGCCTGAATGATGCAATCCTTATAATTTATTGAAAAATTATGGAGAAATAAGGGAGGCGGGGTGGACACCCAGAGGGGATTGGTCTGACGGTTAAAGAGGTTTACTCTCTTTCTTAAGTCTTTAGGTTCAAATTTTGAGATTTACCACAATATTATTGTGGTTTACTTGGTCTTTTAGATTTGTATGATGTTTAATAAACTCCAAAAATTAATTGAAGTACGTGTAAACTGGTTAAGACACTTTAATCATCACACACATTGGTTAAGTACACGAATTGGCCCATTAAATAAAGGGTAATCAATCAGGAAGGTGGGCCTCAATGATGCAATCCTTATATTGAAAAATTATGGAGAAATAAGGGAGATAAGGAGGACACTCAAGAGTTGGTCTAATGATCAAAGAAGTTTACTCTTTTTCTTGAGTCTTTAGGTTCAAACCTTGAGATTTACCATAATAATATTATAGTTTATTTGGTCTTTTGATCTTTTATGATTTTTAATTTACTTCAAAAATTATTTTAGTTATGTATAAACTGGTCAGAACACTTCAGTTATCAGAAAATACCAAATGGGAAATTTGAATAAATTTTATGTTAGCGGGGGAAGGTTCAAATATGTAAAGAAGGAGTAAAGAGAATTAAATAAGGGGGTGGGGGGGAGTTGAAAAAGATGGTGGGCTTTTCACAGGTGAAATGATTAGTATTTACCCATTATTCACCATCATAACATGTCTGAGAGTAAATCATAGGTGCTTACTACCAGCCTATCAACAAAGGACCCACTTAACCCTATTGCTTTGCACCTCCATCACCAAAAACCCCTTTTCCTATTGCATCAGCTGACATGAATCTTTTTTTTTTTTTTTCAAGAGGAGCTCCAATTAAAATCATCTCTCATCAAATGTCAAAAGATGTTAATTATAAATGAATCCTTTTTTTTTTTCAAGAGGAGCTCCAATTAAAATCATCTCTCATCAAATGTCAAAAGATGTTAATTATAAATGTTGGGTTAATTTAGATAAGTGAATAATTGAGCAAAGGATTTAGTCAATTGCCATCCCCTCAAACCTTTCCTAATAATTGAAGACTCCTATTATGTTAATCTAATCATTTTGTTTTATTATTATATTGTCATTTTTTAATGAGTAAACGAATTTTCCCACCCAAGATTTGCCTTAATGACACTTTCCCACCCAAGATTTGCCTTAATGACACTTTCCCACCCAAAGTTTATATTTCATTAATACCAAAAATACACTTCACTTTCTTAGTCGACGTTCGGTAAGTTATCACAAGCCAGGATAAGAGGTGTTTTGTAGAGTGGAGGCCAGTGGATCGAATGGTGGTGTGATGGTTGAATATTCGCTGCCAGAATAAGCTGAAAACCAACTAAGAATAAGAAACTCTAGCTTTATAATGGACGACAATCGCTTGGAAATCGGGTGTCAAAGTTATAGGAGTTTTGTAGAAAGGAGATCAAAGGTTCAAATGGTGGTGACGGAGATAATTTTTGCTACTGAAATCAGTTTTCGGTAGTAATGAAATATTAATTTTTCGTGGGAAAGTGGTATTTTGAAACTTTTTTGGTGGAAAAAAGTCATTTACTCTTTGTAATTCATGATTCATATATATAAATTAAATGATTCATTTATAAAGTTAGTGTAGAGATTGAGGCTTATTTTGTATGCTATTATTGTATTGTATCAAACTTGATTAAGGTTGCAAGTTAAGTGTTGTAAGGCCGGGTTATTTTTTGCCTAATTCCTCCTGTGGCCAGCCCAAGCTTTGGACCAAAGTTGGCCGCCCCATAACTCGGTTGTTGAATATTTGAATTTTAATTAGAAAAATGATACAGTCATCGAAAAAAGGATACCAAATTCATGCACCAATAGACGTGATATCATCATGACCGTTGATTAATTATGAATTTTATTTTTAAAAAAAGCAGATGGTATCACGTCTGTTCGGTGCATGAATTCGATATACTTCTTCGATAACTATAACATTGCCCTTTCAATTATGTTGCTGATGGTGTAAAAGATAGTGGCATAGTGCTTATTGTTTTTTGGGTTTCAACCAAATGGTTGGAAATTCAATTGAAGACGATTCTTTGAAAAGGCCCAGCAACATGGAGTATTTGGATCACCTATTGCTTTGCTTTGGTCCATCGCCATAAGCCATTTAGCTCCATGGCTTTGCTATTGCCACCCTTTGTCTGGACTCTGGAGTGGCCATGCTCCTTTCCCTTACAAACTCTTCTTCTTCTAAAAACCATTAACGACCCACACCCACCCATGTTTTAATCAAATCTCTTTTATTCTTTTTTGAAACTCTTTTGCTGAATATAACCTTATTTTGTGTTGTTATGTGTATATTATTTTCCGTATACGTGAGTAGTATGGGTATTCATAAACGGTTAACTGATTTTTTAAACCAAAACAGTTTTTTGGTTTAGGAATTTTCCTAAACAGAAACCGAACTAATTAAGGGGGTTAACTGGGAAACTGGTTAACCGGTTTTTCCTTTAACTTATTTTTTATTTTGATTTTTTCCTAATTTAAACCAGTTTTATATTTTATTATTTTTATAATAAACCAGTTTTATTGTTTTTATTTTATATATTTTTTTTAATAATAAATCGGTTTATATATTTTTGTTTTTATTGTTTTTATTTTACATATTATTATTTTTATAATAAACCAGTTCCCATAATTCCATCAACAAGTAACCCAGTTTCTATATTTCTTTGAACCGAAAAACATGTTCAGTTCAGTTTGTGCATTTTTTTTAACACCCCTAGTCAGTAGTGAACAAGGATTAAGTGATTAGCTATACCTAGCAAAACGGGCAGGTGGGTCAAGTCCAGCAGGTACAAGCCCAAAGCAGGTTGGTTTTAAATAAGTCTAAAACATTAGACCTGGATCCTACCCTATGCGGGTACGGGTGGACCCGCAGGTACCCATACTCATCTCTCACAATCTTCGGTGACTTCACGCAGCGGTCAGCGATGGTTTGGCTGGCGGTAGGTGGGTGGGGGTGGGGGTGGGGGTGGGGGTGGTGGCTTGGATAAGCTCCAATTTGTTCTAATTTCAAAGGTAATTTTTTCAAAAAAGTTAATTAATTTGGGTGAAATGGTAAAAGCAAAATTCATGTAAATAAGTTTAAAAATAGGGGTATTATTGTTCTAAAATTTTATTAATAAGGGATAGAATTGTAATAAAAACAAGATTACCTTAGTAATCTTATAATACCTAAGAAAATAAAGGTTATCATATTATCTCCAATATTACCAACAGTAATTACTATTGGTATTTAAAGATTATAAGAATCTTATATTCATTTGACAACCAAATGTGATAATCAAGTAATATAAGATGACATAACCTCAGTAATCTCATATAACCCCCAATCAAATGCCCCCCAAAGGTTACGTGAATACCAATTCCAATTGAGATGATAGATTCAAGATTACCATAATCCAATTTTTGTTCTAATTTTACCCGTAATAAAAATTTTGGACACCATTGCCCTCCTTTTGATATCAAATAACAATTAACCCGATTTGTTAAATGATTTTTAAACTTTATTGATTAATTATTTGAACAAAAATACCTTTATACACATTAATTAAACCAAACATAAGAATAGTGGTAATCATATCTTTTTGATAATGAATATTGGAATATGCCTCACCACTAGATGCATGGAATGGAAGTGAAACAAACAAAACTTAACAAAAAGAAGATTTTCCAACTATATTGTTCGGTCTGCCTCCAACATACAGCAGCCAAAATATAATATTCCGATAACGGGAGATGCTGAAGCATCACAATGCTAAAATCACTCAAAATTTTAATTTAATTTATTGTTTAACTTCTCAAGTTAAAATCACATGTTGTCATTGCTCTGCTATTACTTTTTTCTGCTCTTCAGCCTGGGCATCATATACTTCAATCAGACTTGGCTAGTAGTCAGCCGGGACCTCGTATCCATGGAGATTTATGACTGTTGCTGCAACATTGGCAAGCCCGGCACCGGAAAGATCCGATCGAAGCCAAACATCATTTGGCAGTCCAGGACCTCCAATTGCAATAGGCACCTACACCCCTAATGAAAAATGCGAATGTAACGGTTTTCAGAACATAATATAACTAAAAAGAATAAATTATGTTGATGCGTGATTTTTACACCAACGACGTGTGAAATGTTGAGCTGGCCTTAAAGACACACATGCATGCAAAGGAAAATGATAGTCAATGCAATGGGGACAGTTTTTAAAGTGGTTCGAATGCTAAGGTAGCAAGTCATACATCCACTTATGCTTATATTGATGATAAGGGTCAGGTCGCTTTTAACGGACTGATTTTACAATGATATTACAAGGTATCAAATGCTAAGAATTCTAACGAGAGAGAGAGAGAGAGAGTAGTTAATCAAGTATAAAATGTGTGAATCCCCTTAATGAGAGAGGAGCTCCCAATTTATAATGGGATGCATTGAGGCAATGATTACTAAATCTGTAAGTTGGTGGGATTATCCGCGCAAATCCTTCTTTATGTCACATTGCCCACCTTCCAGAGTGATTTACGCGATTTAGAGCAGGGATTGGACACGTAGGTTCATCACAGCTTCTGGTTAGCCTGACGCACATCCACTATTCTGACGGAAGTAGGCTGTGGGTGTACCCATGATCTGACTCTTGCAGGCTGACTGGATCTTACGTCAGCCCTTATTTTTTGTAGGCATAACAAATTATGTCACTAGTTGACAGTTGAGGCCATAGATGCATCCTCTATTTACCAATTTCTTTCATAAAATTGAGAAAAGCTAAAGTTGAGAGTTCAGAAAAATTACCGGCTGAAGAGTGTGAGAAGTACTTGAATCTTGCCATCCTTGCCAAGAGCAGGCTCTCCAGATTTGTTCCTCTTCACCATGTCCTCAGCGTTGCCATGATCGGCAGTGATGACATATATTCCACCAACTTGTTCTATTGCATCAATAATCATCTGAAATTGAACATGTTTCCATCATCAGCCAACAAAAACAAGACGACTTTTAGCAGAACACCTATGTGGAAAACTAGTAATTAGCCATAACAAATTTCATAAACTATAATTATGGAACTCAGAATTCAAAAAGGGAAATCTGAAATCTCAATAGTCTGAGACAATTAATCTTGACATGATACTTTCAATTAAAAAAAAAAAAAAGGGTTTATATATTTTTATAATAAATAGGTTTCGGTTAACGGTTCCCATAATCTCATAAACCAGTAACCCAGTTTCTATATTTCTTTGAATCGAAAAACAAGTTCAGTTCGATTTTTGCATTTTTTTTAACACCCTTAGTCATTAGTGAACAAGGATTAAGTGATTAGCTATACCTAACAAAACGGGCGGGTGGGTCGAGCCCAGTAGGTACGAGCCCAAAGCAGATCGATTTTAAACATGTCCAAAATATTAGACCTGAACCCTACCTTATGCGGGTATGGGTGGAGCCCAAAGCAGATCACAAAATATTATACCTAAACCCTACCTTATGCGGGTATGGGTGGACCCGCAGGTACCCAGACTCATCTACCAACTCATCTGCAATTCTTCTACCTCCTCTGCAATATTGCTTCAAGAATCGTTGGCAACACCTCTTGATCGCCTTTAAAATACTTCTCTATCCTCATTTTTAGCTTTGATATCAAACAACAAATGCTTAAATCACATATAATTTAAATCTCCGAAATCTAGTACAACTTTTTTTCAATCTAAGCTTCGAAATTTTTCCAAGATAAATTTCAACAATACAAAATAAATTAAACCCAGAAACCTTTCATGAATCCTAGCTGAGAATTCTACTAGAATAAATTTCAGATTCAATAAAAAAAAAAAAAAAAAAAAATCAGACCCAGAAAACTTACTTTCACTTTTGTCCATTTTCCCACCAACCAAACATATAATACATACATAGTGGCATAATGCTTATTGTTTTTGGGTTTCAACCAAGAGTTACAATGATAATCAAAGGTTGGAAATCCAATTGAAGATGATTCATTGAAAGGCCCAGCAACATAGAGTATTTGGATTGCTTTGGTCCATCACCATAAGCCCTTTAACTCCTTGGCTTTGCTATTGCCCACCTTTTGTTCTGGTGTGGCCATGCTCCTTTCCTTTACACACTCTTCTTCTCCTTCTAAAACTTCCCACACCCACCCATCTTTTAATCGAATCACTATATATAACCTCATTTTGTGTTGTTATGTGTATGCCATTTTCACCCAAAAATAATAATAATAATGGTTTAATAACATTTTTTCACCCACAAACTTTTAAAATACCACTTTACTAATCCAATTTATGTTTCGGTGACAAACAGAGAGAAAACTCGGTCTAGGCTATTGAGGCTTTTAAAGAGGGGAGGCTAATGAATCTTTTGGTGGTTGAAGGTTGGATTTTAGTGGTTGAGATTTATCAAAATTTGACTTGAGAGGGGAACTTATGCAAACCCTAATAGCTTGATTGCCGATGATTGGTGGGGTTGATAGGAGTAAGGTTTGAAGGGTGTTGATGAGTGATGATCGACGAAAAGAATGGTGATGGTGTGGGGTCATAACGATGTCGGAACAAAAAACGGAATATAAATTTGGGTAATAAAGTGCTATTTTAAAAGTCTGTAGGTAAAAAATTGTCATTAAACCATTGTTTGGGTGGAAAAAAATCGTTTACTCTAATTTATGACTTAAAAGAATAAATTTAAACGCTGATGCCCACAAATTAATGCATTAAGGAAGATTACTTTGAAAATAAAATTAGTGACAAGCAGTGAAAATTGGTTCAACCTTTTCTCTAGGAAGAAAAAAAATGATTAAATATGTAAATAGATATGATATATCTTGATAAATTAGAAGGTTCTTTTTATAGATTAATCATACACAAAATTAAAACTAAAGGCTCATTTGGGATACTGTAGTTTAAAGTTTAATAAATATATTTTCTAAAGTTTCAAAAGAGTTACTGAACAATTAAAACTTAACAAAATGCAAAAACTTGGTATGGATCGTTCATTGCTGATTATCTTTGATGGGTGGTGTAAAAATTAATAAATATATGATTTTAATAGAATATTTTTATATTTGAGAAATGCTTTAACTAAAAAAAGGATCTATTTTAAATCAAGTCAATTCCTTGCGACATCCACATAACACTTTAATTAAAAAAAAAAAAAAAAATTAAAAAAAAAAAAAAGGGGCAAACAACATCCTCCCACCCGAAGTTTGCCCTAAGGACAGTTTACTACTCGAAAAGCTTCAAAACGACAATTAGCACTTTTCGTTAATATATGTTAGTAAAATCTATTAATTGACATTGATAGTCATTGGAAAGACAAAAGTACCCTATTCTCTTCGAATCCAACATCCCAGATCTTATTCGGCCATGGGATGGAAGGGGTGGGTCGGCAATTGGGTGAGCACTTGGTGTGCGTCGAGAGGAGAAGATGTGGGAATGGCTGGGGAAGGTGGAAAAATCAAAAACAAGCTAACAACAACTCAACAAAACAGTAGCTCCAAATCAACGAGAACAACAAACAAAAAGCCTCCAAAAAACTTCAAATCAAACAAATCGCAATACCAAACCACGATAGAAGGCAGTGATTCACGGCCGGCGAATAGCAAGTAACTAGGTGTTGGAATTTGCGGAGTTTTGTAGAGTGAAGGTCAGAGGTTGCAGAGGTAGTGGAAGATTGGGTTTTTGCCGTAGGAATCAAGCTTAAATTTACGTAAAACAGCAAAACCCTAATTTGCCACGATCGGCGAATGATGGGATGAAAGATGCGGGGATTAAAGGGATTTTGATCAAAGGAGGTTGCGGAAGCTGATTTGGTCGGATGGGGAGATGAAAAAAAAAAAAAAAAAAAGATAGGAGGAGGGGAACTGAGAAGAAGATGTGAGTAGAGTTTTCTTGTTTATATACACAGGGGTAAAGTGACATAATTACCATTCGACTATTTTTTATTTTACCATCCTATCCTTATTCAATTAAACTTAACAGACAAATATTAACGAAAAGTGCGTAATTATCGTTTTAGAAACTTTTCGGATAAATTGGTTTAGTCAAACTTCGGGTGGGAACATGTAATTCGGCCCAAAAAAAACAAAAAAATAAAAATAAAAAACCCAAACTGACCTTAGGCTTAAACTAAAACTAAAACTAAGACACAACGCACATGGTCATATGGTCCAAACTCGAAGCCTTTCCCGTAGGAGCTCCTGCAGAAACATAAGTTCGCATAACAGTTTTAGAGCTACCCGCGTGTCTCTTTCTCATTCTCAATTTCAATTACATTCTTTTAAGTCTTCTTAAACTACTAACTGGTTTTTCTCTTAGGGTTCCTGCGTTCTTGTCTACTTTCCTTATGTTTCCCACAATTTCTCTCTATCCAAATATCTGTACAACCTCAATTTCTTGGAAACTCCCGTCTGGGTCGTCTCAATTGAGCTCCCAGGACCCTGCAGATGAATTTATTTTTTTATAATTTATGTTTTTAATCGACTTTTTCTCTTATTTTCCCTCAGTTTTCTCGCTATCCAAACAGTCGTACCCTCTAATTCCTGCAATTAAAGTCTCGAAAAACATAAATTTATCAATATACCTCAAGTGGCTATTTAGTTACCGCCTAAAAAATAAACCTTTCCGAGATTTTCCTTTCTTCTTCTCATGATCCAAAAGATATAGTTTTTAGATCCGTGGATAAATTATGGGTTTTTCGTTTAAGCTTACAACGAAAGGTAAAAGGTATCGTCCGGAACCTTCTGTTGAATCAGAGACTTGTACAACTAAAGTTTCAGAGGCTTGTATAGATGATGTTTCGGAGAATTCAAGGCAAAGAGCTCGAACTCTAAAGCCAGAGGTAAGTTTTTTGAAATTGAAGAAGTGTCTTTGAAATTAAATTGTATGAAAGAGGAAGAAAATAAATATTTTACTATATAGTTTAAATTTAACTGAAATTAGGTAGCTTTACTTTTTTTTCGTTTGTCACATAACCGTTGCATGTTACTAGTATAGTTGCAACTTACCCCAATAATGCTGTGGATTATTGAAACTTTTGGTTGTGATAATGGTTCTGGGCAGTAGCAAGTCCCCTTAACTTGAAGAGGTTAATTTGGTTGATTTTGAGTTTTCACTTGTTTAATTTTTTTTTTTTCCCAATTTTGATGGTGATACTTGATGACTTAAAATATAAGATCCCAAACTTTCAATTTCCTTGTGATTAAACTATTAATATAATTTTTACATTGTCATTTTTTGTAGTTTGTGTATGGTGTAACTCCAAATTATTTGTTATGTTAATATTGTTTATTTATTTTGGCATAGAAGTGGAATCATATTATTGTTGAATATGGTTTTTCAAAGCTATTTCTCATTAAAAGTTATTTTTCATGCTCTATCAAGTGACTTCAACAGATAGTATACAGAAATTTAGTGTGTTATCAGACTTCTGATTAAAACTTTTATAGGCTTCATTTTATTGGTGATCTTTTCATTATGCTCGAGTTGAGTGATGAGAGAACTCAGGACAAGTAAGTAATTAAACTTTTTGGTATTCAAGGAACCAAAAACTGTGGATAGTTTAACTGAACCGAAGACTAGCAATTTTCACTTTTAGCAAAAAGTTTCGTTTTTGGAATCTATATCAACAGATGCGTGAGATGAGAATATTAAGTTTTTTTTTTTTTAATCCCCTCTTATTTTGAAAAAAATAATATTATATTGCATAAATATATGCCACCTTTTATTGCAATTAATAGATTCCAAGTTTCTATTTGATTCAAACTTAAATTATACTATTGCACACAGCTTATTTACTCACCTATGATTTTCTGTGATTTAGGGAGAGGATGTTGGTGGAGTATCTCATTGCAATGAAGGGTTTGGCATAGCTGCAGGTTAGATTCATTGTTAGTTAACATGGTTATCTCCTATAATTGGATCTTGAGTTTGTTGCTTTTTTCTTTTTTGGCAGGTCATGAAGTTTCTGTTATATTGAACCTGTACCCAGATGGATTCTTTATCGAAAAACCCTTGGAGGTTTGTTGAAAGCAACATTAATTTTAGAGAGTAAATTGAAAAGGACTATTTCTAATGTATTGGTCTTAAGCTCATCTAATTTTGGATTGTCAGAAAGAAGCTGTGCATCAAGTTCAAGAAGCTCCAAAAAAGTTACTTCCGTATGATAAAGCTTCTGATATCTTTTTAGTGGTAAGTATCTTATTATTTCCTTTAATTTATTCTCTTAGGTGATTTCTCTTGATTAGTACTCTTAGAAATTTCTTCAAAGAATATAGTTGCATTTGTGTCGCGTGGTGATTTTCTATTTGTTTTTCTTTTATGTCAACATTTATTGGGCATGCTCATCTTGGAACTTAGATTTGTATTACATTCTTAAAAATCATTATCTATAATATAATAATGCTCTACATTTTCGTACTTTTTCACAACTTTTTACTAACTTTTCTTTCCTTTATGTATAAATGTAATTTAAGGCTATGGAGTGACATATTTGCAGTCCAGGATCTCCAATTGTAATAGGCACCAATACCCCTGTTATGTCTAAAAAGCACGCTTATGTCAGCTTATAAATGTCTTTTTATACTAGCTGTCAAGCCCTACCTGCGCAAAGATATTCATACTAACTCTATCTCATTTCAAGAGATGAATGGACGAGAGTCTTCCATGTGTCAAGGAACTTGCAAAACACTCATTACATTGAGTTCAAATGTGTATAAATTGACACTTCTCTTCCGAAAAGGGAGGCTGGGCATGTGAGAGCTAAGCATAGATTTGAGTTCAATTCTTTCTCTCTGTAAACACTGTATTTCTTTATCTTTGTATGCCTTGCGGGCAATATCACAAAAAAAGTCAGAGATATATAAAATAACAGTGGATGTAGAAGTTGCTTGTTTAGCATCCGAACCACTATAAAAACCTTCTTGTTAGCTATTATTTAGTGTTTATGTAACATATATAATCTCAGCTCTATTCAAATCTCATAGATCTATCAGTGTAATTTCTAAGACTCTCTTAGCACTTTGCGCGTGCGAGTCGTTGGGTCCAAAATCATGCGTCAACAACCCCAAATGAAAAATGCGAATGTAATGGTTTTCAGAACATAATATAACAAAAAAGGGATAAATTATGTCACAGTTGACAGTTGAGGCCATAGATGCATCCTCTATTTACCAATTTCTTTCAGAAAATTGAGAAAAGCTAGAGTTGAGAGTTCAGAAAAATTACCAGCTGAAGAGTGTGAGAAGTAAGTACTTGAATCTTGCCATCCTTGCCAAGAGCAGGCTCCCCAGATTTGTTCCTCTTCACCATGTCCTAAGTGTTGCCATGATCGGCAGTGATGACATTATTCCACCAACTTGTTCTATTGCATCAATAATCATCTGAAATTGAACATCTTTCCATCATCAGCAACAAAACAAGAGGACTTTTAGCAGAACAGCTATGTGGAAAACTAATAATTAGTCATAAAAATTTCATGAACTATAATTATGGAACCAGAATTCAAAAAGGGAAATCTGAAATCCAATAGCTGAGACAATTAATCTTGACATGATACTTTCAATTAAAAAAAAAAAAAAAAGGGTTTATATTTTTGTTTTATTTTATATATTATTTTTATAATAAACGGTTTCGGTTAACCGGTTCCCATAATCCCATAAACTAGTAACAGTTTCTATATTTCTTTGAATCGAAAAACAGGCTCGGTTCGATTTTGTTATTTTTTTTAACACCCTAATAAGTAGTGAACAAGGATTAAGTGATTAGCTATACCTAGCAAAACAAGCGGGTGGGTCGAGTCCAGTAGGTACTAGCCCAAGCAGGTCGTTCTAAACATGTCCAAAATATTAGACCTGGATCCTACCTTATGCGGGTAGGGTGGACCGCAGGTATCCATACTCATTACCAACTCATCTGCAGTTCTTCTACCCACTTATCGTATGTGCATCATGCTTCTAGTCAACCTCCTCTGCGATATTGCTTCAAGAATCGTAGCAACACCTCTTCATCGCCTTTAAAATACTTCTCTATCCTCATTTTTAGCTTTGATATCAAACAACAAATGCTTAAATCACATATAATTTAAATCTCCGAAATCTAGTACAATTTTTTTCAATCTAAGCTTCGAAATTTTTGAAGATAAATTTCAACAATACAAAATAAATTAAACCCAGAAACCTTTCATGAATCCTAGCTCGAGAATTTACTAGAATGAATTCAGATTCAATAAAAAAAAAAAAAAAATCGACCCAGAAAACTTACTTCACTTTTCTCCATTTTCCCACCAACAATAATACATACATAGTGGCATATGCTTATGTTTTTGGGTTTCAACCAAGAGTTACAATGATAATCAAAGGTTGGAAATCCAATTGAAGTGATTCATTGAAAGGCCAGCAACATAGAGTATTTGGATTGCTTTGGTCCATCCCATAGCCTTTAACTCCTGGCTTTGCTATTGCCACCTTTGTTCTGGGTGGCCATTCTCCTTTCCTTTACACACTCTTCTTCTCCTTCTAAAACCTTAAATTCCCACACCCACCCATCTTTTAATCGAATCACTTATATAACCTCATTTTGTGTTGTTATGTGTATGCTATTTCAAGGGAGCGCCAAAACTAAATCAGCTCCACATCAAATGTAATTAATTAATGGTGGGTTATTTATATATATACATTGTAATTCAGATTTGGAGTAATTTATGGCACAAACTTTTAAAACCCAAATTTATTTCGGTGACAATAAAGAGAAACTTGTTCCAAGCTATATATATATATATACACATGCATGAATTTAGATTTGGAGTAATTTATGGAGTTAACACTCCCCCCCCCCCCCCCCCCTAATGGTTTAATGACATTTTTTACCCACAAACTTTAAAACACCCCTTTAACTCTAAATTTATATTCGGCGACAAACAGAGAGAAAACTCGGTCCAAGCTATTGGGCTTTTGAAGAGGGGAGGTCGATGAGTCTTTTGGTGGTGGAAAGTTGAATTTGGTGTTGAGATTTATCGAATTTACTTGGGAGGGGGGAGCCTATGCAAACCCTAACGCTCGATATCGATGATTGGTGGGATTGACAAAAATAAGGTTTGAAGGGTTTCGATGAATGATGATCGATGAAGAATGATGGTGGTGTGAGGTCGCAACGATGTCGGATCAGAATCAGAAACATAATAAATTTAGATAATAAAGTGTTATTTAAAAGTTCGTAAGTGAAAAGTTCATTAAACCATTATTTGGGTAGAAAAAGTCGTTTACTCTAATTTATGACTTAAAAGAATAAATTTAAACGCTGTGCTACAAATTAATGCATTAAGGAAGATTACTTTGAAAATAAAATTAGTGACAAGCAGTAAAAATTGGTTCAACCTTTTCTCTAGGAAGAAAAAAAATGATAAATATGTAAATAGATATGAATACTTGATAAATTAGAAGGTTCTTTTATAGATTAATCATACACACAAATTAAAACTAAAGGCTCATTTGGGATACTGTAGCTTAAAGTTTAATAAATATATTTTCTAAAGTCTCAAAAGAGCTACTGAACAATTAAACTTAACAAATGCAAAACTTGGTATGGATCGTTCATTGTGATTATCTTGATGGGTGGTGTAAAATAATAAATATATGATTTAATAGAATATTTTTATATTTGAGAAATGCTTTAACTAAAAAAAGGATCTATTTTAAATCAAGTCATTCCTTGCGACATCCACATAACACTTTAATAAAAAAAAAAAAAAGGGGCAAACAAATCCTCCCACCCGAAGTTTGCAAGGACAGTTTACACTCGAAAAGCTTCAAACGACAATTACCACTTTTCGTTAATATATGTTAGTAAAATCTATTATGACATTGATAGCATTGGAAAGCAAAAGTACCCTATTCTCTTCGAATCCAATCCCAGATCTTATTCGGCCATGGATGGAAGTTTTGTAGAGTGAGGGTCGGAGGTTGTAGAGGTAGTGGAAGATTGGGTTTTTGCCGTAGGAATCAAGCTTAAATTTACGAAAACAGCAAAACCCTAATTTGCCACGATCGGCGAATGAGGATGAAAGATGCGGGGATTAAGGGATTTTGATCAAAGGAGGTTGCGGAAGCTGGTGGTGGTTGACGAGGAAGACCAACGGTGCCAAATCGGCCAGAGACAGTGACGCAAGCGGTTGGCTAAAAGTCATGAGTTTTGGCTAAAATCCGACAAAAAACCCAATCAAAAGGCAAAGGGATATGCAAGAGGTTGGGTGATGATTTCTGACGGAAAACAATCTTATAGGAAAGAAGGTAGAAGGCAGATGGTTGTTCGGGTTTGTTAATACCTTAAGTAGGAATCAGAAATAAGCTAGCTACTGCCTAACTCCATTAAATGTTGGCCGATTGCTTCCCTTTTCGTAAACCTGCACTGCAAGCTAGATATTTCTCACCAAGTTCGCTCTCAATTGTTATGAAGTTTCTTATAGACATGGATGCCAAACCTGCACTTTCTTTCTTGGCTCGGTATCTGGTTGGGTGCGATTTGGCTAAATCGCATCCGATCGGGTGCGATTTGACCGGAATCAGGTCTCGGTCAATGTGAATTGGTCGGATTGGGAGATGAAGATGGAGGAGGGGAACTGGAAGAAGGTTTTTTTTTATATACACAGGGGTAAAGTGACATAATTACCATTTGACTATTTTTTAATTTACCATCCTATCCTTATTCAATTAAACTTAACGGACAAATATTAACGAAAAGTGCGTAATTATCGTTTTTAAACTTTTCGGATAACTGGTTTAGTCAAACTCGCGGATAATGAGCAAAGGATTTAGTCAATTGCCATCCCCTCAAACCTTTCCTAATAATTGAAGACTCCTATTATGCTAATCTAATCATTTTGTTTTATTATTATATTGTCATTTTTTAATGAGTAAATGACTTTTTTCCACCCAAGGTTTGCCTTAATCACACTTTCCCACCCAAAAGTTTCAAAATACCTATTTCCCACCCAAAGTTTATATTTCGTTAATACCTAAAATACCCTTTACTTTCTCAGCCGATGTTCGGCAAGTTACCACAAGTCAGGATAAGAAGGGTTTTGTAGAATGGAGGTTAATGGGTCACCCAAAAAGGGATACCGAATTCATGCACCAATAGACGTGACATCATCATGATTGTTGATTAATTATGAATTTTGTTTCTAAAAAAAGCGGATGGTGTCACGTCTGTTCGGTGTATGAATTTGATATACTTCTTCGATAACTGTAGCATTGCTCTTTCAATTATATTGCTGATGGTGTAAAAGATGGTGGCATAGTGCTTATTGTTTTTTGGGTTTCAACCAAATGGTTGGAAATTCAATTGAAGATGATTCTTTCAAAAGGCCCAGCAACATAGAGTATTTGGATAGTCACCTATTGCTTTGCCATAAGCCCTTTAGCTCCATGGCTTTGCCATTGCCACCTTTTGTCTGGTGTGGCCATGCTCCTTTCATTTACAAACTCTTCTTCTTCTGAAAACCATTAACTACCCACACCCGCCATGTTTTAATCAAATCTCTTTTATTCGTTTCCGAAACTCTTTTGCTGAATATAACCTTATTTTGTGTTGTTATGTGTATGTTATTTTCAGTACACGTGAGTAGTAAGGGTGTTCATAAACGGTTAACCGATTTTTTGAACAGAAACAGGTTTTTGGTTCAGAAATTTTCCTAAACGGAAACCAAACTAATTAAGGAAAAAACCAGTTTTTCGGTTAACTGGGAAATTGGTTAATCGGTTTTCCCTTTAACTTATTTTTTATTTTGATTTTTCTCTAATTTAAACCAGTTTTATATTTCATTATTTTTATAATAAACCGGTTTTATTGTTTTTATTTTATAATTTTTTTTTATAATAAACCAGTTTATATATTTTTGTTTTTATTGTTTTTATTTTACATATTATTATTTTTATAATTCCATCAACAAGTAACCCAGTTTCTATATTTCTTTGAACCGAAAAATAGGTTCAGTTCAGTTTTTACATTTTTTTTAACACCCCTAGTCAGTAGTGAACAAGGATTAAGTGATTAGCTATACCTAGCAAAACGGGCGAGTGGGTCAAGTCCAGCAGGTACAAGCCCAAAGCAGGTCAGTTCTAAACAAGTCCAAAATATTAGACCTAGACCCTACCCTATGCGAGTACAGGTGGACCCGTAGGTACCCATACTCATCTCTCACAATCTACGGCGACTTTAAGGTGCAGTCGGCAATGGTTTGGTTGGCAATAGGTGGGTGGGGGTGGGGGTGGTGGCTTGGATAAGCTACAATTTGTTCTAATTTCAAGGGTAATTTTGTCCAAAAAGTTAATTAATTTGGGTGAAATGGTAAAAGCAAAATTCATGTAAATAAGTTTAAAAATAAGGATATTATTGTCCTAAAATTTTATTAATAAGGGATAGAATTGTAACAAAAATAAGATTACCTTAGTAATCTTATAATACTTAAGAAAATAGAGGTTATCATATGATCTCAAATATTAACAACAGTAATTACTATTGGTATTTAAAGATTACAAAATTCTTATATTTTTTTGACAACCAAATATAGTAATCAAGTAATATAAGATGACATAATATTAGTAATCTCATATAACCCAAAACCAAATGCCCCCAAAAGGTTACGTGAATATCAACTGAGATGACAGATTTAAGATTACCATAATCCAATTTTTGTTCTAATTTTACCCGTAATAAAAATTTTGGACACCATTGTCCTCCTTTTGATATTAAATAACAATTAACCCGATTTGTTAAATGATTTTTAAACTTTATTGATTAATTATTTGAACAAAAAAACCTTTATACACATTAATTAAACCAAACATAATAATAGTGGTAATCATATCTTTTTGATAATGAATATTGGAATATGCCACAGCCTTTACAAGGCTAGGACTAGATGCATGGAATGGAAGTGAAACAAACAAAACTTAACAAAAAGAAGATTTTCCAACTATATTGTTCGGTCTGCCTCCAACATACAGCAGCCAAAATATAATATTCCGATAACGGGAGATGCTGAAGCATCACAATGCTAAAATCACTCAAAATTTTAATTTAATTTATTGTTTCACTTCTCAAGTTAAAATCACATGTTGTCATTGCTCTGCTATTACTTTTTTCTGCTCTTCAGCCTAGGCATCATATACTTCAATCAGACTTGGCTCGTAGTCAGCCGGGGTCTCGTATCCATGGAGATTTATGACTGTTGCTGCTACAGCTGCTACATTGGCAAGCCTAGCACCGGGAAGATCCGATCGGAGCCTGACATCATTTGGCAGTCCAGGATCTCCAATTGTAATAGGCACCAATACCCCTGTTATGTCTAAAAAGTCACGCTTATGTCAGCTCTATAAATGTCTTTTTATACTAGCTGTCAAGCCCATACCTGCGCAAAGATATTCATACTAACTCTATCTCATTTCAAGAGATGAATGGACGAGAGTCTTCCATGTGTCAAGGCAACTTGCAAAACACTCATTACATTGAGTTCAAATGTGTATAAATTGACACTTCTCTTCCCGAAAAGGGAGGCTGGGCATGTGAGAGCTAAGCATAGATTTGAGTTCAATTCTTTCTCTCTGTAAACACTGTATTTCTTTATCTTTGTATGCCTTGCGGGCAATATCACAAAAATAGTCAGAGATCAATAAAATAACAGTGGATGTAGAAGTTGCTTGTTTAAGCATCCGAACCACTATAAAAACCTCTCTTGTTAGCCTATTATTTATGTTTTATGTAACATATATAATCTCAGCTCTATATTCAAATCTCATAGATCTATCACGTGTAATTTCTAAGACTCTCTTAGCACTTTGCGCGTGCGAGTCGTTGGCGTCCAAAATCATGCGTCAACAACCCCAAATGAAAAATGCGAATGTAATGGTTTTCAGAACATAATATAACAAAAAAGGGATAAATTATGTCACCAGTTGACAGTTGAGGCCATAGATGCATCCTCTATTTACCAATTTCTTTCAGAAAATTGAGAAAAGCTAGAGTTGAGAGTTCAGAAAAATTACCAGCTGAAGAGTGTGAGAAGTAAGTACTTGAATCTTGCCATCCTTGCCAAGAGCAGGCTCCCCAGATTTGTTCCTCTTCACCATGTCCTAAGTGTTGCCATGATCGGCAGTGATGACATATATTCCACCAACTTGTTCTATTGCATCAATAATCATCTGAAATTGAACATCTTTCCATCATCAGGCAACAAAAACAAGATGACTTTTAGCAGAACAGCTATGTGGAAAACTAATAAATTAGTCATAAAAAATTTCATGAACTATAATTATGGAACTCAGAATTCAAAAAGGGAAATCTGAAATCCCAATAGTCTGAGACAATTAATCTTGACATGATACTTTCAATTAAAAAAAAAAAAAAAAAGGGTTTATATATTTTTGTTTTTATTTTATATATTATTATTTTTATAATAAACCGGTTTCGGTTAACCGGTTCCCATAATCCCATAAACTAGTAACCCAGTTTCTATATTTCTTTGAATCGAAAAACAGGCTCGGTTCGATTTTTGTATTTTTTTTTAACACCCCTAATAAGTAGTGAACAAGGATTAAGTGATTAGCTATACCTAGCAAAACAAGCGGGTGGGTCGAGTCCAGTAGGTACTAGCCCAAAGCAGGTCGGTTCTAAACATGTCCAAAATATTAGACCTGGATCCTACCTTATGCGGGTATGGGTGGACCCGCAGGTATCCATACTCATCTACCAACTCATCTGCAGTTCTTCTACCAACTTATCGTATGTGTCATCATGCTTCTAGTCAACCTCCTCTGCGATATTGCTTCAAGAATCGCTAGCAACACCTCTTCATCGCCTTTAAAATACTTCTCTATCCTCATTTTTAGCTTTGATATCAAACAACAAATGCTTAAATCACATATAATTTAAATCTCCGAAATCTAGTACAACTTTTTTTCAATCTAAGCTTCGAAATTTTTAGAAGATAAATTTCAACAATACAAAATAAATTAAACCCAGAAACCTTTCATGAATCCTAGCTCAGAATTCTACTAGAATGAATTTCAGATTCAATAAAAAAAAAAAAAAAAAAAAATCAGACCCAGAAAACTTACTTCCACTTTTCTCCATTTTCCCACCAACCAAACATATAATACATACATAGTGGCATAATGCTTATTGTTTTTGGGTTTCAACCAAGAGTTACAATGATAATCAAAGGTTGGAAATCCAATTGAAGGTGATTCATTGAAAGGCCCAGCAACATAGAGTATTTGGATTGCTTTGGTCCATCCCCATAAGCCCTTTAACTCCTTGGCTTTGCTATTGCCACCTTTTGTTCTGGTGTGGCCATTCTCCTTTCCTTTACACACTCTTCTTCTCCTTCTAAAACTTCCCACACCCACCCATCTTTTAATCGAATCACTTTATATAACCTCATTTTGTGTTGTTATGTGTATGCTATTTTCAAGGGGAGCGCAAAACTAAATCAGCTCCAAATCAAATGTTAATTAATTAATGGTGGTTATTATATATATCATTGTAATTCAGATTTGGAGTAATTTATGGCACAAACTTTTAAAACCCAAATTTATATTCCGGTGACAAATAAGAGAAAACTGTTCCAGCTATATAATATATATATACACATGCATTGAATTTAGATTTGGAGTAATTTATGGAGTTAACCACTCCCCCCCCCCCCCCCCCATAATGGTTTAATGACATTTTTTACCCACAAACTTTTTTAAACACCCCTTTACTACCTAAATTTATATCGGCGACAAACAGAGAGAAAACTCGGTCCAAGCTATTGGGGCTTTTGAAGAGGGGAGGCGATGAGTCTTTTGGTGGTGGAAAGTTGAATTTGGTGGTTGAGATTTATCGGAATTTAACTTGGGAGGGGGGAGCTATGCAAACCCTAATCGCTCGATTATCGATGATTGGTGGATTGACAAAAATAAGGTTTGAAGGGTTTCGATGAATGATGATCGATGAAGAGAATGATGGTGGTGTGAGGGCGCAACGATGTCGGAATCAGAATCAGAAACATAATATAAATTTGATAATAAAGTGTTATTTTAAAAGTTCGTAGTGAAAAAGTATCATAAACCATATTTGGGTAGAAAAAAGTCGTTTACTCTAATTTATGACTTAAAAGAATAAATTTAAACGCTGATGCCTACAAATTAATGCATTAAGGAAGATTACTTTGAAAATAAAATTAGTGACAAGCAGTAAAAATTGGTTCAACCTTTTCTTAGGAGAAAAAAATGATTAAATATGTAAATAGATATGATATCTTGATAAATAGAAGGTTCTTTTTAAGATTAATCATACACAAATAAAACTAAAGGCTCATTTGGGATACTGTAGCTTAAAGTTTAATAATATATTTTCTAAAGTCTCAAAAGAGACTGAACAATTAAAACTTAACCAAATGCAAAAACTTGGTTGGATGTTCATTGCTGATTATCTTTGATGGGTGGTGTAAAAATTAATAAATATATGATTTAATAGAATATTTTTATATTGAGAAATGCTTTAACTAAAAAAAGGATCTATTTTAAATCAAGGCAATTCCTTGCGACATCCACATAACACTTTAATTAAAAAAAAAAAAAAAGGGGCAAACAACATCCTCCCACCCGAAGTTTGCCCTAAGGACAGTTTACTCTCGAAAAGCTTCAAACGACAATTACCACTTTTCGTTAATATATGTTAGTAAAATATATAATGACATTGATAGTCATTGGAAAGACAAAAGTACCCTATTCTCTTGAATCCAAATCAGATCTTATTCGGCATGGGATGGAAGGTTTTGTGAGTGAGGGTCGGAGGTTGTAGAGGTAGTGGAAGATTGGGTTTTTGCCGTAGGAATCAAGCTTAAATTACGTAAAACAGCAAAACCCTAATTTGCCACGATCGGCGAATGATGGGATGAAAGATGCGGGGATTAAAGGGATTTTGATCAAAGGAGGTTGCGGAAGCTGGTGGTGTTGACGAGGAAGACCAACGGTGCCAAATCGGCCAGAGACAGTGACGCAAGCGGTTGGCTAAAAGTCATGAGTTTTGGCTAAAATCCGACCAAAAACCCAATCAAAAGGCAAATGGGATATGCAAGAGGCTTGGGTGATGATTTCTGACGGAAAACAATCTTATAGGAAAGAAGGGTAGAAGGGCAGATGGTTGTTCGGTTTGTTAATACCTTAAGTAGGAATCAGAAATAAGCAGCTACTGCCTAACTCCATTAAATGTTGGCCGATTGCTTCCCTTTTCGTAAACCTGCACTCGCAAGCTACTGATATTCTCACCAAGTTCGCTCTCAATTGTTATTGAAGTTTCTTATAGACATGGATGCCAAACCTGCACTTTCTTTCTTAGGCTCGTATCTGGTTGGGTGCGATTTTGGCTAAATCGCATCCGATCGGGTGCGATTTGACCGGAATCAGGTCTCGGTCAATGTGAATTGGTGATTGGGAGATGAAGATAGGAGGAGGGGGAACTGAGAAGAAGGTTTTCTTGTTTATATACACAGGGGTAAAGTGACATAATTACCATTTGACTATTTTTTAATTTACCATCCTATCCTTATTCAATTAAACTTAACGGACAAATATAACGAAAAGTGGTAATTTCGTTTTTTAAACTTTGGATAACTGGTTTAGTCAAAATTCGGTGGGAACATGTGATCGCCCAAAAAAAAAAAAAAAAAAAAAAAGAAAAAAAAAAAAACCCAAACTGACTTAGGCTTTAACTAAAACTAAAAACAGACAGAACACACAGGTCATATGGTCCAAACTGCAAACCCGAAGCCTTTCCCGTACGAGCTCCTGCCGAAACAGAAGTTCGCATAAACAGTTTTAGAGCTACCCGCGTCTCTTTCTCATTCTCAATTCAATTAAATTTTTTAAGTCTTCTTAAACTACTATCTGGTTTTTCTCTTAGGGTTCCTGCGTTCTTGTCTACTTTCCTTATGTTTCCCACAATTTCTCTCTATCCAAATATCTGTACAACCTCAATTTCTTGGAAACTCCCGTCTGGGTCGTCTCAATTGAGCTCCCAGGACCCTGCAGATGAATTTAATGTTTTTTAATTTATGTTTTTAATCGACTTTTTCTCTTATTTTCCCTCAGTTTTCTCGCTATCCAAACAGTCGTACCCTCTAATTCTTGCAATTAAAGTCTCGAAAAACATAAATTTATCAATATACCTCAAGTGGCTATTTAGTTACCGCCTAAAAAATAAACCTTTCCGAGATTTTCCTTTCTTCTTCTCATGATCCAAAAGATATAGTTTTTAGATCCGTGGATAAATTATGGGTTTTTCGTTTAAGCTTACAACGAAAGGTAAAAGGTATCGTCCGGAACCTTCTGTTGAATCAGAGACTTGTACAACTAAAGTTTCAGAGGCTTGTATAGATGATGTTTCGGAGAATTCAAGGCAAAGAGCTCGAACTCTAAAGCCAGAGGTAAGTTTTTTGAAATTGAAGAAGTGTCTTTGAAATTAAATTGTATGAAAGAGGAAGAAAATAAATATTTTACTATATAGTTTAAATTTAACTGAAATTAGGTAGCTTTACTTTTTTTTCGTTTGTCACATAACCGTTGCATGTTACTAGTATAGTTGCAACTTACCCCAATAATGCTGTGGATTATTGAAACTTTTGGTTGTGATAATGGTTCTGGGCAGTAGCAAGTCCCCTTAACTTGAAGAGGTTAATTTGGTTGATTTTGAGTTTTCACTTGTTTAATTTTTTTTTTTTCCCAATTTTGATGGTGATACTTGATGACTTAAAATATAAGATCCCAAACTTTCAATTTCCTTGTGATTAAACTATTAATATAATTTTTACATTGTCATTTTTTGTAGTTTGTGTATGGTGTAACTCCAAATTATTTGTTATGTTAATATTGTTTATTTATTTTGGCATAGAAGTGGAATCATATTATTGTTGAATATGGTTTTTCAAAGCTATTTCTCATTAAAAGTTATTTTTCATGCTCTATCAAGTGACTTCAACAGATAGTATACAGAAATTTAGTGTGTTATCAGACTTCTGATTAAAACTTTTATAGGCTTCATTTTATTGGTGATCTTTTCATTATGCTCGAGTTGAGTGATGAGAGAACTCAGGACAAGTAAGTAATTAAACTTTTTGGTATTCAAGGAACCAAAAACTGTGGATAGTTTAACTGAACCGAAGACTAGCAATTTTCACTTTTAGCAAAAAGTTTCGTTTTTGGAATCTATATCAACAGATGCGTGAGATGAGAATATTAAGTTTTTTTTTTTTTAATCCCCTCTTATTTTGAAAAAAATAATATTATATTGCATAAATATATGCCACCTTTTATTGCAATTAATAGATTCCAAGTTTCTATTTGATTCAAACTTAAATTATACTATTGCACACAGCTTATTTACTCACCTATGATTTTCTGTGATTTAGGGAGAGGATGTTGGTGGAGTATCTCATTGCAATGAAGGGTTTGGCATAGCTGCAGGTTAGATTCATTGTTAGTTAACATGGTTATCTCTTATAATTGGATCTTGAGTTTGTTGCTTTTTTCTTTTTTGGCAGGTCATGAAGTTTCTGTTATATTGAACCTGTACCCAGATGGATTCTTTATTGAAAAACCCTTGGAGGTTTGTTGAAAGCAACATTAATTTTAGAGAGTAAATTGAAAAGGACTATTTCTAATGTATTGGTCTTAAGCTCATCTAATTTTGGATTGTCAGAAAGAAGCTGTGCATCAAGTTCAAGAAGCTCCAAAAAAGTTACTTCCGTATGATAAAGCTTCTGATATCTTTTTAGTGGTAAGTATCTTATTATTTCCTTTAATTTATTCTCTTAGGTGATTTCTCTTGATTAGTACTCTTAGAAATTTCTTCAAAGAATATAGTTGCATTTGTGTCGCGTGGTGATATTCTATTTGTTATTCTTTTATGTCAACATTTATTGGGCATGCTCATCTTGGAACTTAGATTTATATTACATTCTTAAAAATCATTATCTATAATATAATAATGCTCTACATTTTCGTACTTTTTCACAACTTTTTACTAACTTTTCTTTCCTTTATGTATAAATGTAATTTAAGGCTATGGAGTCTGGCCAATTGCCTATAGATTTTCCGGATAGTATTTCTGGCAAATATGTTGGTGGAACACTTGTGTGTGAGGTAAGTTTTTTAGTTATATTATGTTACCTAGTATTGACCTACATTGTATGGGTAGGCTAATTTAAATGTGTTGGTTTTTTTTTTTTTTTGGTTTATATATACATATTTATGTATTTTTCTATGAGTTCAAAATTCTAATTTCAATTTAAAAAAAAAAAATTCTTATATTTTTACAGAAGAATCTAATCTTTTTATTTGTTTATGTGTTCTTTTAATTTTTTAAAATTTTTAAATTTAAAATTTTTATATAAAATTGAGGATCTCTTGATGAAGGTTTTTTGGTCTAAACAAACTGATCTTGTCACATGTTTGATACCATCCAATATTTACTTTGCTAAGCATAAGTACTTTTTAACATCTAATTAATTTAGAAGTGACAAAAATGTACATATCATACTGCTCACATTTATGATTTGGGGATTACAGGTGCGAGATTATAGAAAGTCTGAATCTGAGCAACGATCTACATCTAGTTCACCTATGCCTGGATTCCCTATTGTTAAGAAAGTACGCCTTAGGGTGACTTTGGAGAATGTAGTGAAGGATGTCTCTTTGGTCTTGGACGATTCTTGGTCATACGCTGATTTGATGGTAAGCATTATTTTCACTCTTGTCCATGACATAAAATTTCTATCATCTCATGAGGTTATGATGCAATATCAACTTTTGGCTACAGGATGTGGAGTCTGAGATAGTGAATGCTATGAACCCACAACTTTGTCTAGATCCTACTCCCAAATTGGATAGGCTTTCTACCAATCCAGTTAACGAAAAGGTAACAAATTATATTGTCACGTTATAGTTATCGATAGAGGAATTTGTTATATGTTTCTAAACTCTGATATCTTCGCTTGCAGCTTGATTTATCTGTGAGAAGTCTACGAAAAAAGAGATTCAGGCAGATGCGAGAAGCTAGTAGAGTGCCAGAAAGCTCCCATGGCAGGGTGGAAGAGTCTGGGATTTCTGACATTATGATGCCACATGTCAATGTGAATATGACTGCTCAAAATCTGGTTTCAAATCAGTTGTTACCATTGAAGCATAAAAATTTTGTACCTGATGCTTCTATACCATTAGTACCTCTAGTAACCCAACAATCAAGGTATCAAATTGGGGTTGGGATACCAGGTATGCAAGATCATGGGCCAAGTTCTGTTGTCAATCCATCTGGAGCTTCGTCTGTTGGACAAGAGATGATCTCATATGCTGAAAATATGAACTCTACTACTTTTCAGGCGAAAAGGGAGAGTCAAGATGGACCATTGTCTCCGTTATCCAGTTATAATAAGAGAGCTAGGCTTAACCTCTTAGCCCCTGATGGAATTCAACATCCGCACACTGGGACATCTATGGACAATCTCCATGGAGTTGATGTAAATTGGAAGAAGACATTGTTAGAGCAACCAGTAGTGGGATCAGATGCTAGTCATTTGGAAGCTCAACAATCACGACTTCAACAAAGATTACCGCAGCATGCATTTATGAGGACTAGTTTCACCCAGCCATGGAATAATATGGTTCAACATGTTGAAAAAGATTCAAGAAAGGAGGATCAGTTCCAAAAAAGAAAAACAACCCAAAGTCCACGGTTGTCTTCTGGGGCTTTGCCTCAATCTCCATTGTCTTCAAAGTCAGGAGAATTTTCAAGTGGTTCAGTTGGACCACAATTTGGAGTTGTTGCAACATCTGCTTCACTTGCATCGCACAAGGAAAAGTCTGTGGTAACCTCGGTTCCTGCTGTATCTAGTGCAAATGAATCAATGCAGCGTCAACATCAGGTTCAAACTGCAGCTAAAAGAAGATCAAATTCTCTCCCTAAGACCCCAGGAATTAGTGGAGTTGGGTCTCCAGCTAGTGTTAGTAATATTAGTGTTCCACTTAATGCAAATAGTCCTTCAGTTGGAACACCACCTTTGAGTGATCAATCCATCCTCGATAAGTTTTCGAAAATAGAAAATGTGGTCATGAGGTATAATATTGATTCTACCAATCTCAGACATGTATTGCATCATAATAGTTTACTTTGTCTGTGTTGTTTTTCTGATTCTGCATAAGAACATCAAAGGTTTAATGGAATGAAATGGAAATATTTGAATTGCATAACGCGTATAATTAAAAGCGTCAATAATAACTTAAATTTTTATATTTCATGAATTTGATAGTTTTTCTTTATAAGTAATTTCATCTTGCTCATTATTTTCTATTTTGTTTGGTTGTATTTTCAGATATCAACTTAATTCTAGAAAGAATAAAGTTGATGATTATCAGATGAGAAAGCCAAATTCATATTCAGCCCAAAATCTGTTGGCTTGTCTCAACAGTGTTTCAAATAACGAGGATTTTAAAGATGAGTTGAGGCCATTATCGAAGTCATTGCTTGGTGGCAGTATGAATATCTCCAAATACAGAGTCTTAAATTTTGTAAACCCAGAACGTATACTTCAAGGTCTGTTGTTCAATTTCTTGTTGGATTTTTGGTCTTTTCCAATATCTAATCATTTCTTCTATCTGACTAAGCTTCATCTTTTGCTTTCAGGAAATGTTGTATCTATTGTTCATCGGTTACGAACTAGAATGGTCATGTTGGAGAAGGTAAATGATGGCACTGTAGCAATGTATTGTGGAGACAAAGAAGAAGGTGATATTCTGGCCGTGGAGGAATATCTTCCTATATTACCCAATACGGTAAGTTTTCTTCATAAATTACGCATTTCCATTAGTCTAGAAGCTGAAAAGTTAATTTATTTTATTTATGAAATAAAAAGGTATTTTAAAATCAATTATCTTCTCAAAACTAAGGATTTGGAGTAGTGAAACATGAATATTAAATGCTTGTTTTAGATGCAATGTATTTTATATTATATATGATCTGAGCATGTACTTTTTGATTAACAATAGAGAAAATAAATACAGCTAAGCTCAATTTACTTGATCGAATACTAAATTTAATTTTGATTATACTTTGGTTTAATAAATGTGATGTATATTTCGTTTAAAAATAATTTTTCACTTGGATGACCGCTTTAACCTGTTAATCATTTGATTTGATTTAATTAGTAGATATAGTTGGTGAAAGTTCAAGGTGGTCATATTTTGTTGATTTAAATTTTGTTGGTTGTTACTATAGTTGATGATCAATATTAGTTATTACATATGATGATTCAAGGTTGTAATATTTTATTGCATAATTGTTTAAGTTTATTGTTGTAAATTTTGGTAGTTATTAATTGTTGATGAATAATGTTAGTTATTATAGATGATGATCAATGGTTGTTAATTGTTTATGTATTTTATCATCGATGATAACCTTTACAAGTGTTGACCTTCTGCCATCTGTAATTATTATTGTTGTTCTGACATATGAATTTGATTAATCCTTGTAACAGCACTCGGCTGATTTGCTTGCGGCACAATTTAGCTCACTGGTAAGTTCTAGAAAATGGCTTTGCTGTTTAGAACGAAACTTATGATTTCATGGTATCTCTGAATTTTGGTTTAATTTAGATCTTCTTGTCTTATGCAGATGACACGTGAGGGATGTCATATGGAAGATCATTTACAAATAAAACCCACACGTATGAGTTTTATGTCAAGCGGCCCACCTAGTAGTGGAGTTTCACCAAATAATAATTCAGGAGCTGATATGCAGCAGTATGCCGAAGCAGTTTCTGGTCAGGCAATATCCAACGAAGTTGCAAAGCCAAGTAATGGTTTAAATTCATCACAGAATCTTCTAGCAAGCACCAGGATGCTTCCTCCTGGAAACCCTCATGCTGTACAGATGTCTCAAGGACTCATGTCCGGAGTTTCAATGCCTCTGAGGCCACAGCAGCTTGACCCACAACAATCAGTTCAGTCACAGCAACCACAGCAACAACAGCAACCTCCAAACCATCACCCCTTGATGCAGCAGCCACAACAACAGTTTCAGAGATCAATAATGCTTGGGCCAAATTCAGTCTCAAACTTGAATGCAAACATGCAATTGGGTAATATAAGCGACGGTATTTTTCATTTATATAAATTCTGTACAATGAAATACATATTTATAGGCACTTTACAACTAATGGATAAGCATAAAAGAATAAGATACAACTTTAAACTAGTTTGAAATTAACTAGCTAGTTAGAAATTTGAATTAGGTATGTCACAGAATCAGAAATGGATAGAACAAAATATCTTAGCTGATTTCATGATTTTCCGCAGGTATGGTCAACAACAAACCGTCAGCCGTCCAACTTCAGATGTTGCAGCCACAACAGCAACAGCAACAACAACAACAGACACAAATGCAAAGGAAACTGATGATGGGACTTAGCCCTACTGTAGGTATGGGAAACATGGGAAATAACATGGTTGGGCTTGGAGGCTTGAGCAATGCTATGAGTATGGGAAGTGCAAGGGGATTAGGAGGAACGGGAATGTCAGCACCCATGGCCTCAATATCTAGTATGGGTAATGTGGCTCCAAATTCTATGCATCATAACCAAGCAGCAAACATCAGCAACGTTATTAGCCAGCAACTTCGATCTGGAAAAATAACTCCACAACAAGCAGCACTGATGGCATCAAAACTCAAGAGTCAAAGAATTTTGGGGCCCCCTCAATCTAGCATAGCTGGGATGTCCGGAGCAAGACAGATGCTCCCAGGGTCCGGTGGTCTTTCATCAATGTTGGGCCAGAACCTAAACCGGACTAACATGAATCCCATGCAGCGGACAGCAATGCCGCCGCCAAAGTTAATGCCAGGGATAAATCCGTACATGAGCCAACAACAGCAGCAACAGATGCAACAACAACAACTTCAGCAACAGCAACATCAGCAACATCAGCAACTTCAGCAACAGCTACAACACCAAATGCACCAGCAGCAACAACAGTTACAGCAGCCACCACAGCAGCCACCGCAAGAAACAGCATCACCTCTGCAGGCTGTTGTTTCACCATCTCAAGTTGGCTCACCATCAACCATGGGGATACCACAGTTGAACCAACAACCTCAGCAACAGTTGAGTCCACAACAACTCAGTCAAAGAACTCCATTGAGTCCGCAACAGTTGAGCTCTGGGGCAATGCATGCCATTAGTGCTGGTAACCAAGAGCCTTGTCCAACTAGCCCACAGTTGAGCTCTCAAACCCTTGGTTCCGTTGGTAGCATTACAAATTCCCCGATGGATTTGCATGGTGTAAATAAAAGCTAGTGCTTAGGCAAGCTTGGATGACTAACATGTGACTGTAGTACTTACTGTCCACACATTCTGATGCAATATAATATTCCCTTGTGATAAATGCCTCATGTCTGCTTTTATCAGTCTCATATCTACTTTATCTGTTGTAATGCGTGCTTGGCTTTTAATTTTCTCTCTGATGGATTGTAACTAGTTGTTATTATCTTTTAAATTTTATTTTCTGAAGAAACCTTCATTATATCCATGGGTGTTAAAGAAAAGAGGATAATTCCTTTTGTTTGGAATCTTTTCATGGATAAAGGCCAACTACCTTCATGAGATTTGAGAAAATTTAGTTGCTCGGCCATCCCAAGTTTCGATTTAAGAAAATAGTCTTGAAACTGTTTTTCATTTTTTTTTTAATTTAGAGAAGATGATGTGGCATAGTTAGGAATAATTAAACACGTAAAATGGGTTAAAATGAAAAGATAAAAACATATGTGGGCCGAATTAGAAATAATGAAAGTTTTTAAAATTCGAAATTTCTCAAAACAAGCCCCATTATTCACCTCGTTTAATCGAAATTCATTAGGGCAAAAAGCGATTTCTTGAACCAAAGGGAGATGCGATTTTTTTGATCGAACCTGCACAAATTTGCACCCTAAAATCAATTTCTTGAACCCTAAACCGAATACAATTGCGATTTTCGGTGATATAGTCGCTATTTTCGATCGATTTGTTGAACCCTAAAATCGATTTCCTTAACCCTAAACGGAATCTGTGCGATTTCCGGCGATACAGTCCACATTTTCGATCGAAACTGCAAACTTTGACACCAAATTTAATCCAAAACCATGGCTGACACTCATAAGGACAAGGAAAACCCAACGCTACTTCGAATCCTAGATTCCGGTGGCGCAAGCAGTTCAATGACTGCTCCGGTGGATCATTCAATCAGTGAAGGTGGTCCACACGCAGAGGAGACGCCTGCGGCACAAGATCAGAGGGAAGAACCGGCAAACGGTTCTGAAGACGAGGAGTCAGGCGAGAATTCAGGCCAGAAGGAGGATTTCGACGAGAATTCAGGCCAGGAGGAGTCGCTCGAGATTCAGGCGACGAGGAGGAGGCCGGTGAAGAAAGGGTACGTTGTTTGAGAATATTGCTTGTACTGTCGCTTAAGCGATCATTTGTATTGCTTAAGCGATTAATCTGTTTTACTCATGATCGCACTCATGATCGCTTAAGCGATTGATTCAGTTTACTCTTGGTCGCTTAAGCGATTTCAGATCGCTTAAACGATCTTGTCGAGGCAGAATCACAAATATAATAAGCGATCTTTTGCATCGCTTAAGAGATTCTCAGTTTACTTGCATGAGGCAGAGTCAAGATCTCTTAAGCGATCTGAAATCGCTTAAGCGACTACAGTGGTAATTTTTTGTTGCTGATATTTTGTTTATTAGTTGTTTTGATTTATTTTTGTTGCTGACATTTTGTTTATATCGATTGTNCTAGCATAGCTGGGATGTCCGGAGCAAGACAGATGCTCCCAGGGTCCGGTGGTCTTTCATCAATGTTGGGCCAGAACCTAAACCGGACTAACATGAATCCCATGCAGCGGACAGCAATGCCGCCGCCAAAGTTAATGCCAGGGATAAATCCGTACATGAGCCAACAACAGCAGCAACAGATGCAACAACAACAACTTCAGCAACAGCAACATCAGCAACATCAGCAACTTCAGCAACAGCTACAACACCAAATGCACCAGCAGCAACAACAGTTACAGCAGCCACCACAGCAGCCACCGCAAGAAACAGCATCACCTCTGCAGGCTGTTGTTTCACCATCTCAAGTTGGCTCACCATCAACCATGGGGATAACACAGTTGAACCAACAACCTCAGCAACAGTTGAGTCCACAACAACTCAGTCAAAGAACTCCATTGAGTCCGCAACAGTTGAGCTCTGGGGCAATGCATGCCATTAGTGCTGGTAACCAAGAGCCTTGTCCAACTAGCCCACAGTTGAGCTCTCAAACCCTTGGTTCCGTTGGTAGCATTACAAATTCTCCGATGGATTTGCATGGTGCAAATAAAAGCTAATGCTTAGGCAAGCTTGGATGACTAACATGTGACTGTAGTACTTACTGTCCACACATTCTGATGCAATATAATATTCCCTTGTGATAAATGCCTCATGTCTGCTTTTATCAGTCTCATATCTACTTTATCTGTTGCCATGCGTGCTTGGCTTTTAATTTTCTCTTTGATGGATTAAGTGTAACTAGTTGTTATTACTTTTAAATTTTATTTTCTGAAGAAACCTTCATTATATCCATGGGTGTTAAAGAAAAGAGGACAATTCCTTTTGTTTGGAATCTTTTCATGGATAAAGGCCAGCTACCTTCATGAGATTTAGGTTCGTCAAAGACAATAGAAAAAAACTTCTTTTGGGTGGTTGAGTGGTTCGATAGAGACTCTTGAGTGTATTACTCAAGAGGTTTTAAGTTCGAGTCTTTTCTCGATTGCTAATAAAGGTAGTCACTGAAGTTCTTACTTGATCAGTAATTTCAGGGTTTTAGGAGATTAGTTAAGGTACGCGTAAGCTAATCAAAACCAATGTTTTAAAACCCGGCTTGACCCAGCTGGTTTAACCGGGACCCGGAAGCTTCAACGGGTCAGGTTTATATTTTTCTTATTCACCCAAAACCCTAGGATTTGGGGGGTGATCGGCAAATAATTGACGACCGGGGTGTTGGGGCTTTTGAAGATAAAGTGCCAATGAATGCAATGGTGGTGACGAAGTTGATTTTCGGTGAGTAAATCGATTGGAAATCAAATAAAACTGGCAGCAGCAACAATCGGCTTTTGCCGGTGATTGACGAGGCTAACAGGGGTGGGGTGAGGTGGGTTTTGGTCGGGAGGAAGAGAGGAGTAATTTCGGGGTGATGGGGAGGGTTGTCAACGTCGGCGTAGATGAGATTTGGCTTAGAATGCCGATGTCGGCGTCAGTGAGATCTGGCCAAAATCGAACCTATTTCAGCCAAATCTTGGGTATAATTTAAGGGAAATAGGCTCAAGAGACAATTGGGGTTGCATTTAGGGTGTCTCCGTCACCAACCAGTCATCGGCCTATTTGTATTTGTGGTGTGTTTGCTAAATTTCAAACCTATAGGGACTTAATAGTAGTTTTTAGAGGTTTATTTGTTGAATTTTAAAAGTTTTTGTCAACCGGTTTAACTGTCGATCAAATCGGTTAAAAAGGTCAACCTGAGACCCAACAACTTTGTTGGGTTTCACCCCAGGTTGGGTTTTAAAACATTGATCCAAACACCTTCGGTCAAAAAAAAAAAAAAAAAAAAAGTGCCTTGTATAAGGAATGTTTTCTTTTGATGGATAATTCTAATTATTGTCATTATTGGGAATGTTCTCTTATGTCATTCAGATTTGTCAGACTAGAAATTTCCTTGTATTAGGAATGTTATGTTTTGATGGATAAATCTAATTATTGTCATTTGAATGTTCTCTTATTCATGGATAAGGATAAAATAGTCTTTGAAATTTTTTTGTAATTTAAAAAAAAAATAAAGGTATTATTATCTAAAAAATTTAATAATTAAAAATAAAAGTAAGATTATGAAATAATTTTGTTATGCCTCAAAAGTCACGCCTATGTCAGCTCATTTAATGTCTTCTTATACCAGCTGTCAAGCTCATATCTCCTCAAAGATATTCTCACCAACTATATCTCCTTTCAAGAGATGAATGGACGAGAGCCTTCCATGTGTCAAGGCAACTTGCAAAACACTCATTACATTGAGTGTTTGAGGGAATAAATGGACATTTCTCTTCACGAAGAAGGGAGCTGGAGGCTGGGCTGAGATTTGAGCTTCATTTCATTCTCTCTCTGTAAACACTGTATTTCTTCATCTTTGTATTCATCTTTGTATGCCTTCTGGGCAAAATCATAGAAATAGTCAGTGAACAATAAAATAATAATGGATGTAGGAGTCGCTTGTTGCATCCGAACCACTATAAAAACCCCTCTTGCCAATCTTTTATTTATGTTTTCTGCAACATATATAATCTCAGCTCCGTATTCAAATCTCATGGATCCATCACGTATGTCTCCTGAGTCAGCTCAACGTTTCCTACGTGAGAGTCGTTGGCGTCCAAAATCAAGCGTCAACAGTTTAGTGGCCCATGCAGGTCCGATTCTCAAACCTGCATCCAAGTTCCCTAATGGCGTGCTCAGATCTCAAACCTGCATCAAAATTCTCCAATCGTGTGGCCAGATCGCAGATCGCATACGTTAGAATTCTCCAATCGCGTGGCCAAATCGCACGCGTCAGAGTTCTTCGATCGGGTGGCCAAATCGTAGATCGCACGCGTTAGAATTCTTCGATTACGCATCAGAATTCTCTAATCGCGTGGCCAGATCACAGATCGCACGCATCAGAGTTCTCCAATCGCGTGGCCAGATCGCAGATCGCACGCCCATGTCGTCCTGATCCTCGGCTTCAGATCGCTGATCTTTAGCTTCAAATCGCGTGTTCAGAACGCTGAGATCGCTGATCTCTTGTGCTCTTAGGTAGAGCTCGTTATGATCTCTCAGGTCAAACTCGTCATGACCTTTTCAGGTCGAGGTCGTTTTGACCTCTCCGGACGAGGTCGTTTTGACCTCTCAGGTCGAGCTCTTCATGACCTTTTCAGGTCGAGGTCGTTTTGACCTCTCAGGTCGAGGTCGTTTTGATCTTTTCAGGTTGAAGTCGTTTTGATCTCTCAGGTCGAGCTCATTTTGACCGTCGTTTTGACCTCTCAGGTCAAGGTCGTTTTGCTCATTGAGGTCGTTTTGACCTCTCAGGTCGAGGTCGTTTTGATCTCTCAGGTCAAGCTCGTTTTGACCTCTAAGATTAAGGTCGTTTTGACCTCTCAGGTCGAAGTCGTTTTGACCTCAGGTCGAGGTCGTTTTGACCTCAAATTGAGCTCGTTTTGACCTCTTAGGTCGAGCTCGTTTTGCTCTCAAGTTGAGCTCGTTTTGCTCAAATTGAGCTCGTTATGACCTTTCAGGTCGTGCTCCTACCAGATTTCAGGTCGTTTTCCTAACAGATTTCAGTTCGAGCTCTTCAGTTTGAGACTGCAGCAATTCAGATCAAAGACTTAGTTTCTGAAGCGCGATTACGCACTTCAAAAACTGGGGGGCTTCTATTATGCCTCAAAAGTCACGCCTATGTCAGCTCATTTAATGTCTTCTTGTACCAGCTGCCAAGCCCATATCTCCTCAAAGATATTCTCACCAACTATATCTCCTCAAAGATATTCTCACCAACTATATCTCCTTTCAAGAGATGAATGGACGAGAGCCTTCCATGTGTCAAGGCAACTTGCAAAACACTCATTACATTGAGTGTTTGGGGGAATAAATGGGCATTTCTCTTTACAAAGAAGGGAGGCTGGAGGCTGGGCTGAGATTTGAGCTTCATTTCATTCTCTCTCTGTAAACACTGTATTTCTTCATCTTTGTATGCCTTCTGGGCAAAATCATAGAAATAGTTAGTGAGCAATAAAATAACAGTGGATGTAGGAGTCGCTTGTTGCATCCGAACCACTATAAAAACCCCTCTTGCCAATCTTTTATTTATGTTTTCTGCAACATATATAATCTCAGCTCCATATTCAAATCTCATGGATCCATCACATATGTTTCCTGAGTCAGCTCAACATTTCCCACGTGCAAGTCGTTGGCGTCCAAAATCAAGCGTCAACAAATTTTAAAATACCTAAACACACATTAAAGTAAGTTTGGTTGTTTTTTTTTTTTTTCGAATTACATGATCTTTTTTTTTTTTTTTGGCTGAATTACATGTTTTAACCCGAAGTTCAATTTACCATTCGAGAACTTTCAAAACGATAATTGCTCAATTTTCGTTAATATTTATCCCTTAATTTTAGCTTAGAAAGGATGTAATGGTCAATTCAAAAATAGTTAAAGGGTAATTATGTCATATAAACAAGAAAACCCAATTACATCTTCTTCTCATTCCCTTAGGCATCTGTGTCTGTAAGAAACTTCAATAACAATCGAGAGCGAACTCGGTGAGAAATATTAGTAGCGTGTGAGCGCAGGTTTACGGAAAGGGAAGCAATCAGCCAGCATTTGATGGACTTAGGCAGTAGCTAGCTTCTTTCTGATTCCTACTTAAGGTATTAACAAACCGAACAACCATCTGCCCTTCTACCCTTCTTTCCTATAAGATTGTTTTCCGTCTGAAATCATCACCCAAGCCTCTTGCATATCCCATTTGCCTTTTGACCGGGTATTTTGGCCGGATTTAGCCAAAATTTGCGACTTTTAGCTAGCCGCTTGTGTCACCGTCTCTGGTCGATTTGGTCGAAATTCGACGTCGTTGGTCTTCATTGTCATCACCACTAGCTTCCCCGACCTCTTCTGACCAAAACCCCCTTGATCCCCACATCTTTCATCCCATCGTTCGCCGCCCACCGCAAATTAGGGTTTCGCTGTTTTACGTCGATTTACGCTTGATTCAAACGGCCACAATCCAATCTTCCACCACCTCTGCAACCTCCAACCTCCACTCTACAAAACCCCTCAAGCTTTGATACCTGGTTACTTGCCATTCGTCGGCCGTGAATTGCCGCCTTCCACCTGCTGTTGGGTTTTGCGATTTGATTGATTTGAAGTTTTTTGGAGGCTTTTTGTTTGTTGTTCTGGTTGATTTGGAGCTGTTGTTGTATTGAGTTGCTGTTGTTGGCTTGTTTTTGGTGTTTTTCTAGTTTTTCTAGCTGGGATGTTTGGAGAGAGAGAGAGATGCTTCCACGGTCAGCACCCATGGCCTCAATATCTTGTATGGGTAATGTGGCTCCAAATTCTATGAATCTTAACCAAGCAGCAAACATCAGCAATGTTATTAGCCAGCAACTTCGATCTGGAAAAATAACTCCACAACAAGCAGCATTAATGGCATCAAAACTCAAGAGTCAAAGAATTTTGGGGCCCCCTCAATCTAGCATAGCTGTTGTTTCACCATCTCAAGTTGGCTCACCCTCAACCATGGAGATAACACAGTTAACGGGAATGTCAGCACCAATGGCCCCAATATCTAGTATGGGTAATGTGGCTCCAAATTCTATGAATCTTAGCCAAGCAGCAAACATCAGCAAGCAACTCCGATATGGAAAAATAACTCCATGTTGATGCTGGTTTTTGGCACCAACTAATTGTCACATGCGTAACGCTGATTGGCCAATAAACACACATGATAATGAATATAAAAAAGAGAAATAAATGAAAAGAGAGTTTTTAAAGTGGTTCGGATGCTAAGGTAGCAAGTCCTACGTCCACTGATTTGTATTTGTATTGATATTGATAGCGTGGGTCAGGTCGCGACAGCGGACTGACTTACAGAAGATTTAGGAAAAGTAAATGTGTTGTTTACAAGAGAGAGAGAGTTTCTCAGTATAAAAATGGCCGAATCCCCTTAATGAAGGGGTCTTCTTCATTTTATATCAAACTGAAGCGTGTAATCATCATTAAATTCATGGGTTGGTGTAATTGTCAGGATATAATCCGGCTTTATATCTCATTGCTCTCTTCCCAAGCTGATTTCGCACGATTTATTGCAGGGCAAAGGGACACGTGTGGGCTCCATATCATTTGGCAGGTCTGACGTGTGCTTGTTGCTCTGACGGGAGCAGGTCACTCTTCACGTGACTTTCCCACGTCAGCCCTTATTTTCCCAGGCATAACACTCCACAACATGCATCAAAACTCTAAGAGTCAAAGAATGTCACTTACTTAAACCCTTGGTTCCGTTGGTAGCATTACAAATTCTCCTATGGATTTGCATGGTGTAAATAAAAGCTAATGCTTAGGCAAAGCTTGGGTGTCCAATATCTTACTTAAAATACTTACTGTCCGCACGTTCTGATGCAATATAATATTCCCTTGTGATAAATGTCTCATGTCATCTTTTCATTCTATACTCAGATTTGTCTATTTCGATGGATGAAGTCGAATTAATTGTGATTTATCTTATCAGTTCTGTTTTCTGAGAAAAACCTTCATGAGATTCAGGTTTGTCAAACACAATAGAAATATTCCTTGTATAAGGAATGTTCTGTTTTGATGGATAAGTCTAATTATTGTCATTAATAGGAATGTTCTCTTCATGACATTCAGGTTTTTCAAAGACAATAGAAAATTCCTTGCATTATAAATTCTCTCTTATTCATGGATAAGTCTAATTACTGTCATTATCTTTTCACTTACTCCAAAAAACCTCATGACATTCAGGTTTTTAAACACAGGAAAAAGGAAAATCTCAGTTTGAGATATTAGCTTTGAAATTATACATCATTTTGTAGAACGAGATTTACAAACTTTTTCACAAACCAACTGCATCAGAACCAGAAAATACAATACAAAAAAATCAGTGAAGATTAAGAAATCAAGAAGTGGGCAGGAAACATTCCCTATATGCTGATCAGCAATCACCTTACAAGAGAGACTTCACAACATTGCTTCTCCAAAGTTTAAACTTCTTCTTTAAGGGGTGTGATCCGAAGTTGAGACTATAAATCCCCTTGAAAGCCTGCTCCGGCTTTGCAAAAGTAATCAGCTTCTCAAGAACAGAAGCACTTTCTGCAACGTGGTTCAAGTCTTTTGCGTCACTCCATAAGAGATTGGCTAACTGCCATCTCCTGTGCTTTGTTTGCAACCCAATACCCCATTTCAGGAATAGGTTCTGTCTCTGTTCCTTGGAGAACTTCTTCTTCATTTTTTGGCTAAGTATATACCTCTCTTTTTGTAGTGCCTTCAAGCTAAGAAACAATACCAAATTCTTATTAAAGATTAACTTTTGCTATTAAAATGTAAAACAAATTTAGATACATGTAATGTAATGCAATCACTATACCTTGAATCACGTGTCACAGTTTTACCATCTTCTACACATTCATTACCCCTTGAAAATGTTTCCTTGAGATAGGACAACCTCTTGTGCTCTACCTCTATGAACATCGAATCTTTTTTATCTCCTTTAAATACAAGGAAGAAGTAGGTCCGGTGAATCAGTGAGACATTACAATCATGCCAAAGTTCAATGATCTCTCTTCGGAGTCTCTCGAATTCTTCAGGCCACTTCCAAGGGTCTATCAGTTCAGTTTCCATTGGATCCAAGCCAACATCTCTCACACTCTTTGCAGGTTCAATGGGCTTTTTTTCTGCGTCCTGTTTTTTTTATATGCATCATATCCAAAGTAAAATAAACAACTGGATTCAAGTTTTTAAATAATTTTCACTTCAGCATGCAATGCCTTGTACCTATATATTACTATAAAGGATAATGTCAAAAAATAAACAGACACTCACTTCATGATCTGCAAGTTGCTTCTCATCCTGAGGATCAGTGGATTCCTCCTTAGGCAAAATTGAGGTGCTGACACTGGAACTTTCTGCACCATCTGGAATTTCAACATTCTGTGCAATAAGCTCATCAAAAGCTCCACTTCTGGCAGAAGTCTGAGATCCATCTCTTGACAAATTCTCAGAGTCAACAGCATATTTCAGTGGAGGAAATTTCCTTTGTAGATTCCTGGGTCTTCCAGCGTAATCCTTCTCAATTCCAATTGGAGGTGTCTTATTATCCTTTTCGTCACTCTCAAATGGATATAAGGACACACTAGTCATGAGCCTCGCTTTACAACTGCTACTCCTTCCTAACTTGAACATGCTAGAGTTACTCATGTCTTCTTCCAGCAGCAGTGGAGATGGTTTTTTGGGAGTTGGAAAAACAAAATCTGGAAGGACGTTCTTCCACTCTCTCTCTTCTTTCAAGGTCAGCGACCTCCACTCTCTCTTTTCTCTATCTTCATTCTCAGTCTCAGTCAATCCAGAGGTAGCTGGTTTCACTTCTTCATTCTCATTCTTAGTCTCATTCAATCCAGCGGTAGCTGGGTTCACTTCTTCATTCTCAGTCTCAGTCAATCCAGAGATAGCTGGGTTCACTTCAACAAATGTCACATTCGAATCTCTATATCTATTAATGCTAGACTCTGAAACATTTGAGTCTGCATATCTACTTAAGCTTTCTTCTGTCTGAATGCATCGAACATCCTTGTAAAGATCCTCTACATTTTCGTCAATTTCTGCTTCAATGTTCTCCTGAGACAAATCAATTCCAACGAAGATGGGAACAGTGACTTTGCCCTCTTGAAAGGAACAAGAGCCAGGGGAATTCTCTTGGAAGTCGTTGTCAGCGGAACTACTCCTGCTGTATCCATTTGGGGACTGAGATGCATCAGAAGATCTAACACTGATATCTAGATAGGGAGGGTCCCCAAGAACAGGCGTCTCCGACGTTGGAGAATCCAATGAATTTCGCACTCGCAATTTTGGGTACTGATGATCAAGACCTGCCTGGATGAGGATATTGGACAGTTTAAAATTGGGATGGAAAGACGAATGAAGATGTAAAGGAATGTTTAAGATGAAAACTAGACTTCACATACATATACCACAATTGGAGGTGTATTATTTGATCTATTTCTGGCCTCTTGTAGTAGATCCTCAACCTCAGCGCGAGCCAAGTCTCGTTGCAGAGTCATCTCACTTAATTCTCTTTTTAGCTGCATGAAAGAGAGAATTCAAGATGTTAGAAGAAAAGAAAGTCGCTCACTGCTCACATGAACGGAAAAATTTGTAGCATGAGGTCAGGTATATGTGCCAAGCACTCAACCGACCCCAATCAACTAAGGTCAATTACGAACTAGTTAGGGATGCGATTCAGCTGATGTTTGGTATTCTTGAAATATGAGGTCAGGTATACTTTTCCAAAGTACTCTGTCTAAAGAAAGACAGTTGTTACTAATAATAACAATTAATCAAGAAATGAGAAGTACTAAAAAACTAGATAATAAAACTTGTTGAATCTAAGAGGCCTTTGATCCAAGACTTAAGCAAAGCTAAAATCAAGTGAGGAGGACTAAACCTTTTTCATGCCAATATGATAAGGATACCAAAAACTTTTTGCAGTAAGCTGAACGCTTTATAAGAGAAAACGAAAAGCAGAGATGTTAAAAGTTATAGGCGAAGGAATGGGCAACCCTAAGGTTTGAGACAAAGATCAATAAACAAACAGAAAGCATGAAGGAAATGAAGGTAAACGAGTATAATTTTTGAAAGTATGCAACATTAATGATAACTGTGTGGTAATTGGAGGAGGATCACAGCTGAATCAAAAACATACTGAAATAATGGCTCAAAATGTTGGAAATCTGCAATGTAATTTTCATTGGTTTATAGAAGTACCTGAAACTGGTAATAACTAAATAAGAAGCTAGACACCTCATGCATATATCACTCTTGATAATGTGTCCCTACTGGCACAATATAGCTGTTTGTCCTGATGTAAGATATAAAATGGTTCTTTCATAATTTTGTACTGAAAGGTCGGTACTAAGTACTAGGAGACTATTAAATCACCTTTTCTATCTCAATGTCTTTTTCTCTCAGAATTGCAGCAGAATCAGATATATTAGAAGTTGCTCCTGAACTTCTCAACTCATTCTCCAATCTAGACAATTCTCTTTGCAAATGTTTTACCAATGCTTTATCAGACATGACTATGTTGACTTGTGCATTAGTAGCCACTTCTTTAGCACAACTTGCAAACAAGAGGGTATTCCTGGATTGCTCAACATGAATTCGTGCAGGGCTCAAGGTACAGATGATGGCAGTTCTAGCGTTGCCTCCTAAGGAGGACTGCAGTATGCGAGTTAGCTTTGAATCTCTATAAGGAACATGTCCACTTCTTCCCTTGCTGCATACAACCATGTAAGCTATATAGATAAATATTAAGTATAATATAATATTATTCAATATTCACTGAATGCTAGAGCTTAGTTACAAATGCTAAAATAAAAGGATTAAAAGAAAGAAAGAAAGAATACCAGAGTGAGCTAACATTCTTAATAACTAAAGTGAACTACAGGAAAGAAATATGGCAGTTCCTGATGTAATAAGTCAATCCATCACAGTATGCCAACATATTAAACTTTCTGATAACACATTACAAACTGTTGGAAGAAAAGGAAGTTATGTAAAGTTTTAAGGCTAACAGGTTGTAACATATTGAACTCAGAAGGTACATACTGAACAGAGAAGGAAATATCAGCGATGATTTTTAAGTATTGTGATACAGCATAATACATTTTCTTCAAGCAGACAACAGAATTGCCACAGCATAGCAACATGATACACTTTTAATTAAATAGAAGGTAAAAAATTTGATGACAAAGTGCAGAAAACTACGACTTTTCATCAATTAACCAGCCATTAAGGATTTTGTTGAACTGTTAGCTTTTCAGAAACACCCATTAGAGGAAGGAAAAATGGGAAGATCTTTGCAATCACTGCAAGAGCAACGAAGGAGATAAGACCGAATGCAACTTGCTCAACCTATGGGTGCATCCAATTCTCATTATTAAAATGCATCATCACTAAAGTTACAAGTAGTTTAATGCACTTTAGTTGTTCCTACTGGTGCGTTTTGTTCTCCTTCTACAATGCACTAAATATAAGTGGACAGGTATCCGAAGAAATTTATCCTTCCATATGACAAGCTCTTATGCACACAAACTAACCTTAGCTTACGGATAACAGTTCCCAGTGTCAGTAAACTACGATTTATATGGCAACCTTCTTTCAATCGTGTGCCAGCTGATAAAGCCTGAGAAGCACGTTCACTTCCTGCAAGATCAACAAAGTTCTGCAAAGGAAAATAAAAAAGAAAAGAATGTTAATTATGTTTGTTTCAGCTTTAGCAATATTACAAATCAAATCATTCATGGAAAAAATGTAATTTTGCATACCACAGTGGCTGCAAGGCAGCTAGTACCATTGCCAAAGAACTCACGTACAGAGCTTTCCATTGTCTGAAACAGAAACATAGGTCAATAGAAGGAATATCATTTAGTTTACCCAGCAGTGTTACATACAAAATTTTGTAAAAATAAATCACAAATTACCAGTCTCAAAATCTGATGAGATCTGGAGCTTGTTTCATTCAGAGAAGTCTCCCCAATCTGTCTTTGAGCTGCCAAAATGCAGTAGGGCATATATAAATATACATTTATGGGACATACAGCGAAAACAACATTACTTCAAGCCATCCCTACCTTCACAAATGGATAGAAGCTCCTTAAAATGACTCCAGTTCTTCAGAGTTTCCTCTGTGAGTTTCTCAACAATAGTTCCTTTCTATTAAGATTGATATATCAGCTTGGTAAAATATATTAAAAAAAAAATTTAGTTCACCTAGCCAATAATGAAATCACCTCTGGATCATCAAGGACTCTAAGTGGACTGCTGTCTGTACTAAGAAGGTCTCTAACAGATTCATTATAAATCTCCATAGCAGATAACTTCAAAATGAATTCTCTTTCCTTGTGCTACAAAAAGGAAACAGAATTATTATTTTTTTTTTAAAAGGGGGCAATGAATAATTGTGAAAATGAGCATAATTGCATGTAAGGAAAATTGATAAATATATTAAGGTTGTCATTACCCTATCTATGTAGTCATATATATCTGCCATGCTGTACTCAGTAATTCCAGTCATCGTGTACGTCTTTCCACTGCTTGTTTGCCCATAAGCAAAAACACTTGCTGAAAAATAAGTGGATGTAAAATTTAGTTGATGGAATTCAAGGCAAAGTTCATGTAACCTGTACAAAGGGAGAAGAGCCTGTATATCACTCACAGTTTATGCCACTGACTACTGAAAGAGCAACCTCCTTAGCTCCTTCCTCATACACCTTCCTTGTAGTGCAATCATGGCTAAACACTCTATCTAGAACCAAAAATTAAACCAACAAATAGCCCAGAAAAATCAGATCATAAGAGTATGAGCACACCAATTCTTGGAAGATAAGATGCTAACAGATGCAATCTGTCAATAGAACTTGGTGGCGACAAACACCAACTTCAAGTCTTCTAAAATCTTAAAAAGAGTTGACAAAATTCAATGCGGCAAAAAAACAATATATCTTGAAACTAAAGATTGGAGGTAGAACCATCATAAAAAATTCATAGACAATGAATAACATCCATATGAGACAAACTTATGGAAAACGTGGTGAAGTCTATCTTATTACAATGGTCAGTCTGCTAATAAATTCACATATTGAGAAACTTAAACCAACTTAACATTCAAATAAATCCTTACCAAATGTATAGGCAGTTGGATACATGGACCGTTCAGCAACTGAAAGATTGTTCCTGTATATGATAGTGGTTTCGTTGATGCATTCCCAGTCTGACGCATCATTTCTTGCAATTTCTTTCTCATTCAAAGGCCGCAATCGAACTGAAACAAAAATTCTCTCCACATTGCTGCTTGGCCCTTGCATGGGTTCCTCCTCATTGGCTGCTCCCATCTTCACCTTTTCCCCTTCTTCACAAACCGAACTCTAAAGAACATATATAAGATGAGACCATATACAAAGAAATCAGTGTACTATGACCTAGACTGTATATCTTTTGCTTCTTTTTTCTTCACCACCTCACAACTTTTTCTTCACTATTCAATTAATGAATCACCATTCAGATTCTGTTGAATAAAGCAAGTGTTGATCTTCTAGAAAACATAAGGGCCACTCAACTTTTTCATACCTTACAATCATCTGCATCAACAAACTAATCATGGATTAGTGCTAAATCCACCCACCATTTTCTCTGTGTTCTATCTCAACCCAGACACCCATATCTTAATTTGACTTTTTTTTAACTCAAACAAGTCATATAAAAACACAAATCGTCAATCATCAGCTACCATCATTCTACGAAACAAACAAGCAAACAGTTGTTTATGGACATTTAATAATTCATTTAAACTTTTTCTAGTATGGTCCCCAATTACAGTCTGTCAAAAGTCTTCGCTAATATAAAATACCTTGAATAATTAAAAAAGAAAAAAAAGTTGCAATACAATAATTTTTACCTAGTAGAAACGAAAATGACAGTCGTTTTCAAGGAATGTTTGTAATTTTGTGAAGATTATTCTTCACTAGCTCCATGTGCAGCGCCGTGCAGAATTGTTCGTTCAAACTGTAAATGATTTGTTTGGTTTTCTTCCAAAATTCGTCTTTTTGGCTGTTCCTTAGTTGTCTGAAATTTATTTCTGTTGACAGCAAAATCCAAAGCGTATGAATTAGCTAGAATCCCAAACATAGAATCTAGGAAACACACCTTAATAATAAAACCAATTTGAACCATGAAGAAAAACAATAACTATATTAATATCATGAACCAAATTCAAATTTTCTGGCATTCAAACGATAAATTCTCTTGACATAAAAATTTTAAGATATAATGTGAGTACAAAGCTCTGCAAAATTCAGAATTAAAATCAAATTTAAACTCAGCAAAACCAAACACAACCTTGAAAATGCTTATATTTTTAAAATTGACTATGAAATCTTCATGAATTCTTTAATAATTATAAATAAATAAATAAACAAAAGTAAGCACATCTCACCTCCTCATGCAGATGTGATGTTATTTCGAAAAAGGAAAAGAGAAATAGACGGAGAGAAGATCCTAACTCTTCCCTCTCCCTCTCTTTTTATCTGATTTCGAAATTTTTAAAAGAAAATGTAAATGTAAAGTTAAGGATGCTTAAGTCATTCTGTTTAAAGACCTGCAAAAAATGTGAGTGGTTATGGCGTCGGCTTCTCCATTATTTGATATTAACCTTTGAATTAAAACTACCGCGCTAAACCAAGTCGTTAACTTTTAATATTACTAATCTGCCCATAAAGTTGCGCCACAATTTCTCATCACGCCCTCATTAACTAATAAATTATTAATATATAGTACTTTTTTTTTTTTTTTTTGGCCTTCCTTACGTCAAAGTACAAATATATTTAAATTTCCACCGGTCCATGTTCAATACGATGCAACTGTCATTCAACAGGAAAACAATTTTTTTTTTTTTTTATAGATGTTCGACCAATTTACGTATATTTTAACTAATTTTTTAGGATCTTGAAGTTAACGATCAGATAAACCCCCCATTGATTACCTTTAATAGTAATTCGGGATTTTGAAGTTAACGACCGAATAAACCTTCCGGTGGTCACTCCTCTTAGTAACCCAAGACCCTTGAAGTTAATAATTGAGCAAACCTTCCAGTGATCAGTGATCACCTATATTAGCAACCGAGAGAAATTGAACTCAAAACCTTTTAAATAATACACCCAAGAATCTTTATCGTCTCGCCTAACCATTCAATGGTGGTTAAAACATTCCTTACTACATCTTTGCAAAATAAAATTACTCGCTTCAAATATTTAAAATAGATTTGACGTTGTATTTTAAAATTAAATTTATATTGAAGATATGAATAATATAAATATAAGACAATTGATTATTAAAACATTCACATCTATATCAAATACGTTGCAGTCTCATTAAATAAAAATAATTTATTTCTTTATTAAACTTCATAAATGTGAATTGATAACACAGCACTGTCTTATTGTTATTGATTATGGCAATCTCATCTGCCACAACATCGATCAAACAATCACTGAAAGCGCCATACTGCCAATAATAAAAATAATACGTTCAAAGATACGAGTAGAAATATACAAAGTAGAATACATATTTTATAATGTAAAAGGATATTAGCTGGCTTTGAATTAATTTCTTTCCCCACAAAAGGGCGGGAGGGAGGGAAAGAAAAAAGCTGCAGCTGCGAAAATGCATTGAGGAAGTGGGGACCCTAGTTAGTAAATTCGCGTTTTATACGCGAATTATACGGCTAGCCGTATAATTCCCGTATAAAACACGAATTCACGTATTTTATTAGGGCTGCCGTATAATTCGCGAATTATATACCCTATCCGATATAATTCGCGAATTATTGCCGAATTTTGCAGACAAAAAAATATTACATGATAAGGCAAAACGACGTCGTTTTGTGGTGGGTGGGGGTTTGACTAAAATTAAAAAATCTCCTTCTCCTCTTCTCGGTTCTCTCTTCCACAGTCTTTATCTCTCTTCAAATCTTCAACAATTCAACTCTTTTTTCTCATCTCTTGACTCTGAGTCTTGATCTCTTCTTCTCTTCTCTTTTTATATTTTAACTCTCTTCTCCAAGCTTTAAGTCCAAGACTTCAACTCTTCAAGCCTCAAGCTAACACTTCTTCTCTTCTCTTTTAACTCTCTTTGAATCTTGTATTGGTGATTGTGTGTGTTTGTGTTGGGGGGTGAGTAGTAGTAATAGGGGCTGTGGATTGATGGATTTGTTATGTTGGTGGATTGATAGATTTGTTTGAAACATGTTTGATGAAATGCTTGTGAGAGTTTATTTGGTATCTGTTTTAAACATAATATTCATTTAGTTCTATTGTTTTGTGTTGTATGGGTCAAAATGAAAAGACTAAAGATCATCTATGAAAGCAAAAGGTAAAGGCAAAACTGCAAAAGAAAAGCATGATTCATAAAAATAATATTGTCGGGCTTGAGTTGGAATTGCAGATACTTAAAGAAGAAGAAAAAAAGCAACAAACCATCAGTTTACAACCAACGCCAACTGCAAATTGTAAACCATGTGCACTTTGTCATGTTTTTAGATTTCATAACACTATTATTATTTGACCTTTGAATGTACTGTCCAATTAAATTCAGAAAATAAAACAACTATACTAATTAGAATCCAAACTTTGTATGCGTAGCTATAAAATTAAGGATAAAATACTAGTCTAGTTATTGTTCAAATATACTTTAAATTAAAAGGAAAATAAATTGAGGACGACCACAATGGATTATTTAAATGGGGATGTTTGAAAAGTGCTAAAACCAAGATTGCTATTGCCGTATTTTTCAAAACGTATTATTGACAATGTGTGTATTAAACCCGTATATATCTGAATCGTATTTTTTCCGTATCCAAATTTTATGACCGAATTTTTACAAACGTATTTTTCACCATTTGCCGTATCATACCCGTAAAATTCTCGTACCGTTTTTTGCCGTACCCGTATTTACTAACTAGGGTGGGGACTATTTTGACTAAGAGTGTATATGATAATAAACACCCCATGTGATGTGATCCGTCAAGTGTTTGAAATTTGGTTGTTAATAATTAACTTGTTAAAGGAGAAACCAGAATGGGGACTTGTAATTTATAACTTTGTGCTATCAATGCATGTGCATGTGCATGTGCATCTGTTATCTACCCATAATCCATTTTTCTTTTCTTCTATTCCAATTCAGTTCATTGCTGCGACAGTGATGTCTCATAAAAATTGAATTTGAATTGTATTATATATATTCATATAAGGTCACTAAAGTCTAAAGTATAATAAATCCTATATACTCTTCTCACTTTTTTTTTTTTTTTTTTGGTAACCGATGTGTCCGGACTAAATTGCGAGCACCTCAACAAATTTAGTAGTCTATTGAACACCCTACAAACCCAAGGATTAGATAAGTTATAATGTATTATAGTAGGTGGTCCCACGGTTTGAACTCAAAAACTAAGGAAGTGAACAAACTTCCTTAACCCGTTAACCCAGGGTAACCCCTTGGGGTTATGTACTCTTCACTTAAGTTTGTTTGTAATTTTTTTTATTTATTTACCAGGAGTGTCCAAGCAAGCTTATGCGCACCTTAATTAATTCTCAAGACTTTAAAACTGTCGACCTCCCTATAAGTGTCTGGGGGACTCAAACTTAGGAGCTTATGAAACGTCTTTTGCTCCTGTATACTCAAGAGCTTATATATATTATATAAGGTCACTAAAGTCTAAAGTATAATAAATCCTATATACTCTTCGCTTGTTTTTTCTTTTTTTGGTAACCGGGGTGTCTGAACTAACTTGCGAGCACCTCAACAAATTTTTGGAATTCGTTGAACACTTTACAAGCCCAAAGGATTAGGTAAGTTACAATGTTATTGTAGTAGGTGATCCCCACGGTTTGAACCTAAAAACTTAAGGAAGAGAACAAACTTCCTTAACCCGTTAACCCCCAGGGCAACCCCTTGGGGTTATGTACTCGTCACTTAATTTTGTCTGTAATTTTTTTTTTTAATTTACCAGGAGTGTCCAAGCAAGCTTGTGCACACCTTAATTAATCTCTCAGGACTTTAAAACTATCGACCTCCCTATAAGTGTCTGGGGAGACTCAAACTTAGGAGCTTATGAAACGTCTTTTGCTCCTGTATACTCAAGAGCTTATATATATTCATATAAGGTCACTAAAGTCTAAAGTATAATAAATCCCATATACTCTTCTCACTTTTTTTCTTTTTTTGGTAACCGGGGTGTCCGGGTTAGCTTGCGAGCACCTCAACAAATTTCCAGAATCCGTTGAACACTTTACAAGTCCAAAGGATTAGGTAAGTTATAATGTTATTGTAGTAGGTGATTCCACGGTTGGAACCTAAAAACTTAACGAAGAGAACAAATTTCCTTAACTCGTTAACCCCCAGGGCAACCCCTTGGGGTTATGTACTTTTCACTTAATTTTGTCTGTAATTTTTTTTTTTATTTACCAAGAGTGTCCAAACAAGCTTGTGCGCACCTTAATTAGGGGGTGTTTGTCTGAGCTTATGAAAATTAGCCTATAAGCAACAAGTGCTTATAAGCTAATTTTAGCTTATAAACATTTGAAATTTTAAGCAATTACGTGTTTGGTTAAAGTACTTAAAAGTGACTGATAAGTAGTTGACGTGTTTGGTAAAATGTGGCTTATAAGTACATTTTATTATAAAATGACTAAAAAAGGTACTACATTAAATAAGGGTATACTATGGAATTTTAAAATTAAACAAGGATAATGTGGTAATATACTTGGTCAAACTAACTTATAAGCAGAGTGCTTATAAGCAAAAAAAAAAAATAAGTACCTCCCCCCCAACTTATTTTTTTTTTTTTTTTGCTTATAAGCTCAAAAAAGTTATAAACAAACAAGTCAGCTTAATTTTAGAACTTATAAACTAGTTTGACCAACTTATAAGCTTAGACAAACACCCCCTTAATCTCTCAAGACTTTAAAACTGTCGACCTCCCTATAAGTGTTTGGGGAGACTCAAACTCATGAGCTTATAAAACGTCTTTTGCTCCTATATACTCAGGAGCTTATATATATTCATATAAGGTCACTAAAGTCTAAAGTATAATAAATCCTATATACTCTTCTCTCTTTTTTTCTTTTTTTGGTAACCGGGGTGTCTGAACTAACTTGCGAGCACCTCAACAAATTTTTGGAATTCGTTGAACACTTTACAAGCCCAAAGGATTAGGTAAGTTACAATGTTATTGTAGTAGGTGATCCTCACGGTTTGAACCTAAAAACTTAAGGAAGAGAACAAACTTCCTTAACCCGTTAACCCCCAGGGCAACCCCTTGGGGTTAGGTACTCGTCACTTAATTTTGTCTATAATTTTTTTTTTTTTATTTACCAGGAATGTCCAAGCAAGCTTGTGCACACCTTAATTAATCTCTCAGGACTTTAAAACTATCGACCTCCCTATAAGTGTTTGGAAAAACTCAAACTCAAGAGCTTATAAAACGTCTTTTGCTCTTTTACCATCAAGTCATCCAATGATGATTAAAAGAACGTTTATTTCTATGTTATTATTTTTTTTTGTGAAGTCGAGAATAACGTTTATTTTAGTTAAAAGAATAACATCTATAAATTATAAGAAATTCTAAAAATATAGGAAAGTCCATGCACAGGATACATCTTAAGATGAGCCGCTACTCTCGATCGGTCACATAGTTATTGTCTTCATCTACAGTCATACACTGAATTATAATAATTCAGGTACAAGAGCATCTGACTTGTTCCAATGAATCCAACAGAAAAGGTGATTCCTTTGAAATATAATTAGGGGCGTATCAAATGGGCCTTCTGCCCTATATCATTTCTAGACAAGGGACATGCAGTGGGATGTGTATTGTATGAAGCCTTCGTACCACACCTTTTAAGGTCAGGGTCCACATACCCAAAATTTTGGGGCCGGAGTTGGACATTGTCAAGGCAACGCCAACTGCCGTTTATGTCTACCCATTTCAAGTATTTTCTGTATCTTTCCACTATATCTTTATAATTTAGTGAGACAGATAATTGTCATGTTGCTTGTCAATGGACTTCCAACACTCAATTTAATAATAGAAAACCAAAGAAATTATATAAATAGAAAACAAAATCATAGAAAAATAGAATATTCTTCTATCTTTTATTTTACAACATACATTAGTCGATAACATTAATCTAACAATACTATTTATTCGTAAGTGTATATAATTATATTCGTGAGAACGTAGATTTAGGAGTATTATTTATTCGTAAGCTTGATCGGGCAATACCCTACTTGTGTCCATCTTCAAAGATGGATGATTAGAATATAGATTGAGGCCTAAACTAATCTAATTGTCCGTTTGCCACAATAAGAACATAATTTGTTTGAGACATAAATAAAAAAACAAATGTAAAAATTAGGTAGGTGAGTAACACCTCTCTGATAGACTCATCAGAACCCCTGGAAAAGACCTGCACTTAAATTAGGAAGGTATATATAATATAATGGCTTAATAAAGCCAGGTACTAGCAGCCATGCAGCTTGTAGACGTAGTAGTTGTGGAACAGGTAGCCGTAAATTAATTAAAATTAACAAACAATTTAGGTAAAGGCCTGCCGTTTAGCTATGACATGCAGAGCGGCTGTCGTCTATGAAAAAGTTGGACTTAACACAGTATGTCAATAGTGATAAACTCAAGCCAATCATGCTAAGCTGCCATGAGCTATCAGCCATTTGCTTGCGTGAACCCGCACTTGGATTAATATGTTTAATCTATATAGGAGTTAACGACTTTATTTTCCCATCCAAATAATGGTTTAACGATACTTTTCTATTCACAAACTTTTAAAATTCTAACGACGAATAGAGAGCAAACTGAGTTCAGGTTGTTGGGGCTCTTAAAGTGAAGAAACTGATGAGTCTTTTAGTGGTGAAAGGTTAGATTTTGGTGGTTATAATTGATTAGATTTGACTTGGAAGTGGTGATTACGTAAACCCTAATCGTTTGATTACCGGCAATTGACGGAGTCGATGGAAGTAGGGTTTGAGGGGTTTTGGTGAGTGATGATCGGGGAAGAGAATGATGGTGGTGTGGGGTCACAACGATGCCAAAATCAGAAACGGAATATAAATTTGGTAGTAAAGTGGTATTTTAAAAGTCTATGAGTGAGAAAGTGTCATTAAACCATTATTTGAGTGGGAAAAAGTCATTTACTCATCTATGTGGAGAGAAATTCTTGCATAATTACAATATAAAAAGGACGTAGAACGTCTGGCGGATGAATTCATAGAGCGGGCTGAACGTTAGAAGTCCATGCGGAAAGCCCAAATGTCTTAAATGAGCATGCCTCATTCAAACAGCCACAACTTTTGATCCGGGAAGAGTTACGGGGCCCGTAAGATACCATTGAAAAGTTTATTTCGAGCCCATCGAAATGGTAACCTACTTTAGCTGGTTGGAGGTCATTTTTGAGGTCAAAATCCACTGTATTGGCGTGTTTTGGGGTTGTTTTAGTTGTTTGCGTGTTTTTTTTCCCATTTTATTTTGGGTTTTCTTGTTTTAATTAATTTTGTTTTTGTTTCATTTTGTTATTAGGAGTCTTATTAGGGTTGGTTGTCATCCTATATAAACTTATTTTTCGTTTTGGATGTTATTCAATAAATTATCCAGTTTTTACTTCAGATTTTGCAGTTTAAGTTTCTGGATTGAGACTTATGTTATCAGTTCTAAAAGTTTAGTTGTGTGTTAGCCTTGTTTATCACACTAACTCGCTGTGTCAGTTGGTATCAGAGCAGGCAAAATTCATCTGATCTAATGGCAGGTGATGTAGTTATAAGAGGCGACGGTTCTTATGACCAAGATCAGGGAGCTGAGACCTCGCAAGGGGTGGCGTTGAGGGCTTTGGAGCAACGAATCGATCTTAGATTCTAGTGTTTGGAATGACGTTTTGAATGACACTTTGAAGAAATTGTAGATCGACTTGATGCTTTGAGCGTAGATGCCAACAGAAATAGGAATGACGAAAGGCAACATACCGAGGATGATGCCGCTCACGAACGGCCTATTGGCAAACTTGTTTTTGCAAATAGACGTAGATAGCCAATTTATGTGGAAGAGTCAAACGAAGAAGATGGTTATTATGAAGAACTTGAAAGGAACATGGGGTATGGCAGAAATCAGTATGGTGACAGAGACTCCAACGAATTCATATTAAAGGTAGATATCCCTTGCTTTAGAGGAAATTTAGATATTGAGGAATTTTTGGATTGGATGGCAGAAGTAGATAGGTTTTTTGAATATATGGAGATCCTAGAGGGGAGAAAGGTGAAACTGGTCACATGTAGGTTGAAGGGAGGAGCTTCTACATGGTGAGACAGATTATAGACAAGAAGATTTCGTGAAGGGAGAGCACCAGTTAGAACATGGTATAGAGAGAAATAGTTGTTACAAAAGGATTTTCTTCCTCCTGATTATGAACAGATCTTGTTCTAGTAGTACCAGAGATGTCATCAAGGACATAAATCTGTGCATGAATATACCGCAGAGTTTATGAGGTTGGCGGAAAGGAATGACTTGCGGAGAGACGTGACAAAGTCTGTGCAGCGGTGTTACATATGCCAAACTGCCAAGGGGTAATCCCAAAACATTGGTTTATATATGCCTTTACTAGTTCCAGAAAATATTTGGGAAGATTTATCTATGGATTTTGTGCTTGGATTGCCTCGGACACAAAGAGGCATAGATTCTGTTTTTGTTGTGGTTGACAGGTTTTCTAAGATGGCGCATTTTATTCCTTGTAGGAAGACATCAGACACAAACAGAATAGCCAAATTGTTTTTCAAAGAGGTTGTCTGTCTGCATGGAGTGCCTAAATTTATTACTTCTGATCGAGACAACAAATTCCTTGGCCATTTGTGGAGAACATTGTGGAAGAAGTGTGATTCATCTTTGAATTACAGCAGCATTGCTCATCCACAAACCAACAGCCAAACTGAAGTTGCAAACAGAACTCTCGGCAATTTGATTTGAAGTATTTGTGGCAATAAACCAAAACAGTGGGATGTAGCTTTATCACAAGATGAATTTGCCTACAACAGCGCTACTCATAGCGCCACTGGAAAGTCTCATTTTCTATTGTGTACACCAAGCCCCTGCAACATGCTTTCGACTTGATCAAACTGCCGAAAGTTCTTGGTGTTAGTGCAGTTGCAGAAATATAGCTACTTAGTGGCAAGATGTTCAAACAGAGGTGAAGCAAAAGTTAGAGCAAGCTAATACCAAGTACAAGAAAGCTGCAGACCAACATTGCAGAAAACATATTTTTGAAGTTGGTGATCGGGTTATAGTGTTTCTTTGAAAGGAAAGGTTTCCAGTAGGGACTAATAATAAGCTATAGCCTTAGAGGTATGGGCGTTACAAGATTTTGCAAAAGATCAATGACAACGCCTACATTGTGAATCTACCAGACACAATGGGAATTTCTAAGACGTTTAACGTGGTGGATATTTACCCATTTGACTATTCTAACGAACCCTTGTATCTCGATGCCTAACTTAACTCGAGGTCAAGTTTTTCTCAAGTGGAGGGGACTAACGTAGAACGTCTAGCAGATGAATTTATGGAGCGGGTTGAACGTCAAAAGTCCATGCGTAAAGCCCAAAAGTACTAAATGAGCATGCCTCATTCAAACAACCATAACTTTTGATCAGGGAAGAGTTACGGGGCCCGTAAGATACTAGTGAAAAGCTTATTTCGAGCCCGTCGACATGCCAATCCACTGGTCGTTTTTGAGGTCAAAATCCACCATTTTGGCATGTTTCGGGGCTGTTTTAGTTGTTTGCGCGTTTTTATCTTATTTTATTTCAGGTTTTCTTGTTTTAATTAATTTAGTTTTTGTTTCCTTTTGTTATTAGGAGTTTCATTAGGGTTGCTTGTCATCCTATATAAACTTATTTTTCGTTTTGGATGTCATTCAATAAATTATTCAGATTTTGCGGTTTAAGTTTCTGGATTGAGACTTGTGTTATCAATTCTAAAGGTGTAGTCTTGTGCTAGCCTTGTTTATTATGCTAACTCGCTGCGTCAAAAAAACATATGTCAACTAAGTTGTATTTATCTTTATTTATATATCTTTGTATTCACAGGATTACGTTAAATTAACTGGCACATGATGTAGAATGACAATTCTGCATATAAATCTACGTACAAACATTTTCAACAGTAAAATATGTTGTGGGCTTGGGATTTGCGATTAGGTTGCTGTTGTGAAATTTCCTCTTGAGCCAGCATTGAACATCCAAAATATGTTTCTGGGCTGAAGCCCCGAATTTCTTTTGTAGACCCAGCTTTGAGATGCGTCAAGATCTTCACGGCAGCCTTTGGACCGAGAGTGACTGTAGCTTAAAATCTGTCCCAGAATGAGAGGCCAATTAACAAATAATACTGGTACTGTATATCAATAATCAAGACAAACCATGCGACTGCAAAAGCTATTACTGCTGTGGCAAATGGACCATGGGTAGAAATTGTTAAGTTCGTTAGTTATTTCAGGGTTTGAGCATCAACGTTTATGATAAAGATCTTAACAGTTTTGAGGGGAAAATTTCGTGCAAAGTACTTAATGCAAGGTGGGTTATACCAAATTTCTGGCAGAAATCAAAGTTACTTGCCAACAGCAACTGCTATCATGTGGAACTGAAAAGACAATATAAATCAAATGCCATTGGTTATCATTATCATCTCTCATAGTAATAGTTATATAATGAGAAAAATATGTAAAATGGTCAATATTATCACTGGGCAAAAAGCACACTGAATCCAAACAATGAGTATTTTCTATTGCAAGCTCCTTGTTGAGAGTTTTGATTTACGCATTTGTTGAGAAGCAGCTGAGTTAGATAATATATCTGATGTGATGTGAATCATGTGATACATGCTATTTCGTAGAAGCTGATAGTGTCCACGGACTCTCTGTCCTTGTTAATGTTGAGTGAGTATCAGGGAAAGAAAGTGATGGTATCATGTGAGACGAAACAACGAAGAAGTTTCTTGTATTTTGGAACCTTCTACTTTCAGTCTTGTGAAAGCTTCGAAGAGCTAACGTCTACTCGATCGAGGAACGGGACACCTGCAACATTTTAGGAACAAACCAACATAGAATTCAGAAAAGTTTGGCATCCTTCATCAAGCCATTAGTTTAGCTTATTGTTCACTTGACCAGTCATGCTGGAGCTACCACTATTCTAAATCATTTCGGGCTCAAGTAAAACAAATATATGTCATGAATTTGAATGGTTTTGTTTGCACAGTAGTTCGATTTTCAAATTCACCCTTGATTCGAAGGAGGAAAAACCATAGTCATTTCACAAAATTGGATGAGCTGATATCTCCAAACTCTCTGAGTACAAAAAGGGGCGTGCTAAATTGAAATCACATGCAAGGAGATGTTATTGTCAAGGCATCTTCTACGAAGCCAACAAGAGAGAAGTGTATTAATTGTACCTGATCAAATAAGTGAAATGAACAAGATTGATGATTTCACAGGCTTAATAATTAAAACAATTTAATCTGAAATTAATTCATGACCCTTTTTAGAGAATCTAGTTAAATTTGCATCATGTAATTGGTTATTTAATTAGCTTAGTAGTATTCTAAAGAGTAAACGACTTTTTCCCACCTAAGGTTTGCCTTAATGACACTTTTTCATCCAAAAATTTCAAAATATCACTTTCCCACCCAAAGTTTATATTTTGTTAATACTCAAAATACACTTTATTTTCTTAGCCGACGTTCAACGAGTTACTATAAGTCGAAGTGAGAGGAGTTTTGTAAAGAAGAGATCCGAGGTTGGTGATGACGGAGAGAATTTTTACCTCTAAAATCAGTTTTGGATAGTAGCAGAATATTAACTTTAAGTGAAAAAAAGATATTTTAAAACTTTTTAGATGGGAAAGTGTGATTAAGGCAAACCTTTGGTGGGAAAAAGTCGTTTACTCTATTCTAAAATGTAACACCGAGTGTTACCGATAGTATGTTGTATATATATGTAATTAAACTGGTAAAATTTATAACTCTCCTATATATAATTATATTACAAGATGCATGCAATAAATACGGTAATTAGAGTGCAATTACACACAAAAAAATCCGTATCCCATAATAGAATATTAATGGCTTTACACTAACGTATAACAAGGGTTGTTGCTTGGACTGTTTTATGTTTTTGATGTGACATGATATATATAAATATATCAGAACAAAAACAAATGTGCAGTTAATTAGACCCACACAATGCGAGTACGTGGTCATATTGGCTCAAAAAATTGAAGGGAACGAAATGTGTATCAGACAATATCTATCCGATGGCTGCATTTCATTTGTCTGATTGGAATGAGAGAATCTGCGAGGAAAGTTCCTCTCTCACAACTCAATTTCTCATAATGCACATGACCGTTAGTAAGACGGTAGTCCAAAATATTTCTCTATATAAAGAGCAGTGGTAGTAATGTGGATATGCATACAAAGCAGAACTTAATAAAGAAGAAGCAGATCTAGTGCAAGTTAAGGAAAAAAGAAGAAAGAATTGAGGATGAGGATGGAAATAGAGGAAGTAAGCAGCTATGAGGCATTGCCACTTCTCTCACTGAATCATGTGTCTCTCATGTGTAGATCAGTGTGGGATTCAGTGCGGTTCTATGAAGATGTATTGGGCTTTGTTCTCATCAAACGCCCTTCTTCTTTCAATTTTAATGGAGCTTGGTTCGCTTTCCAATCTCTTATCTCTGCTTGTTATATTATCTTACATAACTTCATGCATATTAATTGATCAATCTGTTTTCTTTAATGCAGGTTGTACAACTATGGTATTGGGATACACTTGATCGAGAACCCGTCAATTGATGACTTCGACACCATCAATGAACCACGACCGATTAATCCTAAGGATAACCACATATCCTTCCAAGTAAGATGCAAATTCAGTTTTTGAAACTTAAATAGCATACTTGTTTATTAAAACTAGAGTTAAATTTGAATTTGAATTTGGAACAGTGCACGGATGTTGGGCTGGTGAAGAGGAGGCTGGAAGAAATGGGAATGAGATATGTGACAGCAGTGGTAGAAGACGATGGGGTGAAGGTTGATCAAGTGTTCTTCCATGACCCAGATGGGTACATGGTGGAGTTATGCAACTGTGAGAACATTCCAATTCTGCCACTGTCTTCCTGCTCATTCAAGCCCAGAATGGGGAGTTTCAAGAGACAAGCACCAAACAACTGTGGATTTATGGAGAATGTGATGATGGAGAGCCTCAGCATGGACATGATGAACTTCTCATTTTGAGGTTGCAAGATGTGACCCATTTCATTTTGTTTAAATTAAAAGTATATGTTATTTTGAAATGTGAATTTGTATGTTATGTTGCCAATGCAATTGTACTAAAGATCTTGTAAGGTCTTGTACATTGGTTTGATGCAGAGTCTGTCTATGGTACTTTGCAATAAATTGTGAAAATGAGTTGACTTGTATGGTCTATCCTATCTTCTTCTCTACTGTAATTTATATGCCTTTCAATCAACAAACTAAATATATATGTATAAAAATAAGTAATATATATACCTATATCTATTGATAAGTGTTATCTGACAAGTAACAAGGCTTGGGGCCTTCCGCAGGGCACATTATATCAAGGGTCAGTTTATGCATATCTCAATTAATCCTCAAGGGTTTTGGAATTATCAGTTGAGTAAGAGTTTTAGTGCTTATCCGTATAAACAATCTAGGAGACTCGAACTCAAGATCTCTTGAGTAATACACCTAAGACCACTCAATCATCCAGAGATAGTTTGGATCGATTTACTTTAATAAAATGATATATATCGCAACTACTGACTAACTAAATATGGTTTCAACTTATAATTAATCATTCTAAATTAATGACCATATGGGACTGGGATATGATCAATAAATCAAATAAAGAAGCACCCTTAATCAATGATGTTACTAATTATACATGCAGCTTAACTTAAACAATGTATACCGTCCATTCAAATATTCTCTCACTAAAAACAGAAAGATAAAATTAACACTCATATAAACAATGCATTTTCTTAAACGGATCGAATAATAGACACCTCCCGATTGTCTAATCCTTCAGGGATGTCACGTCTCGGTCTCATAATGTGCCACTCAAATTGATGTTTATTGTTTAGGCCCGGTTTTGTCTCTCTTACTATTCAACTTTAATTATAGCCAAATATATCAATCTCAATCTGTTGATGCAAGGACATTTATAACAATTTACATCAAATAGAGCACATGATTGATAATACTAGAATCACGTAATAATTTATATATAATCTTAATGGATCAACGGATAGGAGTAATATGATAATAAATATGCAAAAATTAAACATAAAAAAATAATAATAACGAATAAGACTTTTTAAAGAGTTCACTGCTATTATAGAAAATTTATGCACTATTATGTTATAAGTGTATGTATTAGTTGTTGATTTACAAATAGTTAAAATAGGGAAGTTGCACAATCATCGAGCTTGATTATAGAATCCATATCCCGAGATATTTGCACGTCAATTGGAGATTTATCCGTTTCGGTTTTTGCACAACAGAATCAATTTCAGCATTTTTTTTTTTAACTTCTTTTTTAATTTATAAGAATCTGCACTTCACTTCAAAAAAATGACAATGTGAGGTCATCTAAAATAAGTTTCTTTGATTTATGATGTGTGTTATATTTAATTTTTTTCCTCTACAAATTTAACTATAAGGATAGTTTTACTTTATTATAATTTTGCTGGTTATATTTTTTTTACAAAAATCAAAGAAAAAACAGGAAGAATTTAAATATTATGAGCTATGTCCATAACATAAAAAAAATAAAAAGTACATCTTTTCTCTTTTTTCTTTTGTAAGAAGGGAAAAAAACAAAAAAACGTACACAGTGGAGATGCTTTTTCGTGGCGAGCCACAATAAAGCAAGACTGACCAAAAGCTTGTGGCCACAGAGTAATCAAAGTGAAGACAAACAAGGCCGCCCTAATTTCCTTTCTCACTACGCTCGCACATTGCCCTTCAAAGAATCTTCCCAAGCACCGGCCCCCCGTTCTAAGACCAAGACACGTTCCCTATCTCTACTCCTAGTCTGTAATTGTCTATCGTCATCTGAAACATAACATGATCAGATAGAAGTAAAGGCTGTTATGTGGACTGGGTAAGTGGGTCTTCTGGTGGTTGGTTCCTCATATATGTTATAAAGATGGTGTTTGGTTGTTCAAGTAGAGAAATGAGAATAGTGTAACTAGGTAATGAGTCATGCGAACTCTTGTGACGGTTGTGATTGTGATCCTGGCCTTTTCTGCCCTGGAGATGCCGTCTTTGTGGCGTGCCGACCAGATGGGAGCTTTACTTCACACTCAGCTCCCGTTCATTCATTGCATTTGACTGGAGCTTGCTTCGTTATGTTCATTTTTCATGTTGAGTTTTTTACGTGTCATGAGTTTGGAGAAAATATGTTGGTTTTCGGGTAAAATTGCATGTGGGATTCTGAGTTTTTACATTGGTCGCAGGTACACATGTGTGATAATGTAGCCAGTAGACATATAAGACTTGGCCTGGAAAGTCCCAGTGATGTTGCCCGCTGCGGCATATGTGAAGTTTCATCTGGTACGTTAAGTCCAGTGATGTTACCCGCTGCGGCATATGTGAAGTTTCATCTGGTACGTACGCTAGTCCCTTTCTTTCTGTTTTCCAATTACAGAAAATTTTACATCATATATATTACTTGTGTTTTACTGAGGAGTTGCGTAGTTATGTGTCTCCTCTAAACATATAAGTAGCTTTCTTTACTGTAAGATACATGGAATTTGCCTTTGTTTGGAATGTGACATGGTTGTTCATAGGGGTCAAGCGAACTCACGCAAGGTTTTCTCTTTGAGGCAGAGGATACAGGTTGGTTTCTTCCCTCTTAATATATAGAGAGATAGAGTGACTGAGGCTCTAGTGCGGACTCTCGGACTTACATAAAAGAATTTCATATTTACATTAACCTCTCTTTCACATCAGATTGTCAGAATACATCTCAAGATCAAAACCGTTTCTGGGAGATTCAGAAGGTTGCAAAAGCTTGTATGCATAACGAAATCAATTGAGCACCATGATATGGATTTATAACCAAAAACAAATCCGAAAAGCTTTTCACTCCCAAACATAAACAAGAACGCGTAAGCAAATCGTGTAGTGAAGAGAGAGTAAAAAGATGCACTGATCTGTAGTTTTGAATACATGATTGAAATGATGGTGTAGACATTTACAGGCATTTAAGTTTAGTAAGAAATAGAAAGAGACAGGTGAAGAAATTGGTTAAGTCGGCCGTCCGGGAGTCCACACTAGACCCTCTCTCTCTCTCCCTCTTCTCCTCTCTCCTCTCTCTCTCTCTATATATTATATTATATATATATATATATATATATATATTATTAATTACTATATAAAACCCTTATAATAATTGATACGGCACTCGTCTTTTTGCAGTTTCCTGAGAAACTTCATATTTTTGAGGCCACAGCTTCACAAACCACGGATCAAGCTGAGAAGTCAAGTGAACAAACTTTGTCACTGCCACTCACTCTGGCAGGGCAGCGACAAAATCACAAGGTCCTTCCCGTTCCCAAGGCAGCGGCTAGCTCCAGTGGTCAAACCAGGAAGGTTAAGAAAATGATAGATTTGAATAGGAAGCCTCGCAACCGCAAGCCACCTCAAAAAAATAAGGTTAATTGTTTGTCCATAACTCCATATAACTGGAGTGATTCTTTATTCTTTATATATATTTTTTTTTTTCCTTTTTATTTTGCTATGCTCTTCTGGAGGTTAGGTCTTGGTGCCCAGAAGAAATGGGATTGCTTCAATCATATTACTTAGCTTTAGAACCCACATATTTTTGAAATAACTAAGGAGCTTTAGGAAAAATAATAATAATAACCACACACAAATATCAAATTACTAAAGAGAAAGAAAACGGGCTTAATTTATCCTAATTCACCCAAAACCGGACTACGTCTAAAAGAGTAAATATTGTTCTTCTTTTTGCAGACCCTAATCGTATAAATTTGGCACATAATATCATATGAAGAGCCAATGTTTGTTCTTCCTTTTGCAGAGGCTTACATGAATCTGGAAGCAGAGTTGCTGCAGTATTGTAGTTATGGGGAGGGACAGTTCCCTTCTCTCTTATGTTTAAAAAAGCTAAGTTTATATTAATCTAAGCATTATTTTCTTTCCACCTTGTTCTAAGATCCTAAATCTTGAATGTTTAAATACATTATTTGGTCTCTTATGCTTAAATACATTATTTGCAGTGAAGAATAACTTGAAATGAGTTGTAAATTCATTCCCTTTCTAAAGTTTGATCCATACAAGATGCTAATTAAAAGGTTTAAGATTTAATTAATGTATGTGAATATTAATTATCAAACATATGTGACATTTGTCCCAATCATAAGGTTTGAGTTCTCATTACAAACTAAAAGTTAGAGATATAAAGAAAATTAAAAAAAAAATCCATTTTTCTTGATGTCCAAACAAATGTGACCCAAGCCTTTTCTTCGAAGAAAAGCAAAGACATGCTTCCAAGAAAATAAAACGAGAACCACAAAACTACAAGAATTCCTAAAAGAATTTCAACCCACACTTTCTTTAGTCTTGTCACAAAATTTATTACACTAATATATATAAATCTTGTGTGCTTAAAAATTTAAGGAGTTAATTTCGTATTACTAAGGTCGTTCCAATGCCTTATGAGTTACCTTGCCACGCCACTATTCTAATTCTTCTATATCCTGGGCGTGATCTCGTCAAATCGGTCATGAATCTAGGTTTTTTTTTTTTAATGATCGAGGTGTTCGGGTCAGTTTACGCGTACGTTAATTAATTATCGGGGTCCAACCTAATATTCTAAGGTAAATCACAAATGTGATATCCTAAGGTTCGAACCTAGGAAATTAATGAATGGAACAAACCTTCTTAACCATCAGGTTAATCCCTTGGATCAACCCATTGGGTATTCTATGGTAAGGGGCATTTCAAATCGAATGGATTTAGGTGGCAACATGTGTGTTTAAAATTTAAATGGTGGTCTGATTGTCTCAATTAAGAGCATATCATGAATGAATTTTGGTCATTGAAGTAATGACTAAGATTTGGGAAATTTACTTAGTTGTAATGGTGATGTTTTCTAGCATATAATACAGTAATACCTCTCCATAGTAATATTTTATATAGGAATAATCTCTATATAATTATAAAAAAATCTTCAATTATATGAATTTATAAATATATTTATAATTTAAAGTCATTCAATTATATTAAAACACATCATTTGAATAGATAAGTTTGTATATGTAATATTCTTTATAGTTTAGAGTTTCTAAAATTAAAAAATTTGGGTGTATTTGTCAATTTTAAAAGGTGTTACAAGTGAAGGCATCTTAAATTTAGTGGGTGAGTGAATAATACATTACCTTATCTTTGTATCTTATCATGGATAGAACAAAGAAGAGTTAATGCCAAACAAGGGTGACTATTCCTCACCTCCCCTGAGGTTTGAATTTTCTTAATGACACCCCAAAAGTTTAATATAGTGTCCTTCAAAAGTTTAATATAGTTTCCTAACACTAACAGAAACCGTTAGGTTCACTAAATTTTATAAAAAAATTACTATAAACCTCCCTATATACACCTACATTAAAGCCCATCAAATATTTGAAATTATTCTCAACCCCCTATCAACAGAACCAAGTTACTCTCAACTTTAAAACTAATTAAACAACTTATTCACTCCTAATTCCACTAAAATAAAAAATTAAAAAATACAATTTAATTTTAATGTTTACAAATAAAATTAGTAGATACAATTATAGCATAGGGGGTTTTTGAAATATCTGTACACTTAGGGGGTTTAAAGATCTTTTCCTTGACGGATTTTGTTAGAATATGGTGAATTGGCCCGATAGGGGAAGGTTTGAGAGAATTATTGAAATCTGAAGGGAGGTGAGGAATACTATATTAAACTTTTAGGGTGTCATTTGAAAACGAAAACCTCAGGGGAGATTAGGGATAATAACCCTAAAAAAACAAAAAACAGAAAACCCAGCTCTTTAAGTAAACTAAACTTAAAGTACAAACAAGAAGCGGTGAATTATCTACCGAGTGAAAATAGAAAAAACCGACTTGGCGTTCTGCGGTGAGAAAGAAGAGTGAATGGAAATGACGACGTTGACGATGGTGTTGTTCTTGTTGTCGATGCTGTGGAGTGTCTCGCATGGATTTGTGCCACCACGGACCTTTCGTAACAGCTTGTCTAGGTCTGGCAGCAACAACTACTTGACCACCGAAGAACTCTGGTTCAATCAGACTCTCGATCATTTCTCTCCTTATGTATTCCCTCTTTATCATCCTTCTACTATAATTTTCTGCATTTATCTTCATATATGATAGGTTGAATTAATTTTATAGTTCCATATTGATATCTCCAATTTTTTAGTGTAATTTTTTTTTTTTTATTAGCAATGACGATAATGAAACTTAATTACCTTATTCTTTTTAGAATAAATGAAGTATCACAAATTCACAAGCTGCTTCTAAAACTACGTGATCAAATTCGTGTGCAATTTTGTGATTGTGCCTTTGAAGTTGAATTTTTATAAGGTTTCTTTTTATTGAAGTGTTGTTGCAAATTTCGCTTAAATGGAACTTTTAATTGCAGGATCACCGTCAATTTGAGCAGAGATATTATGAATTCCTTGACTACTTCAGACCTGCAGAGAATGGTCCTATTTTTTTGAAAATCTGTGGTGAATCTGCGTGCAATGGTATAACTAATGACTATATCAGTGTAAGTTTCAGCTCTTATCCTTAATTTCAATTTAAAGCTGAATTTATGGTAAATAGTCTTAAGCAGGCTAGTTCATCAATACCTGGTTCAGTGTGGTATCCTTAAGGTCCTAGTTAAAGTGGTGTCAAGCATATTGTTTGGCACCAAATCCAAGGTTCGATTCCTCAATGCCTTCTAACAGCCTTCTAAAGGTGAAAAGTCACAGGTGTCCTGTGCCCAATAGATTGTGGGGCTCTGTATTGACTTCAGTTTTAAAACTCAGATTTATGGCTTATCAAAAAATAAATAAATTTTATCAAGGTTAGGACAAAAAGGTTCTAATACAGTGCAGTGCAGTTTGTATCACTATTGAATTGTTTTTTGTATTATATTTAAAAGAAAGAGTGAAGTTTTGGTTGTCTTTAAGTTGACAAATGTGACTGTTCGACTCAATAAGTTCTTTGTGGTTCATTGTACAACTGAAACTCAATTGTTCTTGTGAATTAGGTATTACTAGTTTGATGAAAAAAAATTATAAACCATCTACCATTCTACAGGTTTTGGCAAAGAAGTTTGGAGCAGCTGTTGTTTCACTTGAGCATCGTTACTATGGCAAGAGTTCACCCTTTAAATCACTTTCAACAGAAAATTTAAGATATCTTTCATCTAAGCAGGCACTCTTTGACTTGGCTGTATTCCGTCAGCGTTACCAGGTAATTACTATATAATTTCTGAACTTGATTTCCTAGTCTACTTCAGATGATATCCACGTACAATGAAGCTCAAATCTGTTAATGAATATGGATATAAATTTCAATAAAATTTAATAGTTTGTTATCAATTTGTATGTTGGGAAGTTATATTTTTATGTTTTTTGGCATGTTTTCTTGTGTATGTCTACATATAACAACACAAACAAAGATGTGCATCTGAAATTTTCCATGCCTGAGGATTTTTGCCCTATGCTGTATATATTTTCATTTCTGCTTGAGTTTGCAAGTTGTCTGTGGAACAAGAGGTAGAGATCTGTTTATCTTTCTTTCTGTTGCTAATTCTTATTACATTTAAGACTTCATTTGTTAAGTAGTTTTCGTTGTATATTTGGTGAATTTCACAGCCATTATGTATCTCAAATCTTTCACAAAGAATTTATATTATCTTTATTTCTACCAAGCTCATATTTTTATGTGACAATACTAATTTTTGTAGGAATCTTTAAACCTGAAGCACAATAGAGAAAGTACTGAGAATCCATGGTTTGTTTTTGGTGTCTCATACTCTGGAGCTCTTAGTGCATGGTTTCGGCTTAAGTTCCCCCATCTAACATGTGGAAGTCTGGCAAGTTCTGCAGTTGTACTTGCTGTGTACAACTTCACTGAATTTGATCAGCAGGTAGAGAGAATTTTAATTTGATGAATCCGTGCTTATTGAAAAGATATATTTTTTTAAATCTGTACTTGACTGTTTTATTTTTAAGTTTAAATCTTGCAGAATTTTTTTTTTTTTTTTTTTTGGTCTTTTGAGCTTAAGTTTTGTTTGAATATTTCTCCTAATTTTGCAAATCTTGCCGTTACCTTTCAATCTTATTGTCTTTGTACAGATTGGTGAATCAGCTGGTGCTGAATGTAAAGCTGCACTACAAGAAACTACTAAACTTGTAGAGCAAAGGCTTGCATCAAATGGAAAAGCATTGAAGAAATTGTTCAATGCAGGCGAGGTTTGATTTTCTTTCCTTGCTGTGGTTCATTGATATGTACCTGAAACTCAAGTCAAGTGCAAAGCAATGAAGAAACTTTTACTGCTTATTATGGATGCTGAACGTTTTGGTTATGTTTGCAGCTGGAGATTGATGGCGATTTCCTTTATTTTCTGGCAGATGCAGCAGTTACTGCGGTGAGTGTGGTTTTTTATTATGTTCTGTTGCTTGATATTTTCACATTAATGATCTTCAAGTTAAACTTTTCAGTTTCAATACGGAAATCCAGATACACTATGTACCCCCCTTGTTGAAGCTAAGAATGCTGGAGAGGATTTAGTGGTATTGCTTCTCTTTCTTGCCATTTATCTCTTTTTATTGCTTGAGATAATCCAAACAGCTTTTGCTCATTCACTTATAACACCACTGAGATTTTTTATTTATTGGCCATTTGTAATAATCAGTTCTATGGTTGAGTTGAAATTGGTATCTGGTAAAAGATAAAGTATGAGACATAGTCATTACATCCATCAAGTCCTTTGTGCGGCCCAAAAAAAATGATGGTTGAGAGCATCCAGTTTAAGGAATAGATTGATCATGCAGTGGATTGATTTATTTGTCTTTATCATTAGTCTTTAAGTTATGCAGTTAACAGGAAAAGAAAATTAAAAATAAAGAAAAAAATATGCTAACGTATTATGCACACAAACATGTAGCATATTTTGCTGCTTCACTTGTAGATAGGTAACTAGGAGCTTCACCTGTCAAAAGTTTTCATTTACCACATATGCTATTGAGTTTGTGCTTTAGCACTTGCACTTAATGAGTGGATATATTCAGTAGGCCTTAGGCTTAGAGTCCTTACTAAGCAATGGAGAAAAAAGATACAGGATTCCTGATTAGTAGTTCTTTTTATAGGTTTATATTACTACTGTTATCATGTTCATGTTGTATAATTCTGAAACACAGTAGAGCTCATGTTTAATTGGCAAATTTAGATTCCTTTATCATCTTTCTCTAACTTTTAATATAATTTTAAGGTTTTCTTTTTTCCTCTCTAATGCAGGATGCCTATGCCAAATATATTAAAGGCTATTACCTCGGGAAGTTTGGTGTCAGTGTTCAGACATATAATCAGAAGCACCTGAAAAATGCGGCTGTTAGTGAAGGGAGTGGTGATCGGTTGTGGTGGTTTCAAGTTTGTACAGAAGTTGCATTCTTTCAAGTAGCACCTTCAAATGATAGCATTCGCTCTTCAAAAGTGGATACAAGGTGTGTCGTTAATTAGTAAATTTTGTTATGTTTATTCNACTTGCTGTGTACAACTTCACTGAATTTGATCAGCAGGTAGAGAGAATTTTAATTTGATGAATCCTTGCTTATTGAAAAGATATATTTTTTTAAATCTGTACTTGACTGTTTTATTTTTAAGTTTAAATCTTGCAGAATTTTTTTTTTTTTTTTTTTTGGTCTTTTGAGCTTAAGTTTTGTTTGAATATTTCTCCTAATTTTGCAAATCTTGCCGTTACCTTTCAATCTTATTGTCTTTGTACAGATTGGTGAATCAGCTGGTGCTGAATGTAAAGCTGCACTACAAGAAACTACTAAACTTGTAGAGCAAAGGCTTGCATCAAATGGAAAAGCATTGAAGAAATTGTTCAATGCAGGCGAGGTTTGATTTTCTTTCCTTGCTGTGGTTCATTGATATGTACCTGAAACTCAAGTCAAGTGCAAAGCAATGAAGAAACTTTTACTGCTTATTATGGATGCTGAACGTTTTGGTTATGTTTGCAGCTGGAGATTGATGGCGATTTCCTTTATTTTCTGGCAGATGCAGCAGTTACTGCGGTGAGTGTGGTTTTTTATTATGTTCTGTTGCTTGATATTTTCACATTAATGATCTTCAAGTTAAACTTTTCAGTTTCAATACGGAAATCCAGATACACTATGTACCCCCCTTGTTGAAGCTAAGAATGCTGGAGAGGATTTAGTGGTATTGCTTCTCTTTCTTGCCATTTATCTCTTTTTATTGCTTGAGATAATCCAAACAGCTTTTGCTCATTCACTTATAACACCACTGAGATTTTTTATTTATTGGCCATTTGTAATAATCAGTTCTATGGTTGAGTTGAAATTGGTATCTGGTAAAAGATAAAGTATGAGACATAGTCATTACATCCATCAAGTCCTTTGTGCGGCCCAAAAAAAATGATGGTTGAGAGCATCCAGTTTAAGGAATAGATTGATCATGCAGTGGATTGATTTATTTGTCTTTATCATTAGTCTTTAAGTTATGCAGTTAACAGGAAAAGAAAATTAAAAATAAAGAAAAAAATATGCTAACGTATTATGCACACAAACATGTAGCATATTTTGCTGCTTCACTTGTAGATAGGTAACTAGGAGCTTCACCTGTCAAAAGTTTTCATTTACCACATATGCTATTGAGTTTGTGCTTTAGCACTTGCACTTAATGAGTGGATATATTCAGTAGGCCTTAGGCTTAGAGTCCTTACTAAGCAATGGAGAAAAAAGATACAGGATTCCTGATTAGTAGTTCTTTTTATAGGTTTATATTACTACTGTTATCATGTTCATGTTGTATAATTCTGAAACACAGTAGAGCTCATGTTTAATTGGCAAATTTAGATTCCTTTATCATCTTTCTCTAACTTTTAATATAATTCTAAGGTTTTCTTTTTTCCTCTCTAATGCAGGATGCCTATGCCAAGTATATTAAAGACTATTACCTCGGGAAGTTTGGTGTCAGTGTTCAGACATATAATCAGAAGCACCTGAAAAATCCTGCTGTTAGTGAAGGGAGTGGTGATCGGTTGTGGTGGTTTCAAGTTTGTACAGAAGTTGCATACTTTCAAGTAGCACCTTCAAATGATAGCATTCGCTCTTCAAAAGTGGATACAAGGTGTGTCGTTAATTAGTAAATTTTGTTATGTTTATTCTATTATACACTATTTATGTGTAAATACTTTACATGGTTTAATCAAATCACCAAAACGCACAAAAAATTTGGAATGTCCTCTCATTTCTTTCCCTTGAGTTATCTTTTCTACTTACCTGATTACACAAATTGTTCCTCTTATGTGGCAGATACCATTTGGACCTTTGCAAGAATGTCTTTGGAGAGGGCATCTATCCTGATGTTGAGATGACAAATATATACTATGGAGGCACAGAAATTGCTGGTCTAGACACTTAACCTTCTAATCTCTGTGTTGGATTGTCAAGCAGAAACTTGTTTTTCTTTCCTTTTTATCTTCATTCATAGTTCAATGTTCTCATCAAATGGGTATGCAGGTTCAAAAATTATTTTCACAAATGGCTCACAGGATCCCTGGCGTCATGCCTCCAAACAAATTTCATCTCCAGATAGTAAGTTGCTAGTTATTTTGAAGAGAACCCAGTCAAAGAAAGCTAAGGGGAAAATAAAAATAGGTTCATTAGTAATTTTATATATTTCCTGAGTTTGACAATACACATAACTACATGGTGTTGAGAACATTAGATGTCAAGGGCTTCTATTTAGGTCACTCTGGTCCATCTTACCACTAATTTTGAAATTTAATGGGCACAAACATTTTGTGTTGATCCATATTAAGCTTGTGTCATCTACTTCTTCATAAAAGTGTCTGTTCTGTGGTAATGTGGATTCTCTTCATCATTTCTAAACCACCTCTTTAAGGTGTGATTATTTCCCCTTATCTTTGGGGTGATATAGCAAATTTAATTATTTATATGTTGATAATCCATGTTGGTATAATGTTCGGTCAATGAGATAAGGACCTTGCTATGGAGCATTACTATGCAATGTCCTCATTCTTGGATAACTAACATCCACCCTTTTTTTTTTTCCTTTTTTATGTCTTTTGTACTCTTCTACTAAGATGTGTTCATTTGAACTGTGCAGTGCCTTCATATGTCATCACTTGTCATAATTGTGGCCATGGAACTGATATGAGAGGATGTCCCCAGTCTCCCCTAAGCATTGAAGGTATTTACAGTTCATTATTGACTTTTTTGTTGCTTCAACCTCTAGTTCTAGATCAAATTTTAAAAACACTTGAACATGAGAAGTTTGCCATAGGATTACTTGAATGTATACATTAAGATTCCAAATAGTCATGTCTGGTCAGTATGGTACTTGATCTGTTTAAAACCACCTTCTACGAAAGCACTGAAGGTCGCTGCCCGGTAGAACTTAAATATAAAAAGATACATTCTTTTGTTCAATTCCTTTGTAGTTTTGGACTTTTAGTATTGCTTAAAAAACATACACGGGCATGGAGATGGAACATGACCTAAACCTGGAATTTTCTATATAGGAGGAAATAGCCAATTTGAAAACAGCGTTCCAGAAGTGTCTAAGATAGTATCTTCTGCTACTAGCTTTTCTAGAAGCAGACTAAGCAGTCATAGTAACGAAATTTTTTTTTGAACTGGTTTTTCATCATGTTATAAGGATTAATAAAAGCCATATACCTCTGAGAATGTGATAACATAAAATTTTGACAGCAGTTTGTAAGGTTTATGCTTGTTATAGCCTTCCACCAACTATGCATGGATATAAATGATTGTAACTCATAAATTTGTTCCTTAGTATTTGGTGCTGAATTTGTTATAATAGTCAATCTGGTGTCCTTTCCATTTCAGGTAATGCCCAGAACTGCAGCTCCCCTGATGCAGTTCACAAAGTAAGGCAGCATATCATAGAGAACATTGATTTGTGGCTGTCTCAGTGCAAAGAAACAGGTAGGAGTTATATGTGATGTCTTTATGACAGATAAATAGATATAATTATTCTGTTGACTGATTCAGATAGCATGCATTTCCATCTCAACAGATATTTAATTGCTGATTCATCAGTAGGCATCTTGTGTTGTATATATTATACACGTATGTCAAACATTACTGTTAGAGACTTTGAATGATACAACTCTTTTCGAGCTCCTTAGTAAATTTCTCTCTAAAGTGATAGTCTGAATTGATTGTAAATATCATATAAATTATGTGATGATGTGATAAGTAATATGAGAACATTACACTGAGTTATCGCATCATTTGATTTACTTATTGTGCACATATTAGTACATTCACTTATGATTATTTTTATTAATCGGTGTATTCTACTGTGTCGAATAACAATGTCATCAGTTGTGTTAAGTACCATTAATTGTAAAGCTTTTCTAAAACTTAGCATCCTTCGATCTAAGAGGACTCCTTAAACTGGTGCATTCATACAACCATTGAACAAGCTTTGTACTCTTGACTTGAACTCCAAACAACGAAATCGTCCTATCTGCATTAGAACCATTATTCTCAAGTTTTGGCACTAGGATTCTGATAGGACCTGGCCTGCAAATCAGACAATACTACCAACAAACAATCCACACTCACACGCCAAAATCACAGTTCAATGAAAGGACTATGTTATATTAACCTCAACAGAACAATACAGCCCTATATATAGCTAGTAGTCCTATGTTAGCAATATTCAACAACAAACACTTAGCAAAATAGTGCAAGTACACCAGAAAATGATAAGCAACAGACTGACTTCGAGGGTCAGCCACCTCCCAAATACTGACTTCGAGGGTCAGCAGCCTCCATTCCAATTTACTTTCTAATTCTCAATGCCTTCCCATTTCTCTCCTCCTCTTTTGATTCTGTCCTGTCACCTTTCCGTTCAAACCAAATTCCACCTCATATCATGCCACCTGTTCCACAAATATTCCCTCATAACAAATCCCAACTTCCTAACAAACATTTGGCAGTATTCGTCTACTTCCTACTTCTACCCTTCCTGTGGTACACCAGCTTTGTTGGTTGCTCATCAGATTCATTCGGAGTGGATTAATGGAGTATCGGTATATCATCCTAAAAAATAATATTATTATTATTGTGAACACTGCCTCTTCCTTCCAGCTTAGACCTGAGCATTTTAAAGAGAGGACGCGTAGGATGAGTAACTGCTATGTATCTCTCAATTTGAAGGAATTCCACCTGTGAATCATGAAGTATCAAGGAATTATTTTGGACATCTGTTTATATGGATTTTGCACACAAAGAAAGGACTAAGGAATGCAGTTTAAAATTGATTGCTTTTTTGATCTATTCTCTTTAGAATATCCGATCTAAATTTGCTTGCAATTTTGATCTTCGCCGAGGCCCCTCTAATAAAGCATTTTCGTCATAAAACACAACATTCTTCAATTGGTTTGCCGAGTTGAGTTCTATTTTTACTGCATCTAACTGAGACCAAAAGGAAAGAAGGCTCTAACATTTCAAGCATTTAACCCCAAGGGGTTAGTCGGCGGTCATTTGAGTTTTTGAGTTCAAATCTTAGGATCATCTATCGGTTAAAACAATAATATTATAATTTACCTGATTCTTTGAGTTATAGAGTGTTCAATAGATCCCGGAGATCAGTTGAGATGTGCACAAGCTAATACAACGTATGTTGAATGTTGATACGAATTTCAACTAATAATAGAGCTGCAAGCTATCTCATGGTAGCATTAAAGCATGATAATGCGTTCTCACACGGGAATTTTTTAAGGTTGCTAGAAGCACAAGCTATGAACAAGAATAGTCTCCGCGGTTACAGGAACACTTCACAATACCATCATCACCACCGATTTTTATTACAGATTTTTTGTTTAGTGAGCCTAGTAAACGTAGCCTTTGACAAACATTCCCTTCTTTGCTTCTTCAGACTCTCCCTCACCTGTGTATTTTCCGAGCTGAGCAAGAGAGTTGGCTTTAGCCCGGACAAGCAGGGTTTCCTGAGCCGCCTTTACATTCTCAGGTCTACCTCCCCAAGTCTTCAGGCAAGTGTTCTGAAGGGCTCTTGCATATGAGAACGACACGTGCCACGGGTTGGGAGCTTGGTTCATTGCATTCAAGTTCAGGGTAGCCTCAACTTCAGATTGCCCACCGGACAAAAACTGATCAACCAAAAAAAAAAAAAAAAATTTGTCAATTTAGCATCTATGATTAGTCTAGTTGAATATGTTGTGTGTGTTTGTGCCCATGTCGTAACAAGTTAAGTTCATTAGGGTTATTGGTCACTTGCCATGATTCCAGGCACAGCTGGAGGAATTCTTCTACGTAGGAGACTGAGAGTGTAGTCAGCAACTTGTTTTGGTGTAGCCTTGTCCTTGCACTCAGCACCAGGAGTGACCATGCTAGGCTTGAGAAGGATACCTTCAAACATCACATTGTTCTCAGCCAGGTAGAAGAACACCTCAGCCCACACCTTCTGGGCTACTTCAAAGGTCCTGTCAATGCCATGCTCACCATCAAGCAAGATCTCAGGTTCCACAATTGGGACCAACCCATTGTCCTGCCAAAACCCATATAAAATTTACTCAAAAGAACTCACACGATGAAATAACTTGGATCATGTTATTAATTTCTATATTATTACCTGAGATATGGCAGCATAGCGAGCAAGACCCCAGGCAGCTTCCTTCACTGCAAGGGCAGATGGACCATTGGGAATGCTCACCACTGTGCGCCTATAATCAAATCAAACATGACATGCTGCCAAGGAAATGATAAATGGAAAAAATTGAACAGAATTTGATGAAGAAGTAAAAGATACACACCATTTGGCGAAGCGAGCACCCTGTTGGTAGTAAGCAGCAGAGCGAGATGCAAGGCCATCAAGACCTTGGCACCATGACTCGTCATTTGAGCCAGCCAATGGAACCAAACCCTGTAATATTCATCATCCATCATTCATATCATAATCAGAATTTGAAACTTTGAATTATGTCTATCCGTAGGTAAAATAATAGCAATAAAAGCCACCCACCTTGTCAACTTTAATTCCAGGAACAATGTTTTGCTCCACAAGGACATCAACCATCTTCCTTCCATCAGTGGTAGATTGGTAAAGGGTCTCCTCAAAGAGGATGGCACCTGAAATGTACTGCCCAAGACCTGGAGCTGTAACAAGCAGTGTTCTGTATGCCTGGCGATTTGCCTCTGTGTTCTCTAGCCCGATTGATGCTAGACGTTTTCCACATGTCGCATTTGATTCATCCATGGCCAAGATTCCACGCCCAGGAGATGCAACAGTTTTCTACACCATCCAGTACTTTCTTATAACTAAAATGCTTGTTCCCTACACTAACTAGAATAACACTCTTTTTTCTAAATTGAATATTCTTTATATTGGCACAAAAATAAACCGTTTATATGCTAAAAAGAAAACTTTATATCCTGACATATAAATAATGGAAATGTATTACTGAATTATACTTAACATAACACACTGTATTTGTATTAACTGAGAATTCAAGCCCGGTTTGAAAGAAAGGATAATAAATATGGCATGCACATACCGCAGTCTTGACGAGCTCATCAGCATATGAACCAGCACGCACGGTGAGGCCAGAGGGGGCAACTGGGTGGCACCGGACAACAGATACTGAAGGTTGGCGAAGGGTCTGACCCTTAATCCAATCACTTTTGTCAACGACTGGTGAAGTCTTGAAGAGAGAAGCAGAGGCCATTTTCTTTTGATGAAACAAAAAATGTGTACTGCTCCTCTCTTAGTCTCAACTCCTTATCTCTCCTCAATTAAGCTATTTGTGCTCTCGTTGACTCAATCATTTTACTAAATTCATTGCATTTATAGTTCCAGAGAGTCACTCAGAGATCTCTCTTTTGAGGCTATAATGCATTCACCAATTGTGGAGTGCCAGGTGAGATGATAACTCTCCTACTTGTCACATTGCTTAAGCTGTTCAAATGAGCCACACTTCTTGCAATAAATGGTTGGGTTTTCTCGAATTTGTCTGACCACAATAACTAATTGGTGACCAAAAGAAATATGAGATCTTTTGGGACATGATTGCTGAAGGCTCAGTCACAATGTTTTCCTTCTTTTGCCTATCTGTATCAGAATCAATCACCCTAAAGGCAAGATGTGAACTGTCAGGTTTTTTTTCTTTTTTAATGATCGGGGTGTCTGAGTTCGTTTACATATACCTCAACTAATCTTCAAAACCTATTAAACACTTTATACGTTTACATATACCCCAACTAATCTTCAAAACCTATTAAACACTTTATACATTCAATGTTCTAAGATAAATCATAAATATGATTAATAACCTCAAAGTTGTTCAAACCCAAAAAGTTAATTAAGAGAGTAAATTTTTTTTGCCCCTATGCGAATCTCTTGGTGATTGTGGACTGTCATTTGACCCTAACAAAATTAAATCCTTATTCCAAACACATGTTATGGCATCAAGAAACTTTAAATTTGTATCTAACATCTCGCCCATTAAACTTAAAAAAGACAAAAAAAAAAAAAAAAAAGAAGGCCAAAGTGTAGCTTGTTTTCTGAGTTTATCATATGGCACACATTTTTTTGTGGCTGTTGCCTTGGAAATAGGAAACTATTTGTGACGGAAAAAGATAATGTGATGGCCATCGATTCTAGTTGCTGAATACAAGAGACAAGTAGCGGATATTTGTATGCAGGAAGCTCAAACCAAGACAATCGAAAAATGAAAGAGAATTTTTAACTTACTAGCTCCATGGCCATCTCCAACTGTAGAATCAGAGTGTGACTACATCAAAACGAAGTGCCGTTACATCAATGGCCCATCAGTTTACAAGATCTTAGAAAAATATATTCAAACAAAATGTAACCCCAGAAATAATGTAATAAATTGTCAGAGAATGAAGAAACTGGTAGGAGTTATTTGTGGACAGGGTCCGACACTGGTCCATAAATATTTGAAAGATTAAAAGACTGGAAAATAATTTTAAGGAACCATCCTCAACCACTGAATTGTTCTAGAAACAAAAGTTCTCTTATGCCCATCAATCTAGCCTCACAAAAATTCACCTAAATCTGATAAGTGAGAGAGATTATTCTCCAAAGGTTCCAGAATATTGGTTCAGAATATAAAAAAAAATGAGGAATATATCATGTGATAAATCATGAAATGCTCAACCTACTCTTTTACATCCATTCTCAAAAAAACATAGTAGACAATTTCACAATCTTCCCTTTCTAAATTGGGAGGCCCTAATAATTTCAAGGCTATATGATTAGAAATGTGGCATGGCCTTTTGTAAGAAGACTGCATAACCGATGAAACAATAAGTTAACGAAGAAGATCTTGCTGTCTACTCCAATCTATAATAGCACTTATCTGGCACTACTTAAGATAAGTTGAAGAAACCCAGAGTAGCACATAGGTTATCAGTGACGTTGTCACTTCAAAACTCCTCAATCCTTTAATTAAAGGTATGGGTGGAATCACAGATACCATCAAGAAAGTTCCCAGCAACCAGGAGAAAATAAAAGCTCCAGCACTGCACCATAGCAACAAAGACATGATTCAAACCTTTCACTACTGCAATAATTCAGAATTTGAAATGCCAGGGTTTCATAAACAATGCATTTAAAATCAAGACAGAATGTTGTAACTCTGTAAGACTGTAATCAGCAACCGTAACGTGGAACAACCATGACCTTAGAGACACGTTCACTCATCATAAAATATTAGAAATGATTTAGAAATTTTTACTTTGAAGATTTTTAAATCCCGTATATAAATAAACATTAGGAACATCATAGGATATATTTGACAGATTTAAAAGTAATTAAACAGACATCAGCAACTTACGAATAAAGAAAAGCTCGGAGTTTGCTCTTCAGCCGCTCATTTATGAAGTATATGGTAGCAATCAGAGACAAGGCTACCTGAAGAGTTGGGCCTTCTTCAGTTGGAAAGAGTACAGTGAGAGCCCCAAGCACTACAAAGGCAATGGATGTTTTTATGATGATTTTTGTTGATGGAGTTTGGAACCTGCTCATGACAGCCTGCACAACACGAGACTGATGGACTTCCCTTACCTTTTTTTTCATGTCAATTTTTGGATTCTTCCTTTCATAAAACTTCTGCATTATTATTTTGTCATGGGCAGATTCAATAGCATCTAAACTTGGTTTGTGCCCTGCATATTTCTGAACAAGGAAGGACCTTGCAGCTTGAATTTCATCTTCAGAAGCCTCCCGGCTTATTCCTAGTCTTTTGTATGGATCCCGAACATTAATTCTAGGGAAGATATCTGAACTTGGACAGGAAGATAAGAAGAGAGTCTTAGAAAGTGCACGTGAAAGTTGTAACAGTATCAATAAAAAATAAAACATATTACCAAAGAGGATCACTAACAAGAGTACAGAAATTAAGAGTTATAGAATCCTACAAGCATATATTTGATAGGAAACACCAAAAGGAGGGGGAGGGTCGGGTCATATACATGATTTAACATGAATTTATAAATTGAAATGTTAACTTTTTTATCATTAACTATGGGATAATGCAAGAAGAACAGAAAAAAACAAGTAGTCATATAGGACCCAAAAAGTGGTCCAAGTTAAAAGTTCTTATGGATAAACCTTGTGCTTAAGGGAACAGGGCAATACCCATAAGTCCACAATTATTTTATGAGCACATAAGCATGATGGAAGGGGGTCTAGATAGAGACACTCACGTCATTTCAGATGTGCAGCTAAAGTTACCGTTATGGGCTTAATCACTACTACAACGGAATCAGTTGAATCTACGTACCAAATCACTCTCACAGGTGAAGAGCATATATCATCCAATAAGTGAAATCTTACATCTTTATTTACAACTGATGAGTTCACAAATGCTTCCACCGGCCATTACTCATGCATTAAACAATATCACGCATTTCATTAGTAAAGAGTGCTTTCAACAAAGACCAACAAACTAATGTATCTCAAGAAAGTAAACTGGCTAGCCTAATATTACTAGCAAACTATAGACATAATTTCACCATAAAATAAGAATCAAATTGGCCTATTAAACATGAATATTTGACCAGGATTCTATAACGATGGCCTTGCAATGAAATTTTCTGCATTTCCCCATGTCAATTATGCAGTTGTCAATGAATCATATATTGATTGAATTTTTTTTTTTTTTTTTTTTTTTTAAATTGAAAAACTACAAGATAATGCAAGAAGCAGGAACAGAAAAGGCTACTAGGCATATAAGACCCAAAAATTGGTTCAACTTAGTTAAAGTTCTTATGCATAAACCTCGTGCTTAAGGGAAAAGGACTGTATCCATAAGTCAACACTTATTTTATGAGCACATAAGCATGAGGGAAAGGGGTTCAGATAGAGACATTCATGTCATTATATGCAGCTACATTTACTGTTTGTGGGCTTAAATTACTCCTAGAATGGAATCTGTACAATCTATGTACCAAATCACTTCCACAGGTGAAGGGCATATATCATCCAATATGTAAAATCTTACATCTTCATTTACAATGGGTGAGTTCACCGATGCTTCCACCATCCATTACTCATGCACTAAACAATATCATGTATTTCATTAGTAAAGACTGGTTTCAAGTTTCAACCAAGACCAACAAACTAATGTAACTCAAGAAAGTAAAGTTGCCAGCCTAACGTTACTAGCAAACTGCAGACATCAAATTTTGCCAGAAAATAAGGATCAACTTAGCCTACTAAACGTGAATATTTGACCAGGATTCTGTAACCATGGCCTTGCAACGATTTCTGAGTTGACTATAGGTCCCTATATTAATTATGCAGTTATCAATGAATCATATATTACCAGTTGATCCATTTGACGTATCACCATAAGAAGCACCCATTGTACACTTGATCGTGTGAGTTTGCTGTTTCTTGCATCCTTGAGCAGAACCAAACCAATAATTTCTGTATGATTGCAAGAGGGGAAAAAATCATGATCGAGACAACCACCATTTGTTTTTTCCTTTTGCCAGGAAATATAGATATTATATTAACCATGTATACAAGAAAAAGATAGTTACTTCAGCCTGTAATAATTAAGCAGTACCTTTCTAGACTGGGTATTGTAATCTTATCTTTAGGTTTCCAAGAGCTAGGGAAAGCTGAAACCCTCTTCAGTGAACCCAGGCCACCTACAGGTGTCCTAAGACAACATCTTGATGGACTACCCATCAATCCATACACAAACATTGTAACTCTACTTTAGAAGTTCACTGCTAAAGCTCAAATTACTTGACAGACAACGATAAGAGGCTGCAACAGAAACAAATAAAATAATAAAGATAAAATATCAATCAACTGCAGTATTATGATTCATTTTTTTATTAAAAAAAATGAAAATCATCACGGTGACACCTACAATAAAATTTCAGAGGGAACAAGATAAACTTGTGGCAGAAAAAAAAGAGTGATCTTCCACAACATTTCTCTTCCTTGAAGAAAAACATAAGAATGTCGACACCAAGCAATTGAATTCTCGTCTATCAGCCAACAAACATTTCACTTCTCTAAAAAAAAAAATTAAAAAAAAAAAAAAGTTATTCTGTTCTTTCACAGACTTACTTTAACAATGAATATGAGGTTTTCATGAATTTCCAAACATGATTACAGAATTAAAACATTTTATTTTGCAAGTCCTCTTCCAAACACAACCATAGTTAACAACATACAGCTGTTTAGTTGAAGAGTATCAATTGCGCCCCAATTGCAATGCCAACAAGTTGTGTTCCACAGAGGTAGGTAAAAAACGAACCACTAAAAGAACTCTTTTGAGACCCTTTTGAATCAAAAGGCATATAAGACATTCAGGTCTCTAGATGAACTTGCCCATACAACCAATTGAAATTCATTCATATCACTTGCCTATACAAATCTTGATTTAAGAATAAAAAGCGCTTAGAACAATCAATCAATTGACATTTACGATTTTCAATCAAGTTTTGCTTTTCTAAGTGACATAAAAAATAATAATAATAATAATAATTTAAAAAAAAAAAAAAGGGATAAAATAATAAGAAGAAAACATCATACCTTATATGATTGAGAGTGGTACTGTCTTAACAAACGGATAGAAGAGAAGGCAGAGTGAGGGGTTAGCGAAAACACTAAACCCTGCTTGGACCAGAGCAGCTGCCGGACTAATCACCAAGGATATAATACACTGCGTTTCTGCCTACTACCTCAGCCTTTAGCTAGACTGGACTCTCCTTGGACAAAATACAAGAAATTGAGAAAAGATGTGCTTCCGCAGAAAAACTGACATTCAAAACGGTGCGTTTTGAGATATCAAAGCGGTGCGTGCCTTTCGCTGGGAAAAAGAAAATTCCGTTGCCGGGACTTGAACCCGGGTCTCTCGGGTGAGAGCCGAGTATCCTAACCACCTAGACTACAACGGATTACTTTCTAGAAGCTACTTACATTTAGTTTTGAGTTAAAGATTTTGGACCCCCATATGGTTTATGCTACCAATAATACTATACTTACAGTGAAATTTTACAAAGATTTCCATATACAGTGAGGTGGTCAAAAATGAATAAAAGAGTGAAATAAAAAGCCAAACTTATTAAATTCACTATTCTGTTTATTTTTTGTCACATTACTTTGTATAGAGATCTTTATAAAATTTCTTTATAAATGTAATATTACTCTTCTATTATTATGTAGTATTTGGTATTTGTGACGTAATTCTGATTTCCTGTCATAAATTGTTAATTTAGACGAGGGAACAGAATTTAGGCTATGAGGTGGGCAGTACTCAAAGTAGTAAAAGTGTTTTGAACCACGTGGTAATTTAAGCGAATCATGGTGCCAATTTCAAATTTTCAATGTATCTTCATCATCTATGCGACTTATGTTGCATCTCCATCATGAATGTATACGCATCTTCAACCCCTTTTGTCATCTTCTACCACGCCACTGCCCAAAACTCACCATTTCCCTTGTTCTTTCTCCTATCACATTACCAACGTACTTCACTCAACAAGAAGAAGTGAAATTAAAAATGGACCACANTTTAGGTTTTGAGTTAAGGATTTGGACCACCATATGGTTTATGTAGTATTTGGTATTTGTAAAGTAATTCTGATTCCCGGTCGTAAATTATTAATTTAGACGAGGGAACAGAATTTAGGCTATTAGGTGGGCAGTACTCAAAAGTAGTAAAAGTGTTCTGAACCACGTGGTAATTTAAGCGAATCATGGTGCCAATTTCAAATTTTCAATGTATCTTCATCATCTATGCGACTTATGTTGCTTCTCCATCATGAATGTATACGCATCTTCAACTCCTTTTGTCATCTTCTACCACGCCACTACCCAAAACTCACCATTTCCCTTGTTCTTTCTCCTATCACATTACCAACGTACTTCACTCAACAAGAAGAAGTGAAATTAAAAATGGACCACACCCATCATGCTCTGTTCACTGCACCATTTACTATTTACTACATAGCAAACCAAAAAAACAAAAAACCTTAACTGGAGTGTTCAGGTTAACTTACATTCATTTTAACTAATTCTCAGAATCCATTGAATATTCTACAAACCCAATAAATCAGGTTAAATACAATTACACATTGAGATAAATGACTCTAAGGCTGAACCCAGAAAGTCTAAGGAATAAAACACACATCTTTGACCATCAGACAATCAGTTAAGAGGGCATTCTTACATGGTCCATTTCCCTGTTATTTTCAGGCTTTTCTCGTTGCTGTTGTTGACAATACAAAATGCCACTGACAGTCAACAGTAACTGCAAACTAAGTAGTAAGTACAATCACGGAAATACCATATGATTGATTATCTGATTATAGGTGTAGAACAGCTGCTAAACCACTATTTTAATACTTAATGTTGGGTATAATTCTAAATACATTAATAGAGACAAAAAGAAACGCCACCCCTAGACTGAAACTCACTGCTTGGTCTAATGGATATGATAGTAAGAGCCAAATAGGATACAGCCACACCTAGTCAGATTCCTCTGCCCTTTTCTTACTTTTTCTTCTTAAACTTCTCATTGTAAACTCTTTTCACCTTACCTACTGTTACTTCAAACCTTATTTTTTTTTTTTTTTTTCTCTTTCTTCAACAATGTTTTTGAAGCTATTCTTGTTAGTTTTATTGCTGGAAAGAGCAAATTGTTGGGTTACTTCAAACACGTCTAATGAGTTGATTGCAGTTGAAAATGCATACGTGGAGTGGGTTAGACAGCGGGCTTCCATGAAGCAACCTGTTTTTCAGGAAGGAAAGAAAAACCTCAAGCCTTGTAGAATCATTAAAGTTAACAAGAACCCCAAATTTGGAGAGTTTGCTACAGTGCAAAAAGCCATCAACTCGCTTCCAGTTGTAAATCTCTGCCGGGTTGTCATCTACATTAGTCCAGGAACTTACAGGTGATTAATGAGTTTGTCTTAATTAATATATATATGTATCACTACAGCACTTTGGTTTACATATCCTGAAAACAGTATTTTGATTGAAAAAAATGTTATTCTTGCTTAGTAAAATTTTTAGTTCTGTTAAATTAATTAGAGAGAAGGTTGAGATTCCTGCGACCATGGCGTACATTACCCTGGTAGGTGGTGGTGCAGAGAGGACAGTAATAGAGTGGAATGACACAGCAGATCGAATGGGGCGGAGTGGTCGTTTACTGGGTACCTTTGCTTCAGCAACATTTGGTGTTAACTCTCCTTACTTCATCGCTAAGAACATCACCTTCAAGGTTACCAAACCTTTTCATCTTACGCTTGCATTTCTCACCATTTTAATCCTGAGATAAAGTTTCTATCACCAGTAAATGATATGCATTATTTTCCTTTTTCGCCATTCATTCTTCAAACCTCTGTTTAAGAAGTTTTCTATATACAGAGTCCTTAAAGAAATTCTGGTGTTGTACTACAGAATAAGGCACCATCACCACCATCAGGAGCTCTAGGAAAGCAAGCAGTGGCATTTCGAATCTCAGCAGACAGAGCAGCGTTTATAGGTTGCAATTTTATTGGAGCACAAGATACACTTTATGATCACTTGGGCAGGCATTATTTCAAGAACTGCTACATTGAAGGATCGGTGGACTTTGTATTTGGAAACGGCCTTTCCTATTATAAAGATTGCCACTTACATGCTATAACCAACAGCTATGGAGCTTTAACGGCCCAAAAGAGGGACAGCTTGCTTCAGGAAACTGGATTTTCATTTGTGAATTGCAAGGTTACAGGGTCAGGTGCCCTCTACTTGGGCAGGGCATGGGGCACTTTCTCTAGAGTGGTATTTGCTTATACTTACATGGACAAAATCATCACCCCTAGAGGATGGTACAATTGGGGAGATAAGAACAGAGAAATGTACGTTCCTTTATCCTTCTTCAACACTTACATTTGCACACATATAAATTGAAATTCTCGCTATAAAACCCAATCAACAAATGATCAAATTCATTAGAACTGCTGTTGCTTGTGTTTAGATGACTAAAATTTATTGCAATGTCACTTGCCATGCAGGACTGTATTTTTTGGACAGTACAAGTGTTCGGGACCAGGAGCAGATTATGAAGGGCGAGTGCCATGGTCTAGGGAGCTCACTCAACAACAAGCTCAACCGTTTATTTCAATTGATTTCATAGACGGACATGAATGGATTCAGCTGTAAAACTGTAATTCTTATTCTCAGCTTAAATACCAAAGCCGTTCAGAATCTGAAAATATTTGCTAGAATTTTCAAGCTCCATCATACCTCGTCATATTTCAGGGTTTCTCTCTCCGTTTTCGTATTGATTCTAATTAAAAGTTTGTTTTTCTATTTTAGAAAGGATAATGTTAGATCTATAACTCAATCTCACAATCTTCTCTCACTATCTCCAATATAACAATTCGCAATTGATCAGCTCACAAATAGGTGCAATTGATCAGCTCACAAATGAACAGGCAAGACCCATTTACGAGTCGACTAATTACGAGCTACCACATCAGAGATTGCGAAAGAATGTAAATGTTATGAGATTAGATTGTAAACCTAATATTACTATTTAGGAAATCTAAAAAGAAATCATAAACCAATATTTCTGATTTAAGAATTTTTTGCACATAGTCCTATACACACGTGAAGCATTAGACCAAAATAAGATGAAAGTTGAGTTAGAAAATGGTTCAATCGATTAAACAACAGAAAAATAAGATAAAAGTTAGATTAGAAAAACAACCACAAAAGCCAATGAAGTAGAGCCGAAAAACTTCCTGCATAACTTCAATTAGTATAAAATGATAACCAAGAAGTTAATGGAAGACACTAGCAAAAGCCACCAATCAATAATTCGTATGACATAATAACCTGAAAGTAAACAGAAAACCACAAGCGAAGAAGCTTCCACCGTGATCACTCAGGGCAGTGGCAAAGCCAGATACAAAAATTTTGAGAACTAATAGTATACTTTGAGTCAGCCTCAAAGATCATTGCCAAGGGTGATAAAAAATAACTAATAAAATTCTACAAGGCATATATACAATTAGTACAAGATGTGAAATCAAACATACATCTGAGGCTGGTTGATACTGACAATAAATGAACCACACATTATGCACGCCTTTTACTCAACCGCCAAGAATTAGGCTCATGGTATCTATCATATAGTGGTTCAATGCGTTCTTGACGCTTGCGCTTGCTCATTTTCGTGGGATCTGAAACCTTGAAGAATCTTGGTGCCAGTTCCACAAGCCACTTTGGATCTATAACTGTTACTTCACGCATGTACTCTTTTGTAGTCATGACAAGTTCATGGTAGATGACCCAATCAGGTTGTCTCTGAAAGAGAGAACTGCTTGGGTGGATATAAACAGGCTGATTCTCAACCAGAGTCCGATAGCCCTCCTGTGGATCCTTTCTGGAAGCATGAAAGAAGAATCCAGCTGTAATCGCCTTCCGTATCTTCGTAAAATTTTTTCCAGCACTCACAATGTCCAATTTATATCTGAAACAAAGAAGTTTCAAGTAAGATATGCACTAACATAATCCACCCATAGTACAAAGATAACATTTATGCATAAGCACATAAAGGGAAAGATGTTATGACTGAAACCAGCCCTGAGAAATTAAGCGAGAGAGAGTAGAAGGGAAGAAGAAGGGGAGAAGAGAAGAAATAGGAAGGAGAATTCTGGAGAATTTTGTATTAACCCATCAATGAATCTCTTTACAGGCGTTAGTACACATGGTGGTTCCTTAGTGACACCCTCTAACCAACTACAGCTGATAGCTGGCAGTGCCTAGGGATCTAAAGGGGTATAACAAACTCTTTTAGAAATTATGAAAAACATAGCAGCCAAGAAAGCATCACTAATTTGCCTTTGCCTTTCCCCTTCTTTTATACGTAACAAAAGAGTTCTGGTTTATTCACTATAATGCAGGTAGTCTACGATTATCATTTCATAGTTATTAAAGAATAACAAAACTTGATACAGGTTCCACAAAATTCCATCCAACAAACAACAGCTAGGATTCAAGCATTACTATACATAATTACCAAGCCTTATGCTATTATTTACAGTCCATACAACATTATCTAATGATAGCTATACACTGATTGATATGGATAGATGAGAAGAAACAGAAAGTACATACAGAAAATCATCCAGAGGCTGGCCATTTCAACTAAATAAACTAAATGGACTGAGTGAAAAGCATAAAGAGAGGAAATCAAAATCTAATTGAGTAAATCCAAGAACATTCTTTCTGCCAAATATACATGTTGCCACAAGATTTAATCTTTGCACAACATGCTGCTTAAGATGACCAACTTGTATAAGAGAAATCCACCATGGACCCAAACACAATAAAAGTCAAGAAGCCATATTTACCACTCAGGTGCATCCAAAACCAAAGTTAGAGTTGACAAGATCACCATATAATAATTAAATTACTAAGATAAACAAATTCCGGTTACTAAGCCTTCATCTCAACCACTATTTACTATAATTCTAATAGTACACCCAAGAGAATCTATGATGCTTACTGGTGTACCAACCAGATAAATAGTTAGACACTAAGCACAAAACTTAATGACACTTAACAACCAATAGCAGATGAATAACACCAATCATGTAATTACCTTTACCACCTATATTAATATTGCAGAGCAAATTAGAAAGAATTATTCCACTTAATCTACCAAGAGACCTAGAAAGCAATATGACAAATTTTAAATATCATTACAACAAAACTGCAGCAATTAAAGGAATAGATCATCGCAAAATACAAGAGTTGAAACAAATGTAAAGTTGAAACTATAAGAACTTACTTATCCATGATGCTGAGAAGTTGCTTTCTGACATCCTGTGCTCTCCTCAGGGATCGGGACTGAACAAAGTTCTCAAAGCACCATGGCCCTGAAAAATTCTTAGCTTTCCATGCCTCATACACAGCTAGCAACGTCAAATGATCTCCCTCAGGCTGAAAAAATTTTGCCCTCTTCTGGTCTGCTTGAGCTTGTTTTTCCCTAGGCCTGTAGAATATGTTGCCAGTTTGAATCATCGCAATGATAGTCAATATCTCATCACTACATCCAAGGTCCACACTGGCAAGCAACATCTTTGATAAAGGTGGATCCAGAGGAAATTCAGCCATTTTCCTACCCAATTTTGTCAGAAGTCCCTCCTCATCCAGAGCTCCAAGACTATACAGCTGCTCCATGGCAGAGATAAGAGCTTGGGGTGAAGGTGGATCCATAAAATCAAATGACAAAAGATCATTTATTCCCATAGCCTTCATTGTAAGGGTAGTAAATCCAAGATTGATCCTTTGAATTTCTGGAATTGAAGTAGGCGACATCTCATTACGATATGCACTCTCTGTGTATAGGCGGTAACATTTTCCAGGCCCAGTACGGCCAGCACGTCCAGCTCGTTGCTTGGCTGATGCTTGTGAAATTGGTGTTATGACCAGCGAATCAAGCCCTTGCTTTGGATTATAAACATTCTGTTTTGCAAACCCGGGATCAATAACATAAAATATTCCATCAATAGTCAAAGAAGCCTCAGCAATATTAGTGGCCACAACCACTTTTCTCTTTCCTGGAGGAGCAGGGTCAAAGATTCTTGACTGCATTTCACTGGGGAGGGCACTGTAAACTGGTAAAATAATCAGTTCCGGAACATTTTTACCTAAACCTTTCATCCTCTCATAGAGAGACTGACATGCAAAATCAATTTCCTCCTGACCAGTCAGAAAGAGGAGGATATCACCTTCCGGTTCTGTCAAGTGGATCTGCAGGACAGTGATCAGTGATGCATCTAGATAATCGCTTTCTGGCTGTTTGGTGTATAGTATTTCAACAGGAAAAGTTCTCCCAGGAATTGTAAAAATGTTGCAGTTAAAGAAATACCCAGAAAATTTCTCTGCATCTAATGTGGCAGAGGTGACAATCAGACGAAGATCTGGTCTGCGCTTCACAAGCTGCTTAAGTAACCCAAAAAGGACATCAGTGTGGATTGTCCTTTCGTGAGCTTCATCAAGCATAATGACTGAATATTGAGAAAGATTGTCATCGATCAGAATCTCCCTAAGAAGCATGCCATCAGTCATGTATTTGATGACAGTGTCTGGTCCGGTACAATCTTCAAATCTTATAGCATATCCAACCTCCTCCCCCAAACGACAGCCAAATTCTTCAGCAACTCTCTTGGCCACAGACATTGCAGCCACCCTACGGGGCTGTGTACAACCAATCTTACCTCTTGTAGTGTAACCAGCCTCTGCAAGATACTGAGTTACTTGGGTAGTCTTACCTGAACCTGTCTCACCAATAACTACCAGAACCTGATTATCATGCACAGCCTGAATTAGTTCCTTCTTCAATTTATAGATTGGTAAGCTCTGCCTCTGGTCCTGGATGGAGAGCTTTGACCTCTGCCCAAAAGTTAATGCTTTCCCAAATGCATCCTTCTTCCATTCAGGCATGTCATAAGCTGATAAACCAACACCCCTAAGCTCCTGTGCTAGATGCCTCTCACCAGTCTCTGGCATTGGGTCTTCCCAAGGACGATTCAGATCCTTTGGTATTGAATCAAGCATTGTCCTCTGCTGTTGTTCCCGGACTTCTCTCCGCTCCTTTATGAGAGCAGATTGGAGAGCAGCAGCACGGCTCAATGACCCCTCTGGATTCTTGAAAATTTTCACGGGTGACATGTCCACAGAATACCTGGTTTGCCCGTTTAAAAATGCAGGTTCATCCTCATTCAGTTCAATCTCAAGCTCTTCCTCAGCACCCTCTTCCTGATAAACTATCCCATCCCCTTCTTCATCATACATAGGGTACTCATTCACAGATAAAACCCCCGAAGCAATCAACTGTTTTGCTTCCCATCTCTCTGGGGAGCTCATTCTCTTCAATGGCCTGCGTGATGGAACTGCATCCTCCTCCTCCACAATTCTAATCCCTGAAAGACCTGTCCTAGACATTGGCCCATCTTTTGACCCCGAAGGATTAATCCTTGATGCATCATCCTCACTCTTCTTCAATGGAAGCAAGTCCTTACCAGTATTCTGATCAACATCCCTCATAGAAAGACTCAACTTCTGACCAGACACCGAAATCACCTTCACATAAACCTCCTGATCCCGCTTTACAACATCTTTAGCATTACTAATCCTCCTGGTTGCCATCTGTGAAACATGAACCAAACCCTCCTTGCCCTTGAAATCACTCAGTTGAACAAAACAACCCGTGTCCATCACTCTTGATACTCTCCCCCTATACACGTTATACAATTCAGGCTCATCGTACCTGTACCGTCCAGCTCTCCTATCTCCATCATCATGATTCTCCCTATCAGCCCCATTCTCTTCATAATCATCATAATCATGTCTACTCCTCCTCTCACGCCTGTCTCTATCCTTGTGCCTTCTACTCCTATCACCATCATCATAATCTCTGTCTCTATGTCTATCTCTATCTCTGCCTCTACCATCTCTATCTCTATTTCTATCTCTATCTCCATCTCTATCCCTCCTGTCTCGTTCTCCGTCCCTCCTATCTCTGTCTCTGTCTCTACGCCTATATTCATCTTCCCTTTCCTCATTCTCCCTGTGCCGCTCACGAACTTCCTCTTCCATCTCTCTCTCAAGTTCTTTGACTCTATCTTTACCATCAGCAATCGCGAGAGCTTTGAACTTCGATTTCTTACCATCACCACCAATCTCTTTCTTTACATCCTTATCCGATTTTGGCTTAGGAGGAAGAATCGCGTGAATAATAGTCAATAATGTGCGTACAAAGTAATCGGGCATTTCAGCACCATTTTCTTTCAACTTAGAATCAAATTCCTCAACAGTTTCACAATTACGACCTAACTCGGTGATAAACTCGGCTAAAACTTTGTCTCCAAACCCTAAATGTGTTTCTAACTCGGAACAAACTTTAGAGACAAGAGAGAAATATTCTAATTTCTTAAGACTATCGTCTCCGGTGGGCGGATCCATTGTGGTTAGCAATATATAAAACAGATTTTTTGAAAGTTAGGGTTTTTCGAGTACCTGATGGCCGAGGTAGAGAATTCGAGAAATCTGCCACACAATAAGACGGCCAAAAAACGTTGCAGGGGATGTCGTTTTGAGCTATCAGCGAGGATGGTTAGTCGGCTTATTAGAATGGTAAAATCAATCGATAGGGATTGCGAAAACTAAAAGTAACGTTTGGATCATTACTTTTTTTTTTTTTTTTTTTTTTTTTATCTCGGTAATAACATTATTGAAAGGAAAGATTACATTAGAGATTTAAATTATTATTGTGTTTTGTTGTTTTGTTCAATTAGAATCTATTAATAATTAATATGTTTAATTGACAATAATAACAGATATTCTAAAATATCATTTTACAATGATGTCCTTAGGATGATTACTTGTATTATTAATTAATCTATTGGGTTGGTTGTAAGAACATATGTCTTAATTACATTTTACCAAAATACCCTTTAGATGATTACTGGGTATAAATAATTAATGTATTTGGTTAATAAAATAAATGATCAATTAACAAAATTCTTTTTCTTATATTTTAGCCAATTATTTTATTGTTAAGTCATTGTCAGGAGCAAAGAGACGAAGACCTGAGGTTGTTGCGGCGAAGATGGTCGACCAATGGCAGAGGGAAGAGGGAGAAGTTAGACTAACGAACGCAAACAAAACAGAAAATGAAAAATACAAGGGAAAGATGGTGAGGGACTTACTGGAAATGGCGAATGGAGTGTTGTCCGAATCAAACAGAGGGGACGAAGACACAAGGCGCTGCGACAAAGATGGTCAACCAACGGCAAAGGCAAGAGCGAGATCTTAGACTAACGAACACAAAACAAACCCAAAATGAAAAATACAATAGAAAGAGGACATTTGACTTATCAAAAAATAGCGATCGGAGTGATGAAGTTGCGAATAAGATTAAGAAGAAGAAGACTAGTGGTGGCAATGGAGGTTTAAGGCAGAGTCTCAATCGAAATGTGTATTACGGCTGAGAATTTTTTCCTTTTTATATTGTAGTTTTAGTGAAATAAAAAGGCATATTAGTCACAATATGCAAATATGTGAGGATAATATGGGCACACCAATATTTCGTGGTATTTATGAAAATATTGATAATAAGCACGGCAATTTTGTCTGAAAAATTATAAAACCGAGGATAAATCCGTCTTCTTGTGTAAATTGGGTGTTTTGTAATTATTAACAAAGCCAAAGATATTTTTGTCCACATTGTCCACTGTTTTGGAGCAAAATTGAATATAAATTTAAATTACCGAAGTAATATTTTAATAACACTCTTCCTCTAGGTAATATTATTCCCAATGATGTACTCCCAATTTGACACTGTTTGACTTTTTTTTTTACGGAATGTTTTTTAACAAAACAACCAAATATGATTGTCAAACCAATTTAAAATATACTACCCTGTTATATAATATCAACCCGATTCAAACTGCCCCAAAGATGTAAATTCGGCCGGGTGAATAAACCCATCACTGCGGTAAGTCATACTGGCCTACTGGACCTATTGGATCTAACATGTTGAACAAGACTGCACAACACACCACTGAATTGGGCTTATAACAAAGCCCCAACCTGTATTAAATTCTGGCTGATGTTGTTTCAATTAAACAAAGTGATTTTTAGCCTGTCTAATTGACACGACCCCCTATGGCTAAGTATATCTATTTTATAATTTAAAAAAAAAAAAAATTTCTTTAAACTCTATTTAATACTGAAAATAACCCTTAATTAGGTTTATTTTTCCCAAATCAAACTTAGTTAGGTTTTATCTTTACACCTTTTTTCCCCCGATTTCTTAAGTTCAACTTAATTTCTCTTATTTAGATTCATATTTATCCCGTTATGTAATTACTTTTTCCATGGTTTTAGTATTATATTTTTATCAAATAAACAAATATTTAAAATAAAAATAAAAGGTTTCAATGATTATGAAATTTAAGATTAGGTTATAAAAATTTAGTGTTAGGGTTGATGTAAGATTTACTGTTAAAAATTAAAACTAAAATATAAATAGAATATAAGTGTAATTAGAAATTATAATGTTATTTCCAGTAATTTAAATTAAGGATAAATTTGTCAAAACAAAAAATAAATTTAAAAGTGAGAGATGAAGATCAATTGTACAGAGTCTAAAAATCACCTCCTTTTAAATTGGTTATTGCTAATCCGTAATCATATAGCACACAAAGATTGTTTTCACTTCTCGAGCTTAGTTTGAGATTGTTTAGCTTCTTCTTTGATCACTTTTAAGTATTAACCTAACTTTATAAATAATCAATTTTTGATAAAAGTTTTTAGGTGTTTGTTTTGTTAAATTTTAAAATCGTTTTTACTTTTGAAAAACTATAGATGTCAAATGTAAAATGAGCAAAATATGTTTATTTTTTAAATAAATTTTTTTCATCATGAAAATATATTAAAATTTTTTGTATATACATAAATTAAAATTTAAAGAGTAATACTAGCCTTACTCACCTTTGTAAATATAAAGTATAATACGAGTATTATATGTTATTTTAATAAAATTGAGAAAGAGAAGTGAATAGGAAAAGTAAATAAGGCTAACATTTCTCAAATTTAAAAGCATTGTGCATCTGATCGGAGAGTCGGTGGACGTCATCTTCGGAGAGTCTAGCGACACCTCCAGCTTTAGCTCGAGCAGTGAATACGTGTTTCACCAATTAAAATAACTTCTTGTGAATCTTGTCATATTGTTGAGATTCATCGTACCATTATTATTAGTTTATAGTTTATTACCATAACGACTTCTTTTATAAAAACAAAAAAAAATAAAAAAAGGTTGCATAACATTGTGGATGAACAGAAAGAAGAGTACAAGACGTGAAATTGCAAAAAAGACCCGCAGAGCAAAACGAAGTACATTGGATCTTGGAAGTTGAAAGTCATAAAGTAAAGGGTGTGGTATAATGGGGTATGGCCGTATGGCCCATGCCACTCAAAATAAATACACAGGACTAGACTGCGATGGATTCTACAGTCTCATCTAAATCCCAATAAATGACATTTGCCTNTTTTTTTATTTTTAATTTTAGAAATAGTTTTTAAATATTAATTGAAGCTATTTCCGCAAATCATTTAAGCAATAATTGAGCAATTAAAACTCCATAATATTTGATTATACTAACTTTTCAGCTGTGCATAATATGTTATGGTGAAATCCACTTTTATAAGTTGAACCAAACTCATCTAACTCATTTAAAGGCAATTTTAAAACCTTCAATATGGGATAAAAATTGAGGTTATGGTTTGGGAAAAATAGATATATATAGGATAATATTGTAATTAAATATATAGTATAAGGGTAAATTAGTAAAATTAATACTAAAATTTTCGGGTCGGGCCTAAAGATGTACCCATGCCCGGCCCGTACCCAAGGTCGGGCCTTAAAATCAAGCCCAGGCCCAGGCCCAAGCCCGCCAACCTCGGGTAAAGCCCGCCCCTTTCGGGCCGGGCTGGGCCGGGTACCCGAAAATGTCAGGCCCATTGCCATCTCTACTGACAAAGCGGGCAAACTTGATGAGTACGAGACGAGTCCAACGTGTATAGCTCAAAATAGATCTGTTTTAAATAAGTCCAAGGCTCCGTTTGGTTGCCAATTGGGAATACTTCTTTTAGTATTCCCAAAAAAGTTAAACAGTAAAATACCCAAAAACTTTGATTTTTAGAAATACTACTCCCAATATTATTCAACTTTTTTTAAACCCCTTAAATTTGATAATTTAATTAAATACCCCTAATTTTTTTTTAAAAATTACTAAAACACCCTAGTAATTCATATTTACCAGATTCCGGCCACCACTGCCGGAAAATAGCCGGAATCTGTTAGGATGGCGCACTACTGGCTGAATCTGACCGGTAGTAAAGGCCAGATCTAAGGCCAAAGATCTGGCCGTTGACGGCCAGATCTTTGGCCGTAACGGTTTATAACGACGGCCAACAAACGGTCGTCGTTGACCATCAACGATGACCGTTTGTTGGTCGTCGTTGACGAGAAAATACGGCCAGATCTGGCCGTAGATCTGGCCTTTGCCGGCCAAATCCACTGTGGATCTGGCCGGCAAAGGCCATATCGGCGCACGACCGGCAAGATCCAGCCGGTCATGCGCCAATACGGTGAACCCACCCTCCGGCGATGGTGGCCGGCTGTCCGTATTTGACATTAGGTTGGGGGTGTTTTTGTTAACTTTTAAGATTTTATTATAGGGGGTGTTTTGTAAATAAACAAATATAGGGGGTATTTTATTAATTTATAAATCCTACATCGTAATACCCGCCCAATTCAACTTTTTTTTAACTTTTTTCAGAAAACTTTTCCCAAAAACACCCAATTGTGAACCAAACGAAGCCCAAGATTTTGGACCCGTATCCTACCTTATGCAGGTACAGGTGGACCCGCAGATACCCATATTATTCACTCTAGTTTTCAATTTTTACAATTACACCCCATAATTTGTAGTTTTTATTTTTTACAGTTACACCCCCACAATTTAACTCAACCTGTTTCTTACAGAAATTAATAGATGCTTCACTCTTACTTAAAGTTATCTCATTACTCATTAGTTTATCAAATAACCAAGGTAATAACAATATCTTTATCAAAAATTTATATTACAATAAAAATTTTCTCATAACTCAATCTTACAAACTTTTTCTAATAACCTCGACATGACAACTCGCAATTGGGTAGATAGGACCCATAACAAGATGACTAATTACAAATCATCTCGGGGTTGTGAGAGAAAGTTTGTGAGATTAGATTATAAGTCTCAATCAAATATGGCAAAGTCCATTTAAGGAATGGTGAATGGGGAATACCTTAAGACGAGGCAACTGTTTGTTTTATAATTTCTCTTTTCTCTGGAGCACAAGCTGCCCATATGCATCTCAGTCCAATCTCCATCATCAATTTAACTGGTTTTTTAAACATAAACAGAAGGGTTGATATTCATAACAGCAGCAGTTTCACTCAACTTTCATAAAATAGACTATTACACTAGCCTGATAGAAAAGTAAAGATAATAAAGAATCGAGGATTGCATGTTACTTGTTCCTGCATTTTTATACATATATCTGACTTCTTGGATTTAAGCAAAACTTAGACATATGTGCTGAAAGGCATTTGCACATGATACTAAATGATAATTATCTTCTCATGACCATCAATTAATTGGGTTTTTTTTTTTTTTCTTAAACCGGGGTTTTCGGACTAGCTTACGTACACCTCAAATAATCCTTGAGGCCCATTAAACAGCCTACAAACACAATATTTCAGATAAGCCACAAATATGGTAGGTGCTTAAGATGGTTTAAACCCAATAGAATAAACCTTCTTAACCACCAAGTCAACCCCTTAAAGTTAAAACCATAATTTGTTAGGCCAATAATCAATGTAAAAACCAAAATTATTATTCCAGCATCAAATAAAAACAAATTACCTCAAACAAACCATTAGGTAACGTTTCTTCTAAGATTGAATAAGGTCCAATTGATCTGGATATTCGCTCTAACTTTAAAGCTACAGTGCATTAGTTTTTTCAAATTATATAAGTTATGCAAAAAATCCCAATTAAAAACCATCCAAGTCGAATTACCCATCAATGCAACATCCAAATCCAATTAACAAATTATCATACAGATACAAACCACAATTAGACAATTGCAAGTTTCTTCACAAAGATAACCAAATCTAAGATCAAAACAATAAACAAATTAGATCTAACAATCCAATAAAAATCCGATCCAATTAAATGAGATCGCATCTGAAAACACTTCATAGAAGATTCAAAATTGAAATTTTAAAACCAACCAATAACACTTTCATAAATGAAAATTAAAATAAAAAATCCAGATCATGAATACTTGTTACGAACTGAGGCCAAATTTTGGATCCAAGTGCATAAATTTTTAAATGGAATTAGCGATAGCTTGAATTCATAATGATGATGCTTGATTTTGATACCAACGACCTCACACGTGCAAAATGCTAAACGGATCATAAAGTTACGCGTGATTAATTTAAGAGTTAGGATAAGGTTACAGTAGTATGCAAACACTTAATAATAAATGAGACAATGAGAATTTTATAGTTGTTTGAATGCTTAAAGCGATTCCTACATCCACTGTTTTCTTTTTATATAAGCATTCTTGGTTACAAGCCAAGTTACAAGAGGTTGCAAACAGCGAATAGAACTACAAATGCTTGGTATTCAGAGAGAGTATTAAGCCAATCTCTTTCTCGTGGGCTGTCTTTGTTATTTGTTTTTATGAAAATCAGAGATCCCGATTTTATGAAGAGGAGTCCTCTATTTATAGCCGTTGAGTTCAAGGTAATGATTGTAAGTCTGCAAGTGGGTAGGTGTTGTGCAAGTCCTTCCTTACGTCGCATTGGGTGATAACTTAGGAATATCCTTAAATTATATGAGGCTTGGACAGGTGTGCGGACCCCATTCATTCACAGACAAAACTTGAGCTTGCTGAGTTAGTGACAGCCGTATTCTCCCTATCTTGGGGCAACACGGCAGATCTTGGACGAGGCAAAGCCTTTTTGAACTCTGATTGGTGCTTGCTGATATAAGCTTACGTCAACCCTAATTTTTTAGGCATAATAGAAGCTCCCCAGTTCTTGAGATTCAAGGAATTGGATTTCAAGAACTTCATGATTATGCCGAGACTTGACTTGTCTCAAAAAATGCTTGCTCGAGTTGAGAGCTGAGTGTAGTCATATCGTTGTAGACGACCTGAAGTTGTCTGTTCAATTTGACCTCTGAAGTACTATCTTGATTGGACTAGTGAATTGAATGTAGGTCATGAGCTATGTCTTGGGAGTAACACAAGTGACATGAATGATCATTTGTTGAGATCTACCAACATAAGCTTGATCTTGTCTTGAGTCATCGGGATATGTTTTGAACTCTAACTGTCATTCACGACCTGAAAACACTAAGAATATTTTGTTGTTGAAAAATCTAAATCATCTTGTTTGGTGTTCGAGTTCGACATCTTGAATAAATGTCTTTTTTGAACGACCTCTTTAGATGTTATTTGTTGCGTTTGACAGCTGGCGCAATCAATAAAGTAAACTTTATCTGACAGAGATATCTCTGCGCTCAGTAAGTGTCAACCATGAGCATTAAATGCAAGCTCTCTTTTAGTGCATTAAATGCAGATGAAGATGCATTTAATGTGGAGGAGATAATTAAGCCAACAATTGGCATTTTCAATAAAGAAAAGCGTCGGTTGGCTTTCATGAAGCGTGAGGGTTACTCTTTTTGTGGATTGATGATATGTGGTTGCAATCTACAGTTGAGAGCACATTCTTGTCCAAACGTCACTTATAAAAGGAGATGTAGCGTCGTTTCCACCCTATAAAACTCTAACTTTGCCCTAAGTTTTTAGAAAACTCGAATTCTTTAGAGAGAAAACATCGTTTTCCTAATCCAAAAAAATTTGTTCTTCCTCCACCAGTTCTTGCGAACCCGATGGTACGACAGAGCACCCATTCCAAGCAATATGAGGTAAAGAAATTTCTTCCGTTTTTCTCTTTTTTCCACTCTTGCAAAAACTTCTTTTTTACAGTCATGGTGGTCAAGGGTATCTGGTAGGCTTAGACAGGGAGCATTTCTGGGTAGTGTTCGAAAGAGACACTTGAAGGTTCAAAACTTAGGGTATAGAGTCCTAGATGATTGCTTTAAGAGTTTTTAGGGTTTTCAAAAGTTTGACGACTATGGCAGAAAAACCAAGGTTCTTTTACTCCTCCAAGTCATCATATGAGGTAGATTATTCACGGTTTGAGTCTCCTCTAAACATCGTACCTTTACAGACTCTAAGGGGAACAACGATTCTTGAGATTAAAACAGCTGGTGATGGGAGCTCATATCCACCGGGCACCTCGACAGGTCCCGAAAATGTGATACGATCCACCGTCACTATGAACGAAATCCAAAGTGCATTAGAGCAATATGCGATCGACATGGATGTGTACCAAAAGAGGTCGTACACTACCCAATAGCCTCTCGAGGGAATGGCTGCGATCTTAGAAGCCATCTTCAAATGCGGAGTGAGATTACCTCTCCACCCCTACATTAGGTCGATCCTCAACCACTTCTAAGTCACACCATTCCAGCTGACACCGAATGCATATGTGATAGCTATTGCTATGTATATATCGTTCAGCAAGCACAAACTCGGGGAGCCAACGGTGTTGAAGCTTGCTTGCGCCTACATCTTAAAGAAGAGTAAAGATAAGGACTCGTACTACCTCTTCAAACGATCAAGGGAGGAATATTTGGTTACCCCAGCAATGTGGGGGCTTACGAGACTAAATATTTTTTCTTTAAGTACGACGGTGTCTGTAAATTTCGGGAACCAAGTAGGTTTTCCTTTCAATTTTTAGGTCGTTCATCCTTTAAACTTAGATCTTTTTCAAATAATAAGCTAACAAACTCTTTTCTTCAAGACATAAAGCTGCTCGTGATGTTCTCCTCCCCCCCCCCCCCCCCCCCAAAAAAAAAGCATACTTAGACGATTTAGCTCGTAAGTTTTTCTTAAATAGAAAAAACTCAAGTCTTTTACAAAGTTAGACTCTTTTTGCTAATGTGTTCGTATGCCATGCAGCAGCCATGCAATTGAAGACATTGAAGAAGTCCGAGGGAATCACTTTCCCAAGGTTGAATCCAGATGCACCAGTTGGACTGACCTCCAACAATGTCCTTATAACAAGGATTCAAGCTAATGCCAAAAGGCAACCAACTATAAAGTGACATGAAGAAGCTCCCCAGCCTACCACTGCTCACCCAATGAAGAAGATCATGGCCTCAAGGCAGAGGAAGATACTAACAGCCAAAGCATCTGATTCTAAGTCAAATGACTTCGGAATTTGCAGCCTACCCAACTTCCTATCTCGAAGGTTACCTCAAAGGGTGCCCCGGGGACTTCATAATCAAAGGAAGGTGCGGCCACTCAAGAAGAAGCTAGCCAAGAACAAACCGAAGAGGTCCCCGCCACAGAAGGTTAGGATCAATCCGTGTTGGACCTTCTGGGGCAAATGTCAAACCATCTAAGGCTAGTGGTCTTCACCCTTCTAGAATGCCAACTGACATCGACCTTCGAGATGTATGTAGCCTCCTGACTTTCTGACTTGGTGGCCACTATGCTTTAAATGCAAAGCCAGATAAAACAAACCTTTCTCTTTGTGAACTCTTTTTCGATGGTCGGGTTCCCTATTAAAAAAAAAAAAAAAAAAAAAAACTGACTCTTTACCCCTTTCTTTTGCAATATTTGCTCGCCTTGAACATTGCTCACAACAAGATGAAGATAAAATCCTCTAGAAAACTTCACGAAATGAAGAAGGAGATTACCAAATTGAAGCAAGCCCTCGCGAATTCAAACGAACTTGCAAGCAATGCACAGGTTCAGGCGAGCACAATTCTGGTAGAAAGGGATTTTGCTCGGTGAACAGTAGAATTCCATAAGCAGGAGCTTCAAAAGAAGGACGACCATACCAAAGAGCTCCAGATAACAATAGCAAAGCTCACTAGAGATCTGAATCAAATAGAAAATGAGCTGCAAGAGAACGTAGATAACAACAAGGCGATAAAAAAGACTCGAACTGATTTGTGGGAAAACACAGAAAAGGAAATAAAGGCAAAAGACATAGAGCTCGAGATGGCTCATGAGCTGATCACTTCGCTGACAGAGCATACGAAGCAGCTGAATAGTGAGGTGGAAAGGAAAGCTAGTAATTGGGCGTTGCAAGTCATTCACAGCTTGCAACCGAACAATCCAAACTTAGATATTTCCAACCTCCCTGAAGAGTATCAAATAATGCTTGCATAAATGCAATCTGCTGACGAATAGGAATATCGAGAATCTGCCCAAGAGGAAGATCAACAAGAAACAGAGAACCTTGAAGATCAAGCGATCGACCCTAAGGTCGTAGCAACCGAAGTCAGGGATCCTGAAGTTCAAGATAAATGATCGACCTCTCTTCTGCCTATTCTCAAAGAGCCTTTTTTGTTTCTTCTTGCTTTCGTTTGTAACTCACTGTTCGTCCATGTACATATTTTGATAATATATAAATAGACTTTTTGACCATTTGTGATAGCACTTTATAGCTTAAGTACTTCACAAAACAAATATAACTTTTCTGATCGTAAAACTTGTAAAACATTGTAAATAATAAGATTATTAAAACTTGAGATTGCGACACAAGTAATTCTTGAAGAAGAAATGGGATAATCTTATTCACAATATTTATAGGAACAATTTTCAAGTAAAACAGATCGTGTAAGCTATACAAGAGTTTGGAATTATTGATAATAAAGACAAAAGTGTTCAGCATTCCAAGCTCATGGCACTTCAGAACCATTAAACCTTTTGAGATGATACGTGCCAGGTCGTATCACCTTAGCGACACGATATGGACCTTCCCAGTTAGGCCCCAACACCCCTGCGCTTGGTTCTTTTGTACCAAGAAGGACTTCTTTGAGAACCAAGTCACCAACCTGCAAGTCTCTTTTCCTAACTTTGGAATCGAAGAATATATTTGCCTGCTGCTAGTAGGAAGCTATCCTTAACCGAGCTTTGTTGTGGTGTTCTTCAACTAAGTGTAGACTTGCACACATAAGTGTTTCATTGTCTGATTCATTGTAGAATTTTCTCCAAAGTAAACTAGTTCCTACTTCAACTGGGACCATTGCCTCGCAACCATATGCTAACGAGAAAGGTGTTTCTGAAGTAGAGGCCCTTGAAGTACGATGTTCTATATGCCCATAAAACTTCTAAGAGATCGTCAGCCTAATTGCCTTTTACCGCGCCAAGCTTGGCCTTCAAAGTGTGTTTAATGGTTTTGTTGACAGCTTCAACTTGACTATTAGCTTGCGGTCTTGCTATTGAGGCAAATTTCTTATGAATCCCCAACTCTTTGCAAAACTGCTTGAATTCCTCATTGTTGAACTGTTTTCCATTATCTAAGATAAGTGTATGAGGAATTCCATAATGACACACTATATTCTTAAAGATGAAGTCTTTGAGGTTTTTAGTAGTGATTTGTCTTTGAGCTTTTTAGTAGTGATTTGTCTTTGAGCTTTTTAGTAGTGATCGTGGCCAAAGGTTCTACTTCAATCCACTTAGTGAAATAGTCCACTACGACTATAGCATATTTGATGCCACCATTACTGGTTGCCATGGGACCAATAAGATCAATTCCCCACATAGCGAATGACCAAGGATTAGTCATCATTGTCAATTGGTGGGAAGGAGCTCGCAGGATGTTCACGAATCTCTGGCACTTGTCACACTTCTTCACAAATTTGTATGTGTCTTCATGAAGTAAGGGCCAATAATATCTCTGACAGATAATTTTATTGGCAACAAATAGTGCAACAGTGTTATTACCACAAATCCCCTCATGTATCTCTCTCATGATGTAGTCTACTTCTTCATCTATCACACATAAGAGGAAGGGAGTGCTAAATCCTCGTTTTTATAACTGATCTTTGATGAGAGTGTAACAAGCACCTCTAGTCTGTAGGAGTCTTGCCTCAGTCTTGTTGTTAGGAAAAACCTCTTCTTTGAGATACTGAATTATTGGAGTCATCCAAGACACAAATTCAATTGTAGCCATTGTCTGGTCGGGTAAGTTGATGTTGGAAACTTCAATGCACTTGATCGACATATTATTTGGTGCATCGAAGTCTAACGATGGAGCTATCTTTGCTAAAGCATCCGTGATAGAATTAATATCTCTCGGGAATTGCCTGATCATATAATGCTTGAAGGGCTCGAGTGCAGCCTTGGCTTTCTTCAAGTAATTGATCATATTCTCTTCTTTGGCTTGATATTCTCCTAAAATCTGATTGACTGCCAGTTGAGAGTCGCTATTGATGTCGATTATATCTGACCCTATCTCTCTTGCTAGTCACAAACCAGCAAATAAAACTTCATACTCGGCCTCATTATTGGTGGCTTTGAATCCGAACCTAAAGGGTCTATAAATGCAAGTTCAATCAAGACTAATGAGTAGAAGACCAGCTCCAGCTCTTTTTCTGTTAGAAGACCCATCAACATAGAAACTCAAGGTTGATAAGTTTCGAACAGTTTCTTGGATAACTTCATTAGCTGGCTGTTTGAGTTCCTGATCTGGCTAATAAGAAAACTCTGATATAAAGTCAGCAACAGCCCTTTGATAGTTACTTTTGGTCTATAATGCATATCGAACTGACTCAATTCCATGGCCCATTTGAGCAATTTACCTGACGCCTTTGACTTTTGGAGGACTTGTCTAAGCGGATAGTTTGTCAATACCTAAATAGTATGGGCATGGAAGTAAGGTCGTAACTTTCTGGAAGAGATCACCAAGACATAAGCTAATCGTTCCATCTCTGGATACCTCGACTCGGAATCTAGTACTCATTTGTTTGTGTAATATATTGGCCACTAAATTCTACTCTCTTCCTAAATGAGAGTTGCACTGACCGCATGACGAGCGGCGGACAGGTAGAGAAACAAAATTTCCTTAGGAAGAGGCTTGGATAAAAGAGGTGGTTTCCATGATGCTTTTTTATGCTTTGGAAGGCTTGCTCACACTCTGAAGTCCATTCAAATCTCTTGTTGGCTCTAAGTATATCAAAGAACAACGAACAACGATATGTTACCCTTGATATGAAGTGGCTGAGAGTCGTTATTCTCCCATTCAAGCTCTAAACTTTTTTGTGTTTAGTAGGACTTTTCATATCTAGAAGGGCTCGGATCTTGTCGGGGTTGACCTCAATTCCCCGATGGTTAACCATATACCCTAAGAATTTTCCTGAGGATACTCCAAACAAACACTTAAGGGGGTTAAGTTTCATTCTATCTCTCTGAAGTATATCGAACATTTCTACGAGGTTGGCTATGTGATCTGAAGCGACATGCGACTTGACCAGCATGTCATCGATATAGACCTCTATTGTTTTCCCGATCTGCTCACAAAACATTTGGTTAACTAGACGCTGGTAGGTCGCCTTAGCGGTTTTCAGACTAAAGGGAATAACTCTATAGCAGTATAATCCTCAATCAGTGATAAACAAGGTATGTCATTCATCTGGCGTGAAATTGGAATCCGATTGTATCTCGAATAGGCATCCATGAAGCTCAATAGCTCATGCCTGAAAGTGATATCAATGATCTGATCTATTCTTGGCAAAGAGAAACTGTCCTTTGGGCAGGCTTTATTGAGATATGTGAAATCAACGCAGGTCCGTCACTTACCGTTACGCTTTTTCACCAAAACAGGATTGGCTACCTAACTTGGGTAATGAGCTTCCCGAATGAACCCGATTGAGATGAGCTTATCCATCTCAACCTTAAGAGTCGCATAGCGCTCTAGGTCTATAGCTCTTCTCTTTTGGCGAACTGGCTTGACTTCATTGTCAATGTTGAGTGCATGACATATAACATCCAGGCTAATCCCGACCTTGTCAACATGAGTCCATGCAAAAAAATCTATGTTTTTTTTAAGAAAGCTCATCAAATCAGTTGCGAGCTAAGGGCTAAGATTGTTTCTGATTCTCAGCACACTAGTCGACTCATTCTCATCGATAGAAACCTTAGCCAAAGTTTTAATCGGCCCACTGTGGGAATACTCATAGCTTTGAAATTTTGTAGTAGAGGTCATCCAAGGATGCCATTAAAAACTGATGGACAATCCATTACAAGAAATTATGTCATCTTGGTCACTTCATGGGTCTCTCCCAAGGTGACCGGAAGTGAAATCATTCCTCTGAGAATTAGATGATCCCCAATAAACCCATACAAATGAATGAAGACAGGCTTCAGATCTGTCTTTTCTAACTTCATTTCCTCAAAATCTCACAAAAACAAGATATTCACGGCGCTCCCATTGTCCACCAACATCTTGTGGACTTCACACTTCCTATTTTAGTCGCGACAACTAATACATCCTCATGAGGGTGATGCAGTCGTACCGCGTTTTTTTTCAGAGAAGGTAATCTCCTCTTTTTTGCACACTTTCTAGGTCGCAGTGCCAGATTCAAGACATTTAAGGGCTCATGTCGAGCCTCTCGAGCATATTTTTCTTGTGCATTCCAAGAGTTCCCGGCTATATAAGGTTCCCCAATGATAGTCCTTACCATATAGAGACCCATGCAACCTCAACGCCTATTTCCATCACCCTCTTCTTGATCCTTCTCACTCACGGGAGTTGGACCATCAACATACTCCTTGAAGTGTCTTTTTTGAATGAGGTCTTCAATTGCCTACTTAAGAGTTCGACACTTATCGGTGTGATGCCCATTTTCCCTATGGTAACGACAATATTTCTTGCCATTCCTTTTAGATGCCGGTTTCTTCATGGGCTCAAGCTATCCGAGTAGACTAGCTTCTTCTGATTTATTCAAAATAGCTGAAATCAATGCATTAAATGGAGTGAAGTTATCATGATCGCGATCACGACAAGGAACTTGGGATAGGATTTCTTGGGCTCAAACCGTTGTTTCTTTCCCTTTCTCAGATCGTCATTAGCGCATTTGCGATCAGATCTTCTACTACTCTCTCCCCAGTTTTTTGCCCTCTAACTGAGAGAGTTGGTCGAAGGCCTGGGGTCATGACAATTTAAAGTTGCCATTGAGTTCTCTATCCGCAAATATTTCTCTATTATATTGTAGAAGCGGGGGAGGGGAATACCGTTCTCAAATTGCAGTTTCTTCCACAGGTTGGTTTGTGGGCAAACCCCAACAATTATTAGAGTCTGAACTGAATCCTTAGGTGTATTAGCCACCTTATTTAGTTCCTTGTGAAATCTGTCAATATAGGATTGGAGAGACTCATTCTTCTCCTGCTGTATGTTGCTGAGAGAGCTTAACGGCATTGATAACTTCTTATTAGCCTAGAAGTGTTTAAAAAATAATGAACTCGTCTACTACCATGAGTTGATTGACCCTAGTGGAAGCGATATGAACCAACGCTTGGCGTGGGCAGTCAGAGTCACTGCTAAGCAACGACATTTCGCCAAGTTAGAAACTTGATGAAGCTCCATGAGGGTAATAGCTGCTTGATACTACTACACTCATACAAAAATATGTATAATAAAATACGAGTAAATTAATAAAATAGTTGGACCCAAATTTTTCTTTTATTTAATATACATATTCTTTTACAAAAGTCAGTATCCTTTACAAAAGTTCTCAAAAGTGTGGTGGACAGTGTAACTACTCCTCTTCACTCGCCAACATCCATCCGACTGTGTCCTCATCTAGAACCTGCAAAAACACAAAAAAACAACGGGGTGAGCAAAATAATGCTCAGTAAGTAAATCCTCTACCCGTCTATCCCTGTAACTCTTTCTCTTAATTCTTTCCTTACTCTCTTCTCTTCTCATTTCTGTTCTTTTTCTGTTTCTGTTTCTCATACTCTTTTCTATATACTCTCTAGTATATATCACGGCCTCATCTTACCGGAGGCATGGCTAGGGACTCAACCCACTCTTCGTGACTCTAGGCATTTTCTCTTTATGTTCTCTCTATTTCTCTGTTTCCTATTCTACTCATGCGAATGTCACGGCCTCATCTTACCAGAGGCACGGCCGGGAACTCTCATACTCTACGTGACTTCTACTCATTATGTACCGATCGGATTCGGTTATGCATGGATTTGGAACCCTTGGCCATATGAGTGTACATGTTTTCTCTCTCTCTCTCTCAAATGTCACGACCCCTTCTTACCGGAGGCACGGCTGGAACCTCATGTTCCACTCTTTGTGATGGTCACAGCCTCATCTGACCGGAGGCACGACTGGTGATCACAAAGCACCCATTCTCGTGACTTTATTCAACACTCACGGGTTCCCCTTCGCACAACCTTCTCTATTCTCTTCTTTAGCTCTTAAAGTAGTTTAAGCACAAAAGTCTCTACTCTTAGTGTAGAAATTCTCTACTCTTTCTCAAACTAATACTCAATGCACAATTAATGCATATGGATGGTTCATGCTCATTAATGCACTTAGGAAATGTCAATATGCAATGTTGCAAGAATTAAGGTTCATAACTTATTCTCAAACTTCTCTTAGGCATTTCATCAAACAACTCATGTGCATACAAAAACTCTTCTCTAACTACAATTCTCTTTCTCTTTGTAACCATCCAAAATGGGAAGAAACTCCCTTCTATGGATATAATTCCTATCATAGAAGAACACTCCCCAAATATATCTACTCAATTTCCTCCAACTTCCTCTCAAACTCATCACACATCAACACTTCCCATAAAGGAAATATATCCAATAACACAACATGAATACTCATCTTAACTCAATTTCTCAACAAGTAGACATATATATCTACTCAATTTCTCAACAAGCATCATATATACATACATAAAGAAATCTCTACTCAAGGATTTCTTAAACTTTAGCTTAAGTTGGATTTACTTACTTTGTGATGGTGTGATTCCACTAGCACCTCTCTTTTCCTTTGGTAGATGTCTTTTCTCTACACTTTTAAACAATAACACAATAAGACCTTAACACATTTTATAGGTAAAAATCACATCTAGAACAAGGATCTTTACCTTAGGATGCCTTAGATCACCTCTCTACCCAAAAACTACTCAAAAGCCTTTTGAAATCCTTGAAGGATTGGATGGAAAGTAGAGAGAAAATGGTGAATGAGTATGGCGGTGGAAGAAGAAGAATGAAAGGGTTTCTAAGACTTAACCCCTATTTACTCATCTTTTACACCTTCTTTCCCATTTTACCCTTACTCTTTCTTAGGAATTCCACCTTTGCCCTTTTTAATTCTTTGCAAATGCACCCCCATTTAAACGATTCTTCAGGCAATTTCCTTGCATTTCACTCCCCACTTTTCCTGCTAATTAGGGGTAGAATGGTCATTGTGCTCCAAAGGAAGAATTCTCTAGAAACTTAATAAACATTTTGTCATGCCCTTCGCCGCGGTGAAGAATCTTTCTTTACCCCGGCGAAAACTTACAGAACCTACACCATAGGTTGCAAGACTTCATCGCCGTGGCGAAGCCTCTTCTTCGCCCCGGCGAAGTCTGTAACACAAAAATTCGCCAAGTCTTTACAAATTTCAAGGCAATCACTCAACCAACTCATAATATCAATTCAACCAAGGACCAACCAAACTATAACAACAACAAACCAACTCAAATGAGGACAAAACAATAAGCATTCAAGTAATACAACACAATTAAACTACGTACCTCAAGTGGGGCGTTACAATGAGGTCGTTAAACTCATAGAGATGATCTTGTGGATCAGAATTCTCATTGAATGCTCTCGTGTTGGGCATTCTAAATCTTGACAGGAGAGGAGCAATCAAAATTGTCATAAAAAACGGAAACGCCTCAGCGACCTACCCATGCCTGCTCTGTTGAGCTCTAAGTTAATCTAGAGCTTGCTGTTACTCCTCTATTTGAGGAAGCGGAGTTCTCTGGGGATCAGCTTCCACAATGTAGATACGCTCCCTACGATTGCGATTAAGGAAAGACTGCAAGTTGGAACCTTCCATGCCTTGGTCGGAGCCTTCCATATTCCTTGACACATGTTGGCTAGAGCCTTGTGAAGGCACTGAATGGCTTGGGGAGTTTTACCTACCTCCGTGGTGTTCAAAATCGACCTGCGGATGGTGGGTACTTCCCTCGTGGTGATGGTCAAAACCATCACTCATGCGATGGTAAGAATCTCCCTATCAAGCAATCTTGTGGGGGTGCCCTTGCGATTTGGTGCGGGATGGCTCTAGATGTGACATACTGCCAAGTCTCAAAGCTACAGGTATTCTCCATGGCTCACGACTAGTATTCGTTGGTCCCTTAGAGCCTTTCGGCTAGATTTGGGTAGAGACTGGTCCCAATCGGGCTCGGGTCTGGACCCGATTGGGACTGGTCCCAGGTCCATAAGAAATTTCAGGACTCGGATCGTTCCTATGGGTCTGGAAAATTATTTTTCACCCCCAATTTTTTTATATTTAGGGGGCCAAAAAAATTATGTAAGGGGGTTTATGTAATTTTTAAAGGCCTAGAAAATTTATTTCCACCCTGAGAGATTAGTAAATTTCTAATTAATTTTAAAAAAAAATAATTAATTAATTAATGGTTAATTATAATTAATAAATATTTATAAATATGAGGATTTAAATTTAAACTTTAAAGAGATAATTTAATTAATTAATTTTTAACATAAATGTAATATTCACACAATCATACATTCACACTTCACAAATAAACAATTAGATAAATTTATTTTTATTAATTCATCGTCAACAATATTTACATCATTCAAATCTGTGTTATTGAAGAATTCGAGTAGTTTAGGATCTTCAGGGTGCTACTGTAGTCTTTTTTCTACATGAGTCAAATCTCATAAATACGTTATCACTTCAATCATCTCACTGGTTAAAGAGCATCTTCTGTCTTCAACAATCCGACCACTCGTTAAGAATGCTAACTCGGATGCAATTGTAGAAACCAATACAGATAAAATGTCACGTGCCATTTTGGCTACAATGGGGAATCGACTTTGATGTTGTTTCCACCATTGAAGCACATCCATCTCACGTTTCTCCTTCTTCGTCATGTAGGACGTGTCCATTTGTAGGTAGCGATTCAGCTCATTTGGTCCATGTATGTACGCACTAGAGCTGCTACTTCCGCCGCCATGTTCCATATACGTCCACATGCTTGATTCTTGATAGTTGTCTTCATCAGGGTCTTATTGGTCATCTCTGCTGGACGTTCCAGTTCCATTGTACCTGCTCTAATATAAAGAAAAAAGGCTTTCCAATTTTTGCTTAAAGTTAATCAAATAATACGTATAATCATGTCCTAAATGCTGGCCTATCTCAGTAACTATACAATTAACTACGTGTAATTTAAATCTAGGATCTACAACAAGGCCTAATCCATATAAGAATGGAATATCTAACCAATATTTCTCGTATTTTTTTGCCATCTTTGAAACAATTTCAATTAAAACGTATTTATGTCTATATTTAGCAAAAGTTTTAGAAATTTGCAGTAAAATATCTAACGCTAAATTAGTAGTAGGATAATAAATACCACTTAATATAATGGTGGATTCATAAAAAACTTTAAGAAATAAATAAAAAAGTTCACAAACCGTCCAATCATCATAGCTGACAACTTCCAGCAGATTCTTCCAGTTGATGAAATCTCTAATTTCTGTTGCGTTTGGCAAAGCTTTTTCCAACATCAAGTGGGTGGAGTTCCAACGGATAGACATGTCCATACATAACTCCAAAGGTTGAACTGGTGGATCCTCTTGCTTATAATATTTGACGTACTCTTGCCATCTTTTGTTGCTACTGCCGACAATGAATCCGATAGTCGCGCACATCCTTTCAATCTTCAAATTTATAGCTTCTAAACCTGCATTAACAATCAAATTGATAATGTGGCAAGCACATCTCTGGTGAAAAAATTTGCCTTCACCAAGCGGATCCAATCTCTTTTCAAATAAAGAGATAGTTGCGGTGTTAGCAGTGGCATTATCTAGCGTTAGAGCTATAACTCTACCAGTTAATACATATTCTTGCAAAACTTTAAGTATTGTAAAATGAATGGTATCAGCATTATGTGCAGTACATAATGGTCTAAACCTATCAATTTTTGTTGTAAACCCCAACATGATCTAAGTAATGTATTGTGACAATTAAAAAAAATTTGTTTTTGATCTACAAGCTCATATATCTAAAGTAAGTGCAATAGATATAGTCATAAAATTTTGAAATTCATTTTTAAGTTGAATATTTATTTGGTTATAAAGTTTTAGTATGTCTCTTCTACTTGTACTTCTACTAATAGGGATATATGCTGGACAAAATGTAGTTTTAATAAGTGAATAAAAAAAGGATTTTTAAATAAAGAAAGCGGAGAGTCCATAGCAACTATGTATTTTGCTATTTCCTCCCGTGCTTGAAGTGCATTGTATTGTCATGTTGACAAAGTTGAGGATTGTGGATTAAAATTAAGTTGAGTTTGAATTTGCCTACCTGGTCCGGTTGAAGATGAACCAGATAGCTGCATTATTTGGGGGTGCTTCTTCTCCAAATGTCGTAGCATTGTCGAAGTCCCCTTCTCAGCGCCGATAACGGTTCCATAGAAATTACATACCCCGCACGACTCTTCCCCCTCTCCATTTGCCTTTGCCTGTTTTGATTTGGTGAAGTGTCGTCATACATCGGACACGACCCTCTTTGACGGTCTGGAGGGTTAGGCCGTGGAGTCGCAGCTCGCTTGTGTTTGGTTGCACCTCGTCCTGGCTGAATGTGGTTGTTGTTGTGAATTGCAGCTGCTGCTTCTAGAAAGGGTGAAAATGGATCAACCCTTCCATTTCTTCGGTTGATAGAACGTGGAACTCATTTGGCTATTCCATTATGAATTTATGATAAAATAATAAATAATTAAAATGAAAAAAATTAAATAATAATATGAATAAGAGATGATATTGAAAAAGAGAAAAAATTGAATAATATAAAATATAAATATAAATATAAATTGATTTGAAGAAAATATGAATAAGAATTGGATAGGAGTAGAGAGATTTAGAGAATGAGAGACTGAGAGCTGGTGTGAAAAAAATTGAAAGTGTGAGGATTATTTATAGTGTAGGATTAAAACCTTTCCCCCACAAGCACATGACGGTCATGTGTTGTTTATTTGTATTTTTTATTTTTTTTGTAAAATATCAATTTAACCTTTATATTTTTGTCAATTTGAAAATTATTAGGGGGTTTTTGGATATTTTACAAATGATTGTTTCAAAAAATTTTAAATAGGTTTGGGCCCGGGCCTTAGAGGAGGGCCCGATCAAGGGATCAATCCCTCCTCCCATAGGTCTGGTCTAGTTTGGGACCAGGCCCTCCTAGGACTAGTCCTTTGGGTTGGGTTTTTGGGACCAGTCCCAAAAGCCCAAGCTACTTTCGACCAATGCTCAGCCACTTGATTTCCCTTATCTTTATGCACTATAGTGCTTGTGGTATTAGCTTGTGCTCGTTTCCACGATTTAGCACAACCTACAGGCATTTTTGGAGGTGGTACCGTCTTGTCAAGGTTTGGCAGCACGACTTGATCCAAACAATCTAGCCTTTGGCTCATCGTTTGAAAGGTGTTGTTGAACCTTTCCAGGTAATCCATTATAGTCGGATTTAGCAAAGAAGTTGAGGGGTTGCCTATCGTAGTACTTTGAGGAGGCGAAGTTACTTCGGGAGGAGTAATCTCCTAAACGCGATAGGTCTCCTTGTTGTTGGTGCTAACATGCTTGGTTTCAAGACCTCGAGCCATGAGTTTGCTGGTAGAACTGATAGATCAATTGAAGTTACCAGATGAAGAGCTGATATGAAATCTCCCCTTCCTTCTGACGCCAAACTGTTGATACTTGATTTTGACACTAACGACCTCGCATGTGCAAAATGCTAAGCGGATCTTAGAAGTTACGTGTGATTAATTTGAGAGTTAGGATAAGGTTACAGTAGTATGCAAAGACTTAATAATAAATGAGACAATGAGAATTTTATAATGGTTCGGATGCTTAAAGCGATTCCAACATCCACTGTTTTCTTTTTATATAAGTGTTCTTGGTTACAGCCAAGTTACAAGAGATCATGAACAGTGAACAGAATTGTAAGTAATTGATCTACCATACACAGTAGAAAACAAAAATTCAATCGGTAAATCAATTACCTTTCTTTGCCAAGATCCGAGTATAGATTATACCATTTACATGTTTATAAACAAAATCTTTAGAAAGTAAATCCATGCAAAGATTAGAATACTTACGTACGTTTGGAGGCTCCTTCGAATATCTCTGATTTCAGACACGAACACTGTTGATGGTTACTGTTCACGTGATTTTTCGCCAATCGATCCAAAGTAGGATCTCACTCACGGAAGTCCACCGAAGATAATCCGCAGAACCCTTGATTATTTTGCTAGAACAATCAAGGGCTTCAAGAATCAAGAAAGAAGAACACGAAAAATTTTCTTCTTGAGAGAGAGACAGAGATAGGGTCGTTAGGGTTTTAATTGAATGAATAATTCTAATGTTTTAATTTTAAGTTGCACTTATATAGTGCAACAATTAAAACTCTATTCCACTTAGGAATAGTCATGGGCTCCAACCCTAGTTCACCCTTGCAACCAAACACACACTTTATGGTATTTTAATTAATTAATTATTATTATAATTAAAATCAATTAATAAATAATAATATATTAACATTTAATTAATAATAATAATTCATTTAAATATATACAGAGATATATATATTTAAATATAATTTCACTAATTTAATTTTAATATTAAAATTAAATACATGTAACAACCTCGGCAAATTTAATTGCACTGTGAGATTACCAAAATACATTTTTGTCTTGAAAGACGAAAATACCATTCTCACAAATTGATTCTTAAATTATCTTCTAAGTGTGTGACCCGTAGGCTCTTTATCATATCGGCAGTGAGTAGTATCGCGATTAACACCAATTAATCGTCTTACTACACACAGACGAAGATTGGCCCCTAGCAAGGCATCATGGCCACCCGATAGATTTAGATTTAGTGAAATCGCAGCTTGTCAACAATATGGTTACCGTGCAATCAAATCCTTTCATCAACTATTATCTCGTCGAGACTGAGGTACATACATAGTGTCAACCTCAGATAACCTCGACATGTTTGTATTCAGTTGCTGGACCAATGACAGGAATATTAAATTGGATTGAACATCAACTTAATCCCACTGTGGCCACATAATTAGTGTCATTGCCATTTACTGAATTACCCAATGAGATAACTTCTCCCGTACCCAGAAGTGATGAATCCTTTGTCGATCCACTATAGTTTCGATACACTTCTCAATGTATCCAATCACTACTGTATTGATAGCTCTGAATAGAACTACGTTGGGCTAGTGTCAAACTACACCAATTGGTGCACAAGGCGCTCCGGTGATCTCAAGTCTAAGGATCACATGCACCACCATCCGTTAGAGGATTTATTCCATAGACACTAGGGTTACCATTCATATGGAATCCTCTGGGGGTCTGTCCAATGAACTTGCCTCTAGCGAGCACCCATGCGTTGAACCAAGTTGTCGACAAACAGCCTTGACAAGTGAGATCAGTCACTGCCTTTCGACAGAGTCGTTCAACACTATGATAGTCTTATCGTATTATCTGTGTCCTTGGTCAGAATAATACTGGGCTACGAACATTTTTGGAATGGCTACCATATGTGATCATAGGGTTTTCACTATCAAGATTTGAAACACTTGATACCCTTGTCACGGTTCTACCATCCTAAGGGCATATATCAATACATATAATATGATTTATGTGCTATAGTAGAATATACCTTTTATTGATAAATAAACATTTATTACAGAGTCAATTTTACAATAATTGATTGGCTCTAGGGCATCTACTATAACAAGAATTACAAATGCTTGGTATTCAGAGAGAATATTAAGCCAATCTCTTTCCCGTGGGTTGTCGTTGCTATTTGTTTTTATGAAAATCAAAGCTCCCGATTTTATGAGGTGGAGTCCTCTATTTATAGCCACTAAGTTCAAGGTAATGATTACAAGTTTGCAAGTGGGTAAGTGTTGTGCAAGTCCTTCCTTGTGTTGTATTGGCTGATAACTTATGAAATATCCTTAAATTATATGTGGCTTGGACAGGTGTGCGGATCTCATTCATTCACAAACAAAACTTGAGCCTACTGAGTTGGTGACAGCCGTATTCTCCCTATCTTGGGGCGACATGATAGATCTTGGACAACGCAAAGTCTTTATGAACTCTGATTGGTGCTTACTAATATAAGCTTACGTCAGCCTTGATTTTTTAGGCATAACACATAGCAATATAAAACGAGATATGTACTATTGACAGAATGAAGCTTAAAAGTTAAGTGTAGAGTTGAAGAGGCCGTTAGAGTTGATAGAGTGACAGCAGCTTTTGTGACGTGAGAAGAAGATGAGACTGTAGATGCGGCGGATTTGTAAAAATTGTAATTCTAATCTTTTGGAATTAGGTTATAATTTTATTTTTTTGTGGGTATACTTGAGACATTTGGGGAAAAAAAAAAAAAAAAAAAGCCTGGTCAGATACGGGTAAATGAAAACGGTCCTAAATGTGTGGTCTGTACCCAATTTTATACGAGTATCTGCAGGTATACACCCATTTTGCCAAGACTAAATCAATCTCTTAAGATTAAATAAAATAAATCAAATAGAAGAAATTTATTAATTAAGATCAATGAGGAGAGGTATTAGATAATTCTCTAAATGTGGAGGAAGTCCGGTTAATTTTTCACCTTGGGTGTGAGTGTCTAAAACTGAAATTAAGGGAGGTGTGGGATAATAGCCCTAATTTTAATGATGTTATTATTTACAGGATTTCGAAATTTTTTAATTTAATTTAAATCTCATATTAAGGATAATATTACCATAAAAATTATTTGCCATTGAAAAAAATAAATGAACTCTCCAAGCATTCGGTTCATGGTGGGGTGGAGGGCCGAAGGCGATTGAGTTAACTGGGCCGTTAGATCTAAATTTGGTACAACACTTGATTCTCAAATGACATAGAAAACTGATATCTAAAACATTCTACAATCATTGAAAGATTGACTTCATTAATTTAATAATGATTCTAAAATAATACTATAATATAAAGTATTTTTAATTAATTCCAACACAGTTCCCATGACGTAAAATCAACATGTTAGTTAAGTAATTGAACCGGGTTTAATTAATGTGAAAGCATATGGAAAAAGTCTAGAAAACCCATATATATATATATATATTATATTGAAGGCCTATTTCTCATCACTCTTTTAGCGACTCTCCGTCTCTTTAGCTTTCTAGTGTTGGAAAAAGAAAAAAAAATGTTCACAAATCAGAAGTAAGACTTTCTTTTTCCCCTTTTCATCTTGAGCATTTGCGGTAGAATTTGGCCGCCTCACAAAACGCCCCTGTCACATTTAAAATTTTTAACAGATTAGTATTCATTCTAATAATTGAATTCACATTTTTATTGAATCATCAATATGCTTTGTGAAACTATATATTATAATGGAATTGATGATATCCATTTATAATAATAATGTGCTGTCCAATTATCCTACTTTATCAACTTGCAAGCAAAATTTTAGAATATTATCATTTTATAGCTAAATAATTAAAAATTTTGTACTTACAGAAGCAAATCATGTTTAGAATTTTTACTAATAAAATAAGTTTTTAAAACATTTATAATATTAAAAATGAGCAAACTAGGTTATCAAAGTTTTAAGGGTTAATTTGACTATGAATTTTGATTAAATAACATAAATCCTTTTAAAGTTTCTAAAATAATAAAAATATTTTTATATTAGTGAACAGAGAACAGTAAGAATTACACTATTTAGAATTAATGAATATTTACGTAATTGTGCTCTGATCATTTATTTTAACACCTATAGTCGAGAGATTTTGTTTATTTCATCAACTCTAAGGAGAATCTTTATTATTTTATCAAACTATACTTTCAATATATATTTTAAAATTTCATGTTAATTAGTAATAAGGGGATTGTTATGTTGCTACTGTAACGTAGTCAATAATACGGGTGAAAAATGTGATTTACCAATATCCAGATGCGATGATCTAATCTTCCCATTACCTGTGAATTTTGTATGTCACCAAACTACCAAGAAAAAAGCCATGTGTATAATTCCCACCAACAACTGATCACAACTCGCTACGTGTCTCGTCAAATTTTTATCACAAACAATCAACGTGCACAAGCAAGCAGCTTGATGAGCATGCAATTATTATTATACCTTCATTCTGGGCCTCGATCAGCGTTGACTTTTCTGACTTGGTACCTGATCTTCTTAGAGAAAAGACGTGTACGCCGCTTTTCTTGTAGCGCAACACGCTAGCCTCCCTCACACCGCTATCAGAGAATAAATCAATCTGTGCCAGCCTGGCCTGCCCCAAAATGGCAAAATTAGAAGAATGGAAATGATTCAGTAGCCTGCACCACATTGTAATTAAAGTACTATCATCTCACAAAATCAAAGAAATTCTCTGTCATTTTCCTACATTATGATAAATCTTTATCACGACATATGTGATTAAAAAAAAAACACATATTTTATAATACTACGACAACGTTTGGCTGCAAAAGGCAAAGAAGAAAAACAAGTTTCGGGTCATAAAAGAATATTTTAAGTAAAATGAACCGTTTAATTAGAGAATAATACTTTGGGTACTAACAGATGGGTACTAATCTGTGTACTAACTAAAGCATAGTACGGGTACTATACGCATAGTACGGGTACTATACTTTAGTTAGTACACAGATTAGTATCCATCCGTTAGTACCCATAGCAACACTCTTAATTAGAGGGGTATGTAGACTTGGGAAAACAAAGCAAAGCAAAAGTTGTAGAATAAAGTAATAGCTCAAAGGGTCCCCCATAAACAACAAAATAAAAGCTGAAAAGGTCAGCTCATACAGACATTTTCAAACTTTAAGAAAATAAAAAATATATATTCAGATTATTAAAAAAAAAGAAAAAAGTCAAAATTTATTTCACTTTTTCTCGTGACTATTGTGCATAAAGTGCACTTACTTTCATTGTGCCGTAATGAAGAAGAATAAATAGATAGGCTGGTAAAGTTGGATTTATAATCCAAAAATTAAAATAAAAAAGATATATAAATAAAAGGACTTAAAACTAATTATTTGTAAATGTTAAAAGTTTTAACAATGTTTAAAATTGCCGGCGGGAGATGAGAAACATACAGAGACATCATTTCCTTGAACATCGGAGCCCAAAGTTTCATCTAAAAACGGTGAACCACGGTCAGCCCAAGCGGTCACTACGTCGTCGTACTTCAATTTCAATAGTAATTCAGCTGAATTGGATTTCGGAATTGAATTCTCTTGAGGTGAATTCGATTTCAATTCCAAACTCTTGTACTCAACTGTAACTTTTTCACTCTCCTTTTCAGCCCTCTTCTTTTTCTTTTTCTCATTTGAAACCTTTTTGTTACTGTTACTGTTCTGGTGGTGGTTGTTGAATTTTGGAGAGATTTGAACAACATCAACTGTTGGAAAACTCCACCAATTTCCTTCATCAACATGTCTCAATGCGTTTACTCCTCTTCTCATTCCCATTCCGATTCCGAATTGCAGTTTCCCGCCAAATCCAAGCCCCATTGGATTAGCATACCAAGAATTGTTGATTTGATAATTATGCGAAGCAACATTAACATTAGAATCATCGTTGTTGACTCTCAAATTCCCCATAATGCTATCGATTCCCTCCTCGATTTCTTCATCAAGAATCGACTCGGCATCGAAATCTTCATGGAATTCACTGGATAACTCCATGGAATTGGAATTGGAATTCCCTTGGAAATCAACTTCACCATTACCATTACTCTGGCAAGGCTTGTCACAAGAACTTGAGACTTTTCGCTCAAATGGGAATCTGGGTTTATCTTGAATTGGTTGATGGAGCATAAAACCCGAGTGGTCAAAAACGCGAAAAGGCAACAACAATTCTGAGGATTCATTTAAGAAAGATTCGTGAAGGTTGGTGAATTTACTTGGATTCGTCAAGTGTTTTCTAGAGAAAATGTTGGGATAGGCCGTGGAGAGGAGGGCGGCGGCTTCGTTGTAAGTTTGTTTGGGGCGTTTTCGAGCGGTTCTTGGCTTTCTAGTGGAGATTGCTAGAGGGGAGTTGCTTGATTCTGAGAGGGTTGAAGATGGTGAAGAAGTGTGTGAAGTTCTTGTTGAAGAAGATGGAGATTTTATGATGTCTAAGTCTAAAGCATAAGTTCTTCCGCCTCCACTTAAACATGAAGTCATTTTTGTAGATAGTACTAAAGGAATTTTATGTCAATTTAAGGTCTATTTCTAGATTTTTAAGACCTAAAAAGAGAGATTTTGAAGATATTCCATAAGAGAAACTTCAAGAGAATTGGGTAGTGGGCACTCCAAGAAAAGCTCAAAAAACACTTTCTTTCTTTCTTTTTTTTTTTTTTTTTTTTTTTTTTATGAAGAATTGGCAGAGGAATTCTCTAGAGAGAAAAGAAAATTCAGAGGAAATTAAGGTTTAAGAACCTGAAATTCTGCTTAAATTCAAGGTATGATTATAATCAAAGAGAGAAAAACAGCTACCAAAGCATGAGAAAATTTCAAAAAAAATCCTGTTGAAGAATAAAATAGTAGAAGCAGAGCTTAAAGAAATGATAAGAAATAGCACATACCCAACTCCAAGAAAGCTCAAAATTCAGTTTTTGCTTTGAATTGGCAAGAAAAGAAAGAGTCTCATGGAAAGAGTTACAAAACCCTGAACCCTAAAAAGAGAACACCAACAAAAATATAAAAAAGAAGAAAAAGCCAAAAAAAAAACCTCAACTTAATAAATAGAAACAAGAACACTCTAGTAAACTATATTAAAAAACCCTGTAGAAGCAAAAGAAAACACCAAAATTTCAAGAGAATTGCAAAATCCAAGAAGAAGCAAGTTAACGTTTAAAGGTAAAGGAATGAAAATTATCCAAGAAAGGAAAGTTATCCAGTAAGAAAATCAAAGAGAGTTGAGCATATTTATTTGTGTAAACACAGAACAGAACAGAGCAGAGCAGAAGAAGTAGGTCACGAGAGTGAGGGAGATAAAAGGGAAAGACCCGTTAAGAGTTTAGTGTAGACATAGGGGTGAAGAGAAGTGAGTGGTAGTTGCAGTTGCAGAGAAGAGATGAGAACAGAGGAAGAGACAAGGCTAATTTTCTGCAGTTTGGGTTGTGGACCACTGTCATATATTTGCCTTCTTCCTCTTTCTCTTGTGTCTTCTCTTTGCAACTACTAGTAACTAGATCAATTATTTTATCTTACCCATTTACTATATTGCCCCTCTTATTAACAAGATTTTAAAATCAAATACAACAAATTAAAGAATGAAATATATAAATAATATGTATATATATGAAAATTCTCTGATACAAAAGTTATAAAGTTCTTAATGTGTGGAACAAAAAAGAGTGCCCAATCATTTACTTTCGATTATAAGGTTTGTGAAGTGAGCGATTAGACGCTCACCTTTGATCTATGCATTTAAAATTTTAGAATTGTTGTTTCTATTTGTTTTCTTAAATCTTAAAGAGATAAATAAATAATATAAAAAAAAATTCAAAAACATTAACATAATCTTTTTAATGAACAATAAAACATACCTTAACTTTTATATATATACAATCATTCTCCAATATTTATCTTTCTAAGATTTAAGAAAACAAATAGAAATAGCAAAATTGAATAATTTTAGATGGATTGAATAATGGGTACTATTAGTATTAAAGTATAATTGGATATATTTTGAATAAAAATCATAAAACATAACTTATCCATTGATTATGAAAGAAAGTGAAACAAAAACGTAGCAAAATTTTATGTCTATATAATTAACCATATTGATAAAGTGCTGAGATTTGTCATTTTTAGTATACATGCATGAATGTTGCAGTTTCAAAAATGAAATCTTTAAGAATTGAAAAAATATCCTATAATGAGAAAAGAAATTAAATTGAGATCTAAATTTAATTATAAAGCATAAAACATAATTTACATATGTTTAACTGAAGCCTTGCAAATGGCATGATGATATACAAATAACATACAAAGAGAATTTAAATTATAACTTTAATTTATTATTTTAAAACTGTAAAATTATTTAACAATTACCGTTTAAAGGTAAAAATTACAAAATATTATGTTAATACAAAGGCAACGACTCTCTTAACTATTATATACATTTTTATTATATCTTATAAATACTAATATTTAAATGTCAAATTTGTAATTTCAAGTAGGTATAAACGAGGGCATTTTGGTAACACAAAAAAGAGCTGATGGTAATGATGGGTGTCATGGTTGGATAATTCTAAGTATGCTACCCATACCACCTGCAAAAATGAAAGAGATTTTATTAATGGGAAAGGGTTTCTTATCTGATGACATGGCAGAAGGTAATTGGGTAGAATAGATTTTTTAGGGCAGATGTGGCATGTTCTTTATTGGTTGGCGGATTTTCACGAGGAAGAGGAAGGGAGGATTTGGAGGTGGGGTTTTGGATGTGATTAGCTGCAATGGAAATAGTAATGATTTAAACCTTTTTTGGTGTCTTTTGCCCCTTCATTTGTGGCATTTGGAACTCATACGTTGGGCTCATTATGTTCATTGGCTTCTCATTACACTCTCAAAATTTTATCATTTCATCAACCTAAATTTATTCAAAAATATTTATTAAATCCCTTTAAAGATCTTCTTTCTCTATCCATTTTGAATATAATTATGTAAAATAATACAAACTCTTTCCTATCAACTAATTTATTAGAGAATTATGTTTATCTATTGAGTGTTTAAAGACCTTATTATACCGGAATTTTAATGATAATGTATAGTTATAGTCTATTTCGTTTAAATATACTTTTTTATCAACCACTAATTATATATTTGTATTTTTTAGGGTAAAAATCATATCAGTAAAAGATCTTGATCCTTTATTTATCATAAATGAAATAGATGAATGAATAATAATAGTAGGACGAATTTCATCATCCTTTGAGATAATACTAAGTAAAAGATCTTGATCCTTTATTTATGATAAAGGAAATAGATGAATGAATAATAATGGTAGGACGAATTTCATCGTCCTTTGAGATAATACTAAGTTGTAAACGTCCAAAGAAACATATATTACTATTCACTAAATTTACCAAAACTCCTTAAAATTATTACAAAACTCTTTACATATATCATAAACCTTCCTACAAAAATTAGAAACCCTTATACATACATAGGGATTTTGATACTTTAAAAAAATCATCGGAACATATGAGATTTACCCTTAAAAATATCTTCGTTAAAATATTTGATTATATAAATATATATTCTATCGGTTCAAATATTTTATATTATAAATTAGCCTCCCGATGAAATGATTTTATTTATTTTAATATAGGAGAATACAGGGTCTTTAGTGCAAATATTGAAAACATCACTGCCTTTCTTATCTGGAAGTGACGATGTTAGACTTGAAAAAAGAAAATATTTTTATATATAAACTAGAAAAGGGCAAAAAACAAAGAGAGAAAATGTAAGTGTCAGTATTGCGCTTTCTTCGGTTTTGAGAGTTTTAGGACATTTTTCATAATATTTACGGAAATACCAGAAAAAAATCCCCAGATATTTAAAACATATAGATATCAACATCTTTGTTGTCTTCATGATTCTCCCAATTCTTCTTTATTTCTAGTATTAAGGATATTTCCATAATTATGATACATTTAATATTATTTTCTAAAATAATGACTAACGATCCATTGTGAAATAAATAAATACTATATTTAATAAATTGGGTTATAATACTCAAGTGACCTAAATATTAAATGTGAAATGACAAATTTGAAAAAGTTAAAAGAGGTTAAATGTAAGAGTTTGAAATATAAAACTGGAGATGGACGGATCGAATTGTTTTTGGCCACAGGAAAGGTATATCATCTAAATCTAATCATATTGACAACACTGACAACACCTTATCTTTTACAAGAGTTGAGTTGGACATCTCGTAGCCTTTAAAACTACAACTTTCATGATACATGTGTCTCATTCTTTGTTCAACAATTTAGTCTTACTTATCATGATATTAGGTCTTAGATCATTAACATCCTACATTATAACTCATCACTAGCTGATTTGATGGTAAAAGAATAAAAAGAAATTTTATGAGTCTAAGCTCCTCTCTCCCCGACACTAATAGGATGGTCACTGAAACTTTTACTTGACTGACAATTTCAGGATCCTAAGACCTAGAGAATCAATTGAAATACATGCAAATTACCTAAACACCCCAAATGATAAAATAATAATAATAATAATAATAATATCCTCTTAACCCTAGTTATGAAAAAAACAAAAACAAATTCTCTTAACATTAAACCTATAAAGTTTGATTTAATACCATTTTTTTTTTTTTTTTTTTTTTGTTGATATTTTTGAAATGATTAACGGGGGTGGATTAAAGATGATTGAAACATCAATGTCTTTCAAAGTCATAGAAAATTCCAAAAGAAATGGCCCATTCATTCAAAACATGGAGAAGATCATTATCTCTGAAACGCTAATCCTGGCTGCCACTTGGCCTATCCTTCGTAATAAAAATAAACCCATTCTTTTTGGACCATCATCAGCTATGTTATGTATTCCCAACACAAGTGAACATTTTTTGGGACCATAATCTGTGTTCTATCTTTTCTTGAGTATGGATACTTCTGAAAAAGTCTACTTTTTCATGTCCATTTCCATTTCCATGCTCCAAACATATCAAACGTTCTAAAGTCACTCTTTTTAGTCTTAAGATTACATTTTTTGGGCCTTTTCTAACTTAATACTAGAGTGGGCTTTGGGCTAGTGACAACGTTAAGATTTCAACTTAATATATTAAAAAACTATAAAGAAAAATTTATTCATAATATTAATATATTTGCATTCAAAAGATTTCAACTTAGTGGGGCAACTTAAGATATTATAGATTAAAATATTAAAAAAAATATATTTATTCACTGTATATTTGTTTTCAAAAGATTTCACCAGTTGGGACAACTTAAGATATTATAAATTAAAATATTTAAAAACTATATAGATAAAATTTTATTCGTAGTATATCTCCATTCAAAATATTTCAGCCTAGTGGGGGCAACTTAAGAAATTCTGACTTAAAATATTAAAAAAGTTATAAAAAAAAAAAAATTATTCATAGTATATTTCCATTTAATTCATTTTTCAATTTTGCATGTAAAATTTTCACATAAATAGAATATTGAAATTCTCTTTAAAGAAATAGTTGAAGCATTTTAGGCCATGTTTAATGCTAAGAATTGACAAGTGAATGAAATTATGATTCCTAAATCCCTTGTTTACTTATTGATATTGAGTAAAGAATTGGAATCCTATGCATATTCAATTCCATGAAAAACATGGTTAAAGGATTACTCAAAATTTTGTAAGGAATCCTAATTCTTGAGGCAGAGAATCCAATAAATTTACTTTTTTGACCCTATTTTGAATTTTTCTTTTAAATAATTTTCTTTTAATTTTTATTATTTTATAATTTTGTGAATATCAAAATAAGTTTTTGCACATGTTGGCATTAGTTTAACAGTTGACTAGAATTGACTGTTGTTGACTAGCTATTGACCAACATTGATCGGTTGTTCACTAACGTTGGTCGATGTTTGACTAGCTGTTCGTTGACTGATCTTTAAATTTTTATTTTTTGTTAGAATAACTATTAAAGTGAAAAACAAAAAAAATTAACTAAAGTATTAAAGTTTTTATTATTATTTAAATAATTATTTTATTATTATTTACATGATTACTTTTTATTTAAAAATACAATAATAATTTTTAACTTATATGAAATATTTTAATAGTGAGGGTTTTTTTGTCCACATACCACACACTTGATTCCATTCCTTCAATTTTCATCTTATAAGTAGGGGTGTGCAGAAATTTAGGGTAGATTTGAAACCGATGGATACTCGAAGTTTCGGTTCCAGTTCCTACTCGAAACCGACCCTCATAGAGTCAGTTTTTGTTCTAAAAAATTGGAATCAATATTGTGTGGTGTCGATTCCACCACTGCAAGAATTGGAATTGGAACTAGGAACTCGAATCGGAATCGAGGTCCAGGCACCCAAGTAGGAATCGAGTGTATTTGTAATTTCAGTAAACAGTTGGGGGTATATTTTTAATTTTCACAGGATATATTTGTTATTTTTGTGAATAGTAGGGGCATTCGAATTTTCCAGGCCGATTCTGGTTCCGGTTCCATGGGATTTGGGCAGGTACCCAAACCCGGCCACCCCTAATGTAAGGCGAGCTCAAGTTGCTCGCGAGTAGCTTGGGCTTAGCTTGCTTTTAGCTCAAGCCGCTCGAGTATAGTGTTGAGCCAAGTTCGAGCTCCCTAATACTCGACTCAAGTGGCTCTTTAGCTTACCCAAGCTTGATAAGGGATGTATGCAAGTTTTGCAAGTACTGGGGGGTATATGTAATTTTTTCTTCTGCCTAAAATATGAAAATATCGAAATATCAAATCCAATTTTGATTTCATAATTCAAAAAGCCTAAATTTCAAATTTCCTTACTGATATTAGATTCATCCGCAACCGCCGTGAATCGGCTGATTGAGGGACTTTGCCAACTTTGCTGACTCCGACTCAAGTACTCCGCCAACGGTTTAAGAGATTCTTGGCTCTTTTCATCTATTCTCCTCTCGTCTGAATCTGTGCGAAAAGCCTCTTTACTCTCATTTCATTCTTCTCACTGATGCCATCCATTTGATCGACCCATTCCCCACTGAATAGATTTTAGATTTCTTTGACTGAAGTGATAAAAGATCTTGTCTTTGGAGGAAGATAAGACAACATCTAATTAGCCTTTTGTTTCCATGATATATGACTTATTTTTCTGGATTTGTGACGAAAAGTTGTTATGGATGTGAAATCTTGTTTCATTTTGGTGGTTTAGGTGGATTTTGCTAGTTTGGGTGAATTGTTATATTGTGGGTTTATTGTAAAGCAAATTACTTACCCATGTAAGTTAAGATTGAAGACAGTAATCACGATTTTTCTTGGGTGATGATGATTTTTCTTGGGTTAAAAAGTTGTGGCTGAGTTGGTCTCGGGATTGGGAGGAAATTTAACTGACTAGACCTCCCAAGTTTACATTTAAAATAATAACCCTGAAAATATTTTGCAATTTTTTTAAGTTACAAAAACTGACGTGGCCCACTTAGGATTAATTAAACATGTAAAACGGGTTAAACTGAAAAGATTTAAACATATTTGGGTAATAGTATAATTAAAGGAAGTTTGTTTAAATTTTGAAAATTAAAAACGACCCCCACCCTTCAAAATCGCTTAATCGAGCCATATACCCAAAAAACAATTGACAAACACTTTTGATTTCTCTTCGATTTCCAGCGATAAAAGTGCCTTATTTCCAGCGAATATTTGATCTTAAAGCATCCTTACACAAAATCATGGCTAATATTCACAAAGAGAAGGAAAACCCAACCCCATTCCAAATCCTAGACTTTGGTGGCGGTGGCTGTTTAAATGTTGTCGAAGAAGAAGCTCCGGTGGATCATCTAATGAGTCAAGGTGGTCCAGAGGCAGAGGAGACAAAGGTGGCACAAGAACAGAAACAAGAATTGGAAAATGGTTCTGAAGAGGAGGACGTCGGTGAAGAAAGGGTACATTTTTTACTTGTTGTTTTGAATTTGATGAGAAATTTGATTGATTTGTGCGAATTTAGGGGATATGTAGTTGGTTTTATTATTATGGTGGTTGTGGTGTTTTGTCAAACAATTGGCGGGCATCGAGGGAGTGACTTTGTTTGGGTTCCAGAGGATGGGGGAAGGCAAGGGAGGTTGTTTGTGAGGTTGGAGGCTAGGGCAGCCCTCCAGCCCCCCTATTCCGCCACCTCCTGCCATCTCCAGCCCTTCAACCTCATGGAACCTGCCACAACAGCCTCTGTAGGGCTCACATTGGCTTCCCAGTTCCTCTTGAGGCCAAAAACACCCACTCCTCGATGCCCTCAAAGCCCATATCGCCCAAATTGGCAGCCTTGGTTGTTTTGGTTTCTTTTTTTTGCTGATATTTAGTTTATATTGATTGTGCAGATTTTTCGAAGCGTAAATTATAAAGACTATGGGTTGGAGGTTGTAAATGATAAGGTAGCATACTTCCCCGTAAGGGTGACAATTAGGTCGAGGTGGCAAGTTTTTACGAGAATAATGGAGATTTTAGAGGAACAAAAAAAGGGTATGGACCGATTCAAAGAGAGTTATTTCAATCTTTTTGTGAATATCGGAGAAAATTGGAAAAAGTTGTTCTGGGGATAGGGAGTGCATTATATGTTGTTGCACTCAGTTAAAAGCAAAAAAAAAAAAAAGTGGTCCGTGGTGGATGGGAAGCCACTACGTTTTGGGATAATGGAATATGCCCTGATGACAAGCTTAAGACGTGGGGCATTTCCAAATGTGGAAGAGGAAGAGGGAATAAAGAAGAGTAGGACAGCCGATAACTTGGCTAAAAAGGTTTTTTTTTTTTTTTTTTTTTTTTTGGAGGGGGGGTGGGGAAGGAAGAAGACATCTATTATGGGACGCGATTTAAAAGAGAGGTTAGGAGAAGGTTGGTGTACCTCTTCAGAGTGGTTCAAGATGTGCCTAATGTGGTTCATGCATTCGATCCTTATAGCTTCTGACTCAACAAAAGTCGTTAATATGAATTGGGTGAAGTTTGCAAGCAACATGGACTTCTTTAATGCTTATCCGTGGGGACGAGTATTATTTCAACTAACCATGGACTCCCTGCAAGGAAAAGTCATGGCGTTAAAGCATCGCCAATCTATCGAGAAGAATAGACCGAGCACGTACAATTTGTTTGGCTTCCCATGGGAAATGCAGGTAAATATTAATACCTTTTTGTTATATTTTTTGATTATATGTGCTTTAATTATGATATGAACTATTTTTTTTTAAATGTAAGCTTGGATGTATGAGGTTGTCCCTGTCTTGGCTAAGGCGTGAGGGCGGGCAGAAGAAGAGTTTGGATGGGCCATCGCAACTTCCTAGGATGTTGCGGTGGCACATCAAGAAGTGTACCCATTGGGATTATGACAAAATAGACATGGAAATTCAAGTGGCTTGGGTAAGATTAAATGATTAATCTTTTGAATGTGCACTGGCTTTTAAATTTGATTGATTTTTTCTTATTGTAGGGAGTTGTCTGTCCCTTCCTCACCGCTACTAGGGATGAAGCGAGAGAGGAGTATGTTATATCGTTCAAAGCATTGGATGATGCAGCAGATGAAGGGATAGACCGCCTAATGCGGGACCTAGAAAGGGTCACGCATGTGAGTACAATTGCAGGGTCACTGCTTGAGAATGTTGTTGACGCTGAGGATGATGAAGCTCCAATCGACGAGAGGGAGGAGGAGGATGATGAAGAGGTTCGTACGCCTCCACCTAATTGGCAAACCGGTACAACAAGTACTGCTTTACCAAGGCATCGGGGTCAAGAGAATGAGGTGGTTGACCTCACAAACAGTCTATTTGAGAGTTTTACAACAACCGTTTATGAGAGGTTTGAGAAGATGAAAGAGCGAATGAAAATGGTGGAGGAGAAAGTTGATAGAGTGGCAGAGAAAGTTGGTAGGGTGGATGAGAAAGTTGGTGGGGTATTGAAAAAGGTTGAAATGCAATCTGAGCATAAAAGAGAGAGTCGAAAAAGTAAGCACATAATTTCTCCTTACACGGTTATGGAAAGAAGAGTAAGCACTTGGGTGATGAACTACTAACGGGAAAGTAGCCATTCAAGCGCCTTCCCGTCTCGACAAATGACTCTAAGGTAAATTTTGTATAAAACCTACATAATACAATTGTTCTATAAGCTGATTCTAATGCTAATGTCTTCCTCCTATTGTAGTGTTGATTGCAGGGTATATGCATTAAAATTTATTGAGTTTGACATGACCAACACCCTGATAGACGGCTTGAATTACGAAACAATGAGCAACTATTGGAAGTGTTGGGCTGTTGAGTGCTTCCATGGGCATATGGATCCCTTTTGACTGACTAGAACTCAATCCAAGTCATTGTTGATACTGTCATCAAAAGGTATGGAAGTTTGACTTAGAATTTTGTAATTTATGTGATGCTATCTTATTGGGTTGTCTTGAATAATTGGATTGTCTTAAATTGGACCAATTGGTGTAGTTAGGCATCATGCTATTGATACTTGGGTTGTGGTGTTATGTATGCTTTATGGTCAAGGCCAAGGCCAAGGCCAAGGCTGGATAATGTTGGAATGGGTGTTGTAGAAGAAGACAAAGAGGTTGTTGTTGCTGCTGCTGATGCTGAAGTGTGCTGGATAATTTTGGAGGATAGGGAAGTGCCTGAAGAAAATGATGAGGAGAGGGGATGAAGGCTGCCGACCTTGCTTTTGTTTTGGGTGTACATAGGACATTTATTTGTTGTATATAATGTTGTAATTTAATGTAATTGACACATTTAAGATTTGTACAAAAGCAATTCAGTATTTCTTTCCCTCTTTTGAGTTTGAGTTTATTTAGTATTCTTGCTACATGGCATTGATGTGTTGATGCAATTAGGTTGTCAAATTGAGGAAAAAAATGTGGAATTAATATGTGTTGGTGATTTTAGTTTGTCAAAATTCAAGAGAAAAGTTGGAAAAAATATGTATTGCCCATGATCGCTTAAGTGATATATAAGCGACAACATATATCGCTTAAGTGACCAATGGTTTTCTATGTAGCATCGCTTAAGTGAGACAATAAATTGTTTAAGCGATCGTGCATCTGGATAGATCTTTATTCTGACATGGACTTGATCGCTTAAGTGATCAAAAATCGCTTAAGTGACCAAGGGTAAAAGTGAAGAATTGCTTAAGCGAGACCATAAATCGCTTAAGCGATCGTGCATTTGGGCAGATATTGATTTTGCTTTAGACTTGATCGCTTAAGTGATCTCAAATCACTTAAACGACCAAGGGTAAAAGCGAAGAATCGCTAAAGCGAGACAGTAAATTGCTTAAGCGATCGTGCATCTAGTCAGATCTTGATCCTGCCTTGGACGTGATTGCTTAAGCGACTGAGGGTAAAAATGAAGTATCGCTTAAGTGATCTTGATTCTGCCTTGGACATAATCGCTTAAACGACCAAGGGTAAAAGTGAAGCATCGCTTAAGTGATCTTGATTCTTGCTTGCACGTGATTGCTTAAGCGACTGTACTAGATTGTTTAAGCGACTAAGGCTAAATATACATAATCGCTTAAGCGAGAAATGAAATCTCTTAAGTAATCCAGTGTATTCGGATTATTTTTATTATGCCTTTCACAAGATCGCTTAAGCGATTAACATTATCGCTTAAGAGATGAAAACTTATAAACATTGGATCGCTTAAGCGATTCCTTTTTTTTTTTTTTTTTGGAGTAGGTTGTCAACCCCATATTAAGTGACATTAATGTGAACTTCAGACGTTCACAACATCACAAAATTATTAACGTTAATGTTAAGCGACATCGGTTAGTAACACTTATCAAGGCCAATTAAGAAGGATTATTTGCAACCTAATTCCATCAACACGTATTAAGGTTACAACCGTATGATATATGGATGAATGTCATAGCGCACTAGTGTGACATGTTAGTAGAAACATACTTCATTTCATAAATATGGATTATGTATTTGAGAATGATTATATTAAAATAAGCTTCAATTTTGATTGTAAAATTAGTTCAGTGGACCATGATTTGTCTTGTATCAATTGATTTGATTATTTATATCACTTAATCATTTTTTTTTCAAAATTATATTTTAATTAAATTAATTTTTTTACGTTTGTACATAAACATGGAAAAGAAATATTAAAATATAGAATTATTCTATATAATACAAATTTTAATATTTTTGAAGTACCAAAGTAAATTACCCTTAATCGCTTAAGCGATATATGGTTTCGCGTAAACAATCCTGTCCATTTAGCCTTGGTCGCTTAAGCAATAATAAATAGCTTACGCGATCTTGTCAAAGGCCAAATAAAGGTCATCCAACTGTACTGGATTGCTTAAGCGATTTTAGGTCTCTCTGAAAGCAATCTAGTATATTTAGCCTTAGTTGCTTAAGCGATCACTTTCAATCGCTTAAGCGATCACGTATAAGCTAGGATCAAGATCACTTAAGCGATGCCTCACTTTTACCCTTGGTCGCTTAAGCGATCATGTCCAAAGCAGAATCAAGTCACCCCAGGTGCACGATTGCTTAAGCGATTTTTCACTTTTACCCTTGGTTGCTTAAGCGATCTATCGCTTAAGTGGTCATGTTCAAGGCATAATCAAGTCACTTCAAGTGCACAATCGCTTAAGTGGTTGCTTCTTATCTCACTGATCTTTTGATATTGTGCACGTTTGAGTGAGAAATTATATTCCGTATTGTGGGTGAGCTCTATATTCAATCATAACCATCCATATTTGTGAAATGAGGTACGTTTCTACTAATGTGCCACACTCGTGACTAATTCAGTAAATTGATTGATTGATTGACTTCATATGACAATTATGTTGATAATATTTATTTTGCATGTCTTACTTCTTTGGGCAGCAATTAGTGCCGTACATAGGTAATATGCGAAATTTTACTTACTTAAGCCTTTTTTAAAATGGATGAAAACGAAAAATAATTAATTTGATTTAATACGTTATAAAGGATGATTTATTCAAGGTAACAATTAAATTTAAAACATAAAAAATTGAAAACAACAACTCTTCAACGGTTGGCCTTGGCAACTGTCTCGATTTATCCTTTTTCTTAATGACATAGCTAGAAATACAAGGACATAAAATCAGTTTAATGCACCACAAAACAGAAACATAATAACTTCATTAGATCACTTAAGCGATCTGCTTGTCAGATCTACATATAAGAAAAGATTGAAGGGTTACCAGATCTGATTTGAGCAACAGAGCGTTTAAGCGACCAAGGATCGCTTAAGCGATCTAGTGTTCAGATCTGATCTATGCATCAGATCGTTTAAGCGATCTTAGGTCTCTTAAGTTATCTGATGTTCAGATCTGCAGATAAGAGCAGATCGCTTAAGCAACCAAGGATCGTTTAAGCGATCATCTATTATCTGCAGATCTAAACATCAAATCGCATAAGCTACCTAAGA